>NC_081410.1:442143608-442481525 GCF_030272615.1 Cryptomeria japonica
CCTTCACATGCCATATTTTACCACAATTCCAACACTTCACTTTGCTCTTTCTAGGGATCATAGAATGTCCTTTTGACTTATCCTTCATTTTATCCCCTTTAGGCCCTTTCTCCTTAGGCCTTCCTCGAACATGTAAGGCATCTTGGGAGCCAGCATTCATGGTCTTTTTCCCCATCTCTTCTTAAATAAGTATGAGAATCACACTATCCGTCTTAGGCTTTGTACCACCACTACTTATGGAAACGATTAGATTTTCCCAAGAATCAGGCAAAGCGAAAAGTAGAGTAATACATTTATCTTCATCTTCAATACTAACATATATTGATGCAATTTGACTTAAAATCAAATTAAAAGCATTCAAATGTACAACAATAAAATCACCATCCCTAATTTTCAAAGAATACAAGCATCTTTTTAGATAAATCTTGTTAGAAAAACTCTTAGTTTGATAGAGAGTACCTATTTTCCTCCATAGCTTGTAATTAGTGTCTTCTCTAGAGACATTCATTACAAAGTCTGTGAGACACAACCGAATGGTTCCTCGTGCCTTCTTGTCTAAATTTTTCCACTCATCATTCACCAAAGAAGAATCCTCTGGCTTCTTTTCTTTTGAAACTGGCAACCACTAATCTCTCTCTTCTAAAAGGTCCTCAACTTTCAACTTCCACATCTCGTAACTAGTGCCATTGAAATTCTCAATATCTTTATGAGAGGTAGAGACCATGATTACGACCTTTCTCAAATCTGCAAAAACCCCATAAAACAAAAGCTCCCACTACAACAAAAACTCTTCAATACTTATAGAGAAAGGCATCCCTCTCTCAACAAGAGTGTTAGCTTTGATGCCAAATGTTGTAAACGAGGTGAAAAAATATTGCCATATGAATTTTAAATGAATATTATTGCAAATCTAAAACTAAGGATAAACCCTTTACAAAGTGATTACAAAATCAAAACAAGAAGAAAACCATAACACATGAAACACCAAATTTACATGGAGAAACCCTTTTGGGAGAAAAATACACCATAGAAAGATAGACAAGTATATTACTAATAAAATGAATATTACAACAACAATACACTTCTTTTGTAGACCTCTGTAAAATCTGGCAACACTTCGTTATCTTGGAAATTGAACAAGATTGAATGAATAACTCTAGCTCAAGGCCCCAATTTGTAGAGATTTGTGAGGATGAATACCACCATAGTATCACCAAACAATAGGCTACAAAAAACACATTGAAAAAATCACATGTATCTCCTTGAAATGAGTAAAAAACACCCCAAAGTAGCCTCTGATAGATTCTCTTACAACTATCATAAGGCATATCTCATGCATGGACACCTACGTAAGGATTCTATCATAAATATCAATAATGAATGTCATAACTATCATATATGCTCTTACAACCCCTTACAAGTGTCCAACCACCTCAAAATAGAAGCTTCCATAAGGTGTCACCTAGCTATTTTGTCCTTTTTCCTGAAGACAAATGGTAAAAGTAACTTTGTTGTTACATGGTCTCTTTCACCACCATTGGTTAAATGGTTTAATATCTTATAGGTAGATTACAAAAGATATTAAAAAATAATAAATTAGAGAATTTACAAGGTTGAAAACACCTAAATCCTAACAATAATTTTATTAAGTTGTGCTACATTTGCAAGTTCAACGATTCGCAGTCAGTTCATTTTTTTTGTTGCAACTCTTTCTTTCTCACATCATATATGTCTCTAATGTTTTGAGGAACATATTAATTAAAGGTATAATGATAATTTATTAAGGGTAGTGATTCGTTATTATTTGACCAAACGACTTCACTCTTTTAATTTTTTGAGGCAGTGATTTATTTCCAGTAATACCTACAATATAAAGGTGATAGATTACATGTGATGCGATATATTTAGTTGAGTAGTATTTTTCTTATGTACAATCCAAGTTGGTAGTGATCATACATTATTATAATCCAATACTCTATTTGTGTCACATAATTGAGACCTTTCTTTTGGGTTGCATCACATATGTAGGGTGGTGCAAATTTTTTTTAACTTCGATTTGTGATTAGTTGCCATCATTGGGTAGTTTGCCAGTGTTGGTCAACAAAGTTACCACCTAACTCTATATTCTCTCAACCATGAAGGTGACAACTAAAACTAAGAGTTGAGCTAGGTGTAATTATATTTTACACCTACACTGCTTATTTTACAAGGTGTCATTACCTTCTAATAATATACAAAGGATAAATTTCATGCGTTCTTAAAACCAGAAAACAAAGAAGGAAGAGCTTTCAACCAGAAAGATTTAAAAGGTGAAAATCACAACAGGAATGTAACAAAATATAATACAAAATCTCAAAATACTATGGTTTATAATATCCCGAAAAATATCAACGGTCCATTTTTTCAAAGCCAAAAAATTCACAACAATGTGCACATAAAATTTTCATAAATCATCTAACAAATATCGAGAAAAGATAGTCCAAATAGTAGAGTTTTCAACATTGGAAGAATAATCAATCCATTAAATATAACTCAAAGTTTACGATCCATGAATCTACAATCAAATTTTCTTTCATCAACATTATTGGTGTAATTTATGTCTCATTTAATTACACTTTACTTGAGTTGACTTAGGACAATGTATTTCATAGTATTTTGCATATGAGACACTTAGGGAATTGCATATCTAGGGATATGGTTGTGGGAGAAATTCCATCTTTGGTGGGTGATCCACCTTTAGTGGAATTATCTATTGTTTCTCCTACTTACCCTTGCATCTCACTGGACCACATGTCATGATTGTGTGTTCTATGTTCCCTATGGCCTTGCCTTTATAAGCAGGCACATGTACATTGTACTTAGTTGGGTATTTTGCATCTTGATTAGAATAGAGTTTGTTCTTGTCTATTTTGTTCTCTCTTGATTTTGTGCTATTCATTGGCCTCTATATCTTGGGATGCTAAAGGCAAATTATTACATAAATCAAATAAAAAATAGTTAAGTATATGGAAAAACAACCAAAAGAAAAAAGAATCTTCTTCATAAGCATCTATCTAACATATATAGATATCTAATTCGTAGTTGTCTTGAAACTAATGGCCTCTTAAAGATGACCATTTCTAAAGCAACTAAAAAGTCATAACATAAATTAAAATAAGATAATGGTCCTCCAGAGCCAATAGTTTTTGGTGCCCAATCAGGAAAGAAATATAAAAGCATCAATAAAATAAGATTTAATTAATGTTGATATCTCCTCCATCTTCAACTCCACGTGGTGCCTCTTTCACAACACCATTCACGGGTGTTTCTTGTGTTGCTAAAGCCAAGATCTTTTCTCTATACACCCTATACTTTGAGATGATCGGTGTTACTAGCACTGGGATAACCTATGATATTAACCTCATATTATATTTACTTAACTTCTGATTCACTTCTCTAATTTTTGAATGAATAACATCAACTTCATTTTTAAATCTTGGGAGGTAAGATTTTAGGTTTTTAAGGTCTCCATTGTCTTTTAATTTACCCTCTCTACAGATAGTTCCTCATTTAAAAATGTCTTGAAACTCTGGGCTACATCGAAGCTCTTATGGAGCTTATTTCCATCTTCTTCAAATATGTTTATATCTAGAGTAGATAGGTTATGCTTTAAATCCTTGATATCTTGTCGAGACTATGCCAGGGCTGACTTTGTTTGGGTGTCTAGTTCATTGATTATAGATAGTTTCCACTCCAAAATATCCACCCATGTGGAAGATTCATTCTCATTCTAAAAGATGATTATTCTTTCATCAATTAAAAGAGATGGAAGAAACTTTCAAACTTCTTGTAATTCATGAAGGATCATAGATAGATAATTTTTCTCCCTTTTCACATTTTGCAATTCATTTTTCCAAATTTTCATATTCTCTGATAGTAGAGCATATTATCTCATAGATTTCTCTATGCACATTATTTCATGAACCATAAGCTTACTGACCCAATTATCACTGCCAAGGTGATAAATTGACTCCTTTTGATTTGTTCCATTTATTAAGGTCCAATCCTTTGATGGGAACACTTACAATTTGATTCACGGACTAATCATTTATTTACAAAATGGACTAAACAAAGAAAGTTAAAGTGCTCACCTATCTTTGCAACACCAAGTTCCTTTACAACTTGAGTTTGAATCTTTTTGACAATGCACCCACAAATACTTTTGCATGATAGATGTCCCCTTCAATAGTATTTGGCCCTATATCCACCCTACTTAAGATAAATTCTAGCTTTGTGACTTCATGTTCATGCTTATCTCTCATAGGGTTGAAATTTCCAGAGTTTGTGACTAGAGATAGGGTTGAAAATCATTCTAGACATTCTTATGGCCTTCTTAGGCTTGGGGCTATCCTACAATAGCTTATCCACCATGTCCACATCTATATCTAACATTTACATATACCTCTTTTTCTTCTCTACAACCTTCTTTAGGCGCGGGGGTGAAGTAACAATGAATGAACTGGGGACATTGGCTATTACATTATTGCATGGTAGAGTTGAATAACCAATAGAATAAAAATCACCAAAGTATGGAAAAATCAAAGATATCAAATAATGTGTTGGCAATATTATTTCCACCAATTTGGTTGAAGATAAAATAATCATTTTCTTGGGAGTGCCCACAATAGTTATCAGGTTATCAGGTGTTGGAGAAATAGGAACAAAAGCTTCTTTGTCTGCCTTTCCCTTAGAGGACGTCGGTGCATCTTCCTTGCACATGGATTTAAACTTCACATTGTCTCTTGGTTTCTCTCCATCTCCTCTAGACTGAGAATTACTTCTTTGAGAAATAGGAGTTAAGGCAATTGGAGCCTTAAAGACAACATGATTTTGAGATGCACTTTGTTCAGGGCTTGGTGCCCTCTTTGATATAGAGGAACCAACACATTCTTTTGTTTTATTCTCAATCCGCCTCTTCATTCTTTCCACCACATGTGAGGTTATGTCTTCTCTATCCATGGTCGCTTTATCTGGACAAGAGAGCCATGTGAGGATCCCAAGAGCAATATTCTGATAAATTTCATCAACCATTTCTGAACCATCATTGACAAAAATTTTAGGAATGTGAAGAGGCAAATTAAAATCCCTAACTTGATCTAGGGTCAATCTCATGTAGTCTCTTTTTTGGACCTCCTTGACATGTAGGAAATCTTCCTAGTAGTCTTATAATCGTGGATGATGCAGGTATGTCTATGCTTAATGAAAATAAGCTCGAACATAACCCTTACTATCATAGTAAGGCCTCTACAATAGAAACTAAAAATTCAATTTCAATAAAAAAAATTATACCACCTTGGCAACCTCATTGCTTCTACAAGTGAAATCCAACAAGGAAATGGGAAATCAGTATCCTTTTTTCTTCATGTGTTCCACATATTTGACATTTATCTTTGTCATCCGGTAGCATAGTTCTAGGAGCACAATATAATTAGAAGCATATTTAGGCAACTTACACGGGGCATTTTCAAAACCCTCAATTCTCAAATAGGAGAAACTGTCAAATTGAATGAAATAGCTGCCATACTAAGCCACCAGGGTTGCAGGTTCTGAAGAAAATCTCTTTTCCGATGACCCTTCAATCTTCTTAATTACTACCCACTAAAGGTGTTATTGAAACAAAGATAATCCTCCATCCCTGCCCTCTTCTATAACTATGGGAAGTACTCATACGCATGTGTATCTACCGTTGAAGTCTAGGATTTGTAAGCCAAGCTAGGATACTTTTCTACTAGCAAGGATATATATCAATAACGAGTATATATGAAAAGACTCCTCCTGGCAATAGATGACTAGCTATTCCTGCAAATTATGACTTATTAGCCTTGTCCAGTTGATGTATAGATTATCACCACAAATAACTATCATGAATTGGCACATCTAGTAAGGGAAATCATCTGACTTTGTGATTCACACAAAACGGTGCAAAAGGGCTATTGCATTAGAAATTTCATCTTTAAAATGGTTCCTTTTGAGAAGTGAAAGGAGATTAGACTTGCCCTTCCTCTTAACTTTTAGCCAATGAGTTGCAATTCAACTCATGCACCATTCTCTTTTGCCAGAAAAACAATCCCACCCAGACTTTATAGATACATCCACAAATTGCTCTCATTCAGGAAGCTTGAGCACTTGGGACACAACTTTAGGATTAATTTTGGCAAATATTGAGCTCTGGAAGTTCAAATTTTATGGTACTCAAAGTGGTAATGGTTAACATAGGAAATAATTAATTTAGGACAGGGAACAATATGTGGAAAAGCATCGGCTTCAAGGAGACCACTTTCTACGACTTTCTTTGCAACAAGAGAGGTAGACTCTTCCCTCATTCTCTTAAGAATATCATGAAGAATGACATCACTTAAATTTGTGTCTGACACATCATCTAGATCATTCTTGATATTGGGTGAAATTGAGGGGGTTAGGGTTCAAAATTGGTGGTATAAAAAGTAACTTATTAAAGATTATAATTTCAGTTGGCAAAGGGTAGCTATATACCAGAATTCCACCAAATAGACTCACGAGGAAAATCCTAATTAGCTACACAAACTAGCTTCTTGAAAGAGATCCACTTCTAATACAAAAGAGAGAGGAAAAGGAAATATAAATTTTGCCTAACTTGTTCTAGTGAGTGCTTGAAACTTCTCTCTGCTAGCTACTCAAAATGAAATGATTTTTTTAAAAGTGAAATCACCCTTGTTTAAAGAGAAGCATCAAATTCATTTAATTTTAGTGGAAAGAGTACATCTCATTCTCTTTCAAAAATGGTGTTACATACTTGCATATCTTTTGCTACTTTACTAATCATTAATTCATCGTACTTGATGGGAAGTTGGAATGATTGCTCAGAGGATGAGCAAAATCTTAAGTTGGGATGTTGGTAACTATTTGAAATTTTGAACCATGACTATCAGAGGGGTATTGGGGTTCAAACATCTTTTTATTGGTTGACTACAAGTATAACACCAATATGGGTGATCAATTAACAAGACATATGAAAGAGTAGTTAGATGATCAACAAATTTAGGAACTTATGAACCAAGTGTGAACGAAATACGAAAGTTAAAAACTTGTACATGTGGCTGATATAAAGACTTCTTTAACACACATGACTAACAATAAGGAATTAAGTGCATAGAATGGTTGGGAAATCAAAGGTTCTATGAACTTTGGCATAGTAAACACTAGGTTCAAAATATTAAAGGTTTGTCGATAGGGTACAAAACTTGGGTTCCAAAGAGGACATAAAAAATTTAAAAAATATTGGGTAACAACCACCTCAATATCGTTGGTGACTTATGGTGGAGCATTTTTTTGTCTTGCATCTTCTCTTGGCTATGACTCTAGAAAATTTGAACCTACTTATTTTTTACTTGCAATACCATACCCTACTAGTTGAGAATTACATTAGATATCTAGTTGCAACATTATTTTTCCTTGGCAGTATATATTTTGTTTATGGCTGGGAATTCATGGTGGACTAGTTTTGATGACATCCTAATGGGTGGAGAGATTTAACATCAATAACTTACAACATTGGTCAATCGACATCGACCTCACTTGCAAGCCTTGCTTATGAGCCATTATCGTCATATCAGGTTGCTTCATTATCTAGGATGGACATCTTTAGTATTTTAGATTTTTGGTTTGAGGATGGCTTCATTATAGGTATATTAGATTTGGTTTGTTAGTCTTTTCCTTCAAATTTGGAGGCTACATTTGAGGGGTTCTCTCTCATCCTTGATGACAACCATTGCACTTATGTTGACTCATCATCTTCACCTTTGTCTTTGGAGCTTGTTCTATATCAATTTATGTATTGTTCTAGTTTATCACTTTCTTTTTTGTTTGGCCATGTACTTGATTGGATTGTAGCATCATCATCTTTCATGGACAAGAAGACACATGAGCAGTTTTCATAGACATCATCATACATTTGGATTTCACTTCCTACCAATTCCTATCTAGAATGGAAAGTATACCTACATCTATACATGGTTTTGTTTCTTGCTAAGGGGAGACAAGTGATGTTGAACACGCACCAGATGCTGAGAGGGGGGTGAATTAGCATAAATAAAAATTCCAAATAGTAAACTTATATTAACCAGTTGATCTCAGATTCATATAACAAAGAGTTTAAATAGGAACATAAATCATCCACACAAGAACACCAGAATTTTGTATATGGAAAAACTGAATTGGAGAAAACCATAGTGGGAGTTAACCCAAAAGATAATCCACTATATAAAAAATGATTACAAATAGTAGAGCTCACTACACCAAACTTGCACACCAAGGATAACTACTCATGGGGAAATATACAAAAAGGGACTTGCAAACTTGAAGCTAATTGCACTTAGGGAAAGATACATAATTACAATATCAAATAAAACTGTATGAACAAGAGCATCTTTGTATGCAAACTACTGCTACTGTTTAAAGCATAAAATCTATTCTAGCCGAAATATTTAGACCACCAAATTTTTTGGATCACTGCAACTATATTCACTCTTACTTCTGAACTAAAATACCTTTATATAGACTTCCTTGCATCAAGTCGCAATCATATTCATATTCACATCTTCATCATATTTTTATCACACACAAACATATATATTCTTTTCAACAAATTATCATATATATACCAAGTCAAAACAATTATCTTCACAAAGTTGGCCATAAGAATATTATAATGTGTATGCATGCTCCTAACCCAAAATATACAACTAGACTAAAAAATATGAAACATATTGCAGTTGATCCAAAAACAAAAAGCTCTGAACTAAAAGTATATAGCTAGGCCAATAGTCGGTACATGGAAAATCCTTCCGGTAAACTCTGACTATGTAATCAAAACATAAAACACTTTTAGATCAACACACAAACATTTCAGACACAACTTTGGACCCCAAATACTGCTTCACCCAAAACATGATGCTTCTGGTAAACTTCTGGATTTCGAACTACTTTCAGAACAAAAGGGTTGACATCAATGACAAGACAAAGGTACATGTGCAACAATCTCTTGTTGGTAATTGACACTCATTTTGTGGATTCTAGTGTGTGGATAATGGATTAGGGTTGTTATTGATGACAACTCTCCTTGGAAATTCTATCCGGTAGTTATGGATTTTGGTAACCGATAGTGGAAGTGGTCCGGTAATCTATCACTAATATTTTAGGACAAGCAGAGAACTTTTTGGTCTGGAATATTTCTGGTGATTGCATTGGTGAGATTTGTGCATGGGATGATCGGGTCGACATGTAGAAATCATTTTGACTTTATTTGGTTGATCCGCATATGTTTTAGAGATCCAGTCTAAGCCAACACTTGGTTACACGCTGCATTGCATATTATGGTTGGCTGACTTGATGAATGTTGTATGTTGTATGTTGTGGTTGCGGATATATAGGACTGATGTGGGAGATCATTTTGTAGTATGGTATGAGTGAGTAGTGATCGAGAAACCTTTTTGGCACGGTTTCATGTGCACATTCTTGATCCAGCAGCTGATTGAGAAGAAGAACAAAGCATAGTTGCAGAGGTGTTATAGTCAGAATTTTTGCACTTAACTGGAACTTATCCAGGCATTGTTTGATGCTATTTTGGAGTTAAATCATTGTAGTTATCATTTTATATGATCTGTAAGTCAGTGAGACTTCCATATTGTAATTGAACCTTTGGTTCTAGGTAGTGTGCCGGAATGCATGTGCATTCCCCTTTTCTAATATTTATGTACTTCTAATCACAGTATATGAATATTGTGGGTTCCAATCCCACCGTAGTTTTTCTCTTTCCAAGTTTCCACGTAAAAATCCTGGTGTTATGATTCTATGGTTGATTATCTTGTGTTTTTGCATTTGCTTCTGGTGGTTTGAGAATAAGTTTTAAAGTTTATTAATTGGTAGAATACTGATTCATGCCCCCCCTCTCAGTGTTCCTTGATTCCAATAATTGTTGAGATATATTCTTATGTTTTCAGTTCTTTCATCATAGTTTTGGACAACTTGAAGAATGGGTGGGATACCCACTTAGGATTTTTGAAGATCGTTTTTGTAGATATCTTCAAGTATGTATAATATCTGGTATATATCCTTGTATATAAGTTTTTGAGTAGCACCCCATCTTTGGAATTGTTGTCAAAGGGGGAGCCTTATAAATTTTTGATCTGGCATGTTGACTCAACACTAAGTCATTTTTATGAGTGTTGTCATCAATGCCAAAGGGGGAGATTGTTGGCAATTGACACTCATCCGATGGATTCTAGTGCATGGATAATGGATTAGGGTTGTCATTGATGGTAACTCTCCTCAAAAATTCTATCTTGTAGTTATGGATTTTGGTAATCGGTAGTGGAAGTGGTCCAATAATCTACAAGCGGTATTTCAGGATAAGCAGAGCACTTTTTGGTCTAGAATCTTAACGGTGATTGCGGTGGTGAGATTTGTGCATGGGATTATAGGGCCAACATGTAAAAATCATTTTGACTTTATTTGGTTGATCCACATATGTTTTAGAGATCCAATCTAAGCCAACACCCAATTACACGCTACATTGCATACTATGGTTGGTCGACTTGATGAATGTCGTATGTTGTGATTGTAGATATATGACCAATGTAGGAGATCATTTTGTAGTATAGTTTGAGTGAGTAGTGATCGAGAAAAAATTTTGGTGCAGTTTCACATGCACATTCTTGATCCGGTAGCTGACTAAGAAGAAGATCAGAGCAGAGTTGCAGAGGTGTTACAGTCAAACTTTTTACACATAACTAGAACTCATGCAAGCATTCTTTGATGCTATTTTGGAGTTCAATCATTGTAGTTATCATTGTATATGATCTGTAAGTTAGTGAGACTTCCATGTTGTAATTGAATCTTTAGTTCTAGGAAGTATGCTTGAATGCATGTGCATTCCCCTTTTATAATATTTATGTACTCCTAATCGTAGTATATGAATATTGTGGGTTCCAATCCCACTGTGGTTTTTCCCTTTTCGGGTTTCCACGTAAAAATCCCAGTGTTATGATTTGTTGTTGATTATCTTGTGTTTCTACATTTAACTTTCTTGCATTTGCTTCTAGTGGTCTGAGAATAAGTTTGAAAGTTTATTAACTGGTAGAACACTGATTCACCCCCCCTCTCAGTGTTCCTTGATTCCAACATCTCCCCCTTTGTCCTTGATGACAACACATGCCAAAACAGTCTTTCCAAAATGGTTACAAAAAATAAAACTTAAACTTGCCTTTCTGTACAACCCATTTATCTCTTCCCCTTTGCCATCAAAGACAAAGGATGCAAGAAAATATCCCTAATAAAATAACTCATATATGCAAGAAAAGTTGAAAGCAGAAGAAATCAAGCACCTTGAAACACCGGAGCAATGACTCCACCATGAAATGATTGTAATTGTTGTAAAACAATATTCCAATCTATATCAATGGAGTCAATAACTATGATTTGACTTTCCAATTCTAAAATACATTTTTAGTTTCTTCACGGCTCAGAGGAGAGGACACGGTATCATACAATTTCTCACATTCTTCATCACCTTTAGCATGCCAGATATGTGAATCTCTATAGTATCACACAAACTATCAAAATCTTTCTTCATAGATTCATCCTTAACATTCCAAATCTCTAAGTCCTTGTTCAAATGGGAAATCTTCATTCTTTCAAACGCATCCTCATGTGACCAGGGGTCAAAACTCTTTGAGATGTCTAGGATAACACCTTCAATATCTGAAATTGTTTTATGAACATCTGCAGTGGCCTTCAACCAAGACAAATAGAATCTAAAAAGTCTCAATATCATGGTCAATACTCACATCAAGAGAGATTACCTTTCCTTTCAACTGAAGATGAGATTCAATACACTTAGCTTGTAAATATTGCAACCTATCAAACATAAATTTTTTCTCAACTGACTCAGAAAATCCTCTTTCAAAATCTACAACACATGATTTTAGCTTGTTAAAGGCATTTCTTATATGTTCTTCATCATTCCAAGGTTCAACTTTGACTTTTGGAAGTTTCTTATGGAGAAACATCAACATACCTTCAACTAAGTCTCTTGAATCATAACTCTTTTTCCTAGTCTCAGACAATAAAGAATTTCCAAGTAACAACATTTGTTGTAGGGATAACAAATTAATATCCAACTTACCTTGCAAAACAGGAAATTGTCACAACTCAGATGAAATATTGAAAATAGGAGCAGATAGTACAACCGTAGTCTTTACAAACTCAACTCTTCTAACTTCTTCTTCATGCTTATCTTCACCATCTACTTTAACATTTTCTCCTTCAGACACACTCCCATAAGATTGCAACAAGGAATCTAACACATTGCTTCCTTGCAAATCTTCCAAGTCTTCAAATACATTTTCGGGTTCTTGCTCAAACTTCTTCTCTTTTGCCTTTTCAACTTCCGAATTAGAAAAATCAACAATATTTGGAACTGATTTTTGTTCATCCACAAGCACATTTGCCACAGGCAGATTTTCTCTAGATACCAAAGCAACACAACTACTACTAGGTTCACTCAAATCCATTTGCTTAGAGGTCTTCTCTGACTAAGAAAAAAGAGAGAGAACAACCTTTTCTGCAAATTCCTCTGCAATATCATCTGTGTGTTTCCTTATCCTTTTAATATCATCTGGATCATCAGCCATAATCAGGTTGACTCTTTCCTTGGTGTGGAACCAAATGTTCAGCGCTTGCTAAACTTGCAATCTGGCTTTCTTGCTCAAGGGACTACATACTCTATCCATTGCAACAATTCTGATATCTGACTCTCTGTTTATTGCATCTTGTCTCTTTTTCACTAAGATTTCATAAATCTTATACGAGATTTCATCTTTGATCTCATTTAATGTTTTATCAAACAAAATATTATATCTGATTATAACTTTTTGCCTGATGTCTTTATTTACAGGATCAACTTCATCATAATTTTCTAAAATATAATTCAAAGAATGACTGCCAACAATGGCACTAAGAAAAATTTCTAACTTCAGAACTTCTACCTTAGGATTCTCCTTTCGCTACAAACTTCCCTTTCTCTTCACCGAAGGAAGATTATTTCTTCTTCTTCTTGAATGAAGGCTTCTTCACAGGGGCTACTTCGAGCTTTGATTTTCTAAGTCTCATAATAAACTTTTCTTTTTCAACTTCTTCATCGGTGCTTTCAACATATTCTTCTTCTTTTCTCTAGGCTCTAGTCTTTCTGTTGGGCTTCCTCTTCTTTTCTATAGTAACAACTTCACTCTGCACACTTCCACAATAGACTTAACCAGAGAAGGTAATGGTGCACACTTAGATGACCAGGGTGCATATTTTTGTGCAGGTTTTGTAAGCCCCATCTTTATAAATATTGCAAACATTCTCTTATTCAAATTCTTTGTGAATCTCTTTTCTCTCATTTTCTTCAATTTCTTCTACTGTCCCAAATCATTCTTCATTCAGATCTCTATCCAAATTCTTTACCTGTTCAATTTTTGCTATAGCCTCCTCATCTGAAACTTCATAAGGTAGTTCCGAAATCCACCCAACTCATGGTTCCACTACAAATATATAACAATTATCTTTTCTAACAATGAAAGTGAATGTATCTTTGCAACTATTCACTAGGTTTGATGAAAACCTGTATCTTTGTTGCATAGAAGATTGAAATTATTTAAACCAACCATATAAATCTCTTTGATATTTCTTGTTTTCCCACATGCATTGCCTTAGATAAGAACGCATTTGCATTCCTATTGGGGATGACTTCTCCCAAACAACATTGTCTCTATCAAGAAGTTTATTTAAGAACATGAAGGCTAAACAAATTATCAAAGACCCAAATTTGAATAGATATTTGTTCTTCCTTGTCTTGTCTAGATTGTCTATTAATTAATTCAAAATAAGTTCACACAAATCAAAAGACTCGTTACATACCTATGTAAGGGAAAAAGTGAGATTAAGTATGAAAACCCTAATCCCACTCTCATACACACTCATGGAATATGAAAGAGCCTAGGGAGATAATGCACGTCAGCTACTTCTTATGAGAAAGAGAGAGTCATGGATTACCCCTTAGGTTTTCTATTCTTTTGTTGTAAATGAGAGAGATGAATGATGCAAAATGCAATCTAACCTAGAAAGCAAGTAAGCAAACAAACACTAATCTAAGAATGCAGATCAAAGAACAACTGATACATTGCTGCAAAGTATAGATTAGAAGGAAAAATTAGAGGTGCACCTATTTCTAGAATCTAAGCAAAAATGTCTAGGACCAGGGTGCCATGCCACTGTCCTGATTCTGCAATTCTAGAGCTGAAACTGACAGGAGGGATTCTAAAGCTTGCAAACTGATGTTCTGCCAAGTCCTACTGATAGAGGGCAGAAAAATGGTGCCACACCATTGTCCTGGGTAGGACCAGGGTGCCATGCCCCTATCCCTAGGGTTTCTGCCAAGATCTGCAATCCAAAACTGTCCCTGTGTGCTCTTCTGGTCCTGAAACTTCCAGCGATGCTTGAATCTTAACCTGTACTTGGAGCTAAAAAGGAAGGTTTGGGGTGGCTATATAGTGTTTTACCTTAGTCAAACCCCCATGCTGATGATTCCCACCTCCATGAATTGCCAATAATATACTAAAAATGTGTGTGCAAGAAGCTTGTGTGTGTGCAAGATCCTAAGACTGAAAGTAAACAACCTAGAACAACCCTAAAGAGTAAACCCTAATTACTTATGATTGAGAAAGTAAATGCTCTAAATCCACAATGAAAAGGAATCTAAAGCATGAATATGAATCAAATTGAAGCTTATGCAAAGACATGAAAACAACATGAAACCATACCCAACCCCAAGGGAGAGGTACAAGCCAATCGTCAGTCAGTGATCTCCTATTGTTCTTCTACATCTTCAAAAGCCCCCAATTCATAAAATTATACTTGATGAATGTTTGATGGATGAGTGTTGAATTTTTTTGAAGACTTCAAAGATCTGCTCTTTCACTAAAAAGAAGGCTCCTTATGCTCCAAAAACCTACTCCTAGATTCTTAGAAGAAGACCCCTTCAAATGAAGAAAGAGAGCTCTTAAGTATGAAACCCTAGATCTTAATTTCATGTTTAGGACAACCTAGGATTTGAATTTACTGCTGATATTTTAGGGTTAAGCATTATTATATCGTAGGATTGTGCTCCCGAAATTTCAGGGAAAAAGCTGCGGACCATGTGCATTCCTACCACAGTCTGACCAAATTTTTAGGGCCGTTACATATGATGATATTAGAGTGCATCCCAAAGTTACAGCTGATTTAGAGATGTTTTGATATATGAAATCGGACCTAAATGGTCAAAATAGGACATAATTAGGGTTTATGATCAAATGATTCATTAGAGGAATAAAATGAAAAGGGGCACACTTAGGGTAAAGGGCCCAACTTTATGATATGTAAAGTGATGAGATATGACCTTAGATTTAATTTAATTAATTAATTAAATGCTTAAAGAGGAATTAGAAATACAAGATGCAAGACACACTAAGGGGGGTGCTAACCTAAGTGTGAAATTGTACCATCCTAGAGAGGGTGTACAATTTACGACACTACATTTAGCCCCCACTTTAGCAGTCATATGACACTACATGCATATGCAAGCTAAAGCATAGAAAAGTAAACATTATTTCAAAAAGGATATCCATAAGTTGTCAGACAAAGATCCCGACGGTATCTGTAGTACATGGTTAGGAACCACACCCTACAAAACCACATGTTAGATCACAAAATCACCTAATTCTTACTAAGGAAGGTGATGAAATTGTTAGGATTGATGATAGTCCCAAAGATATTGAGAGGGGGGGTGAATTAGTATCTAACCGGTTAACAAAATTTTTGACCTTATTAAATATTTTGCATTCCAAAACAGTGTACCGGTAAACAAGAATTAATGCAGTAAATAAGAATAGTAAAGACAACATAGAAAGCACACCATAACACAAGATGTTTAATGAGGAAACCCGGTGTGGGAAAAACCTCGGTGGGATTTGTGACCCACAATATTCACTCACTGACCAATGAATGGATATTACTTACAAGAGGAGCCTGCACATGCAGGAAGGCCAACTACCTAAAGCTCACTGCTCAATTACAAAAGGAAGTCCCACTGACTTACAAAATGGATTATGAAAATCCAATATAATGTACTACTACAAAACAACATTTGCAATGCCAGATTCAGTATCGGTGTAAGCTCATACAATAACCATAAATCCTTCTGCAAAATCTACCTTAATATTCGCTCTACATATCCATCATATCTATCCTCTATGTTGTCGCACAAAATGATCTACGAGATCTCATACTTATATATGAGTCTTATTACAATATACCATGTCGGCTTACAAAAGATATTACATTAAAATACAATATACAATAATCAAAATCCTGTCGGCTGAGATGTTGGTAAATATTATTGTTGATGTCAGTGAACTATATGCCAGTGTAGAGTCTATCGGTGCTGGTGCTTGTCGATGCCATAGGATTGCAAGGTTGCCATCAATGACAACACCTTCAATCACCTTTAACTACCATTAGAGTGTGCAATGCCAACAATCTCCCCCTTTGGCATTGATGGCAACACTCATGAGAAAAATCCAAAAAGTGTCCCCAAAATTGAAGTCCAAAAATCTTACCAAAACTGTGTGCTCCCCCTGAGCAGATGATCTCTTCTGATGACCATTTTTCTCTTTCCTACTACTCCCCCTTTGACATAAATGACAAAGGTTGTCAAAATTGTCAAATGAGTGCAGTTATCAGCTAAAACCTTGTAATCGGTTGGTTACAATTTGGAATAGGTCTGCTAATACCAAATTCAGGCTTTGAGTGAACCCTTTGCTATCCTTTAATGTTTCCTCTATTCTATGAATAGTACTGGTGAGGTGATGCATTTTCTCTTCTGGTGTCTTCTGTCCTTGAATAAGTGCCTTAGAGATCACTTTCCTTAGAGAAATGAGGATATCCAATTTTGGACTGAGTCATCATTTAAGATCTTTTGCTTTGCCCTTTAACCTTTCCTTTTCCTTCTCTAACTTCTCAAGTTTCTCTTCAAATTCAGCAATTTCCTGCTCAATAACTAATATTAGTTCAGGTGAGCCAATGATATTATTAGCTATGTTATCAATTTCCTTTTGCACTTTATGGATTTCTTTATCGATATCCACTGTCAAAAGATTAGTCTTACAAGTGTCTATGTACAGTTCCTTGAACTCCATAATTGTTTTGTTCAGTGCCTGTAAGAGGGTGTCAATATGTTTCATGCACTTCTTTATCGTTTCTCCAAACAATTTCTCCTTTTCCTTGTCCATTTTCTCCTTAAATGTCACTTCATTTATTTGGTCCACAGTCAGTATATTGTTGGTGATGTATTTAGACAATGTGTCTAATTGACTCAAATAATCCTTATTATCTACATTACACTTGGGTGCAATCAATTTAAGAATAGGAATGGTATCATCTATAGCCTTATAAGCCAATGCATTACAATCTGTAATTTTCTTAATAGAATCTAAAAGCACTTCAGTCACATTTGTTGGTCTGAATTCTGTCATGGAAGTACCAGATGACTATCCAACTACCTTAACAATCTCCATGTTTCTGGTGGTAGTAACAACTTTGCTTGTCTTGACCTCTGGTAGGTCAGTTTCTGTTTGCATTTCAACTAGCAAATGTTTAGGTTTCTCAGTATTTGTCAGTGGCACTGTCTCTGTATGAACCTATTTCTCAGCTTGTGTCTCGGTTTGTTTCAATGTGCTCTCTTTTGCCAGTTTTTTTTATTGTTCTTTAATGGTATCCACTGTCGGTTTCTCTGTCTGTACCTTTGCACTGTCCACTACCACTATCTCAATTGGTTTCTCTGAATTCTCTGCAGCCAGTTTCTCTATCTCTGATGGTTTTTTAGTGCTTGCATTGACAATACTGTTAGTAACCATTTCACTAACCCCAATCTGAATGTTATCAGCTAGTGTTTCAACTTCAACATTTTCAGCTTGTGTTCCATCATTGTCATCCAGTTGCTCAGTACCAACATCTTTCTTTTTTTCCTCAGTACTTTCTTTATCAACTACAATATTGACCTCTTTAGTGTCTATGTTCATTGTGTACAAAATTTTAGACTCGGGATTTGTATCCTCATGTGGAGTCTCCACATTCTCAGTAGTTGGTGTACTGTCAGTTAGTATTGGTGGAGTAACTAAAGGTGGTGGAAGGTTATCTGCCACTTTTATATTAGGTAGTCCACCTACCTTGCCTTTTCCTTTGTCCTTATCCTTTTGGTATACCTTGAATGTTTTAGGTATGTTCAGTTCTTCTTGTTTCTCTTTCTCAACAAAGAAAATATCCTATTTGTATGTTGTCTCTTCTGAGATTTCATTAACCCTTCCGACCATTAGACTTACATGCCAGTGTCCACTTGAAAAGATTGTTATGTTAGCTTCATTGATCAATTCATCAATTTCCTCAACTAATTTTATATGGTGAACAACTAGAAGTTTCTCAATCTTGATTTTCTTGTCTAGCTCGATAATGGCTAACCTTTTAGCATCTAGTTGCATATATAGATCACTAGGCAAATCATCTACAACCTCTATTAAAACTTTCTTATAAATATCAAAGTGTAAGATGATACTGTTTTCTATGCTTTCTTTCTCCTCATTTGTAAAAGTATCATACAATTTACTTACATTTGATAAGTTACCATCATCTGTTATCTCATTCAGTAGGTTGTCAAGTGGTGGAATGACCTGTTTTTGCTTTCTCTTTCTAGGTGTCATCTTCTTAGTTGGTGGCCTCACTGCTTGTTGCTTCTACCTTGTTGTCATGGTTTTCTTGGGAGGAGGAGAGGGTACCAGTGAGGGTTTTCTCTTCCTATCAACTCTTTTAAACTCAGTAGGAATTTCACTGTCAGAGGATGTACCAACTGGTGAGAGATGAGCCTCTGGTTGTAATCCTTCTAAGTCACTTTCCTTGATACTAGTGATATTCATTACATTTTCTTTTATTTCTTTAACCTGCTTAGATACACTCCTTATATATTTTTCTCTTCTCTTCCTTTGTTTCAATGTTTGTACATCACTTTCTATTGATTGTGCATTTCCAAAAACCTTTTCTTTCGGTTCTCTAGGGGTTGCTAATAGGGCTTTGGCATATGTTTCAATTATGTTCACATCAGCATCATATCCGTCACCCAAACAGTTCTAGGAAGAACTGCCTCCATCCAAATTTCATCCTTCTTAATCACAAAACAAATTTCTTTCTCATACTTGTCGACAATACTTTGAGGTAACCTTTCCCTAGTCTTCATTTTTGCTTTAAATGCATGGAAATACTCTGTTATTTTGTTTTCCTTATCTGTCCCCATACTAGTGAATATATCTAATAGTGGCTTTCCTACAGGTATATCATAACCAAAGTCTTTCTTGCCTATTCTGGGAACCTCTTTTGTAAGATATAGCATTAACCATACAAGAAGATTGCCAAATCTGAAAGTACCTTTCTTATCTCCTTTTATTTTCTTCAGATTGTCAATCAACTCATCTTTCAACCATTCACATATATCTATCTTAGCATCATTGCTGACCATATCATATGCACTTTTAATAAATAGACTAGAAACTGAGTTCAGTCGGTTAGCATGTGTGGTTTTATATCCTAAGATCACGCTTATGAATCTAACATTCTCATCCTTTACATCATTAACTCTTAGGGATCTGCTGTCATAGGTTGCACCAGTTAAAGTCATCACTGTGTTATTAGGAACCTTCTTAGTTTTATCTAGCCTGCTACCAGTAGATGGTAAGCCAGTCACTACCCTAACTACTTCTCTAGTGATTTTATGAATAGAGTCAAGCCAAAATAATTCACCATGAACTCTGCTAAGGACAATCCTTACAGCTTCCTTAGGAAATTCCAGGATGTCAAGGATTTCCACAAAACCTAGGGTCTCTATAACCTTATGCTTGGGTTTAACAGTTCCATTCTCATCACAGATAACATTCGAGGTGAAACATGGTATCATGTTTTCCACATCAAATTGGGATACAGATTTTGATGAAGCAAGTTCACGATAAGGCTTTATTACTCATCTAAGCATGTTATGGAATTAATGTGGAGCAAGAGGGTGAACTCATGATTCCAATAGTACCGACGGTGCGAGAATCAGAGCTTTCTAGCTCAAGATATGATAGATTGAAGAAAAAGTGCAAAAATTAGGGTTTTAACTTAAAAACATAAAGTCAAAAAAGTGCATAACACATAAATATGAAAGTAACACCTTCATTTGTCACTTTCTAACTTTTTGGCACTATTCACTGCAGAGGATCCCACATAAAAGTCATCATGACTTGACGCTAACCTGAGCGACCTACACTGATGGAGATCCTGCACCAGTCCGTACTCGTCGACTAACCGCTCGATGAGGTGAGTTGACCTTTCGTTGACCGCATTTGAATTTTTCATGTTTTCATAGTTTTTAGAATTGATGATGGCATCGCCAAGTCTGGGTCGAGGCCCCCTCTTTGGGCACCTAGGGGTCCTAGGGCACCATGGTCCTCTTAAGGCACCATGGTCCCCTTAGGGCGCCATGGTCCCCTTAGGGCTCCATGGTCCCCTCTAGGCACCATGGTCCCAGTAAGGCGCCCTGGTCCCTGCTCGAGGTAACCAACAACAACACAGGATCAGGCGATGAATGTTAGAACTGATAGAATGATTGCATTGAATAGATGATAATGATGATTGATCAATTACTTATGATAGATTGCTTTGTGTTTTGCAGACACTATCGTACATCCGTGAGCATACCACCGATCTCACCTTTTAGAGCCTTCAGGAGTATATCCCAAGGCTAACAGTGGGAGAGAGGGATTTGTTACATTCAGTGGGCTTGTGGGATGCGACGACCATATCAGCCATCTGACTCCATTCCGCGATGCTGATGGAACTGATGGAGAGGTGGGATGTAGACACCTCGACATTCTCATTACATGTGGGGGAGATGACAGTCACCCTTGAGGATGTTTATCACATTTCGTGCCCTCCCATTAGGGGAGAGACTATGAGATATCAATCCGATCGGACAAATGAGGATAATAGGAAAGAGTAGGTATATGTTGTGAGGAGAGTGATACGCAATGAGACAAGGGGTCGTATCATGGTCAGCTAGCTCCTACACCCGACCGAAGAGGTTCCATTAGTGAGGCAACTCATGATTGCAACCCTTGCACTAGTCGTGTGCCCTAATGGGTACGACACACATATGCATGGAGGACTCATCTACGCTATTAGAGTGATGGAGAGAAATAGGAGAGTATACTCTTGGGGTGGGATCATTCTTGCGTATCTCTATCATGACCTTGAGGAGTATGTGTTCGGATAGGGATGCAACCTTATGACATGCACACTACTACAAGTGTGGATGTCTGAGCATATTACTTGCACTAGGCCTGGTGGAGCCCCCATAGAGCTAGTCCCAGAGTAGCCTAGGTATTTGCTTATCATCTTACCCACAAGTGGCGATTCAGTGATCTCCTACATTGGAGATTTAGCTTAGATAGATTGATAGCGGGTGGAGTCGTATGGAGACCCAACCTTAGGATGTACATGTGGGTGGGGATACACAGACAGATGTTCAACATGTAGAGGAACCATTTACTAGAGGGACGGTACAACCACATAGTTGTTCCCTTCTACTTCGGCTAAGTTTGGCGACACTTTGGGTTCGAGCAGTGTGTGCCTACTGATGTGCCTGTTTACATCTAGCACTCATGTGTGATGTCAAGGGTAGGAGCCATTCCTAGACCTACGAGTGATGAGATTGACATCATAGATTCAGACGGGTCAGATCAGGACATAGCGACAAATTATAGAGGACTCTGACACCCATCAGTGGTACATCACATGGTGGGGGAGGACATACCCTGGAGACATCTTCCTGGAAGACTTCCCTAGAGGGAACCCCAAACCATGGAGATAGTCAAGCGACAGAGAGGGATCTCATACATCTAAGGAGGGCTCAGACGATTAGGTTGACGACATAGGAGATCAGGAGGTAGGTGAAAATGGAGATGATCCTGATACCAGAGAGGGAGATAAAAATAGAGATGATGAGGAGGAGGGAGAGGAGGAGAAGGATGAGGAGGAGGAGGAGGAGGAGGAGGACAAGTTTGATGCAGTTCCTCATCACTTTGGGGAGGATACCATATCCCTAGATCCACTGAGTCTCCCACTGCAAGCGGAGAGGGGCCCTATAAGGGGTCTCGATCCTAGTCCCCATCAACCCACACCTACTATACAGAGATAGTATGAGCACGAAGAGCCTAGTGGGTCCTAGTCTCAGGCGGTTGGTGTCCACGATCCCTACTGGTGGGAGGGAGATCCAGGTAAGGTATCATGTTATTGATTAACTTATGTATCTTACTTTCTTTAGATTTGATGATATAGAATGTTACTGATGAAAAATTTCTCTCAATCTTGCAGCTACCGTCCAGGAGTGGCATTCTCTCATTTAGAATGCAGTGATAGACCTTATGGTGACTACGCACATTCCTAGTTCTTCACAAATGTTGCACAGATCCCAGAGGAGTGCAGAGTGACACAAGGCATTTTTCTCTCCTATTCGAATGGAGGTGGAGGTCCTACGAGATAGATTACGACAGATAGAGCGTGACCTGGCAGCGTCACAGACAGAGGCATCCACATACTGTGGGTTCATGATGGAGAGGGATCACAGGAGCTCATCACAAAGTCACTAACGGTCTGTATCACGATACACCCCCATAGGGCCACTTCCACAACCAGATCAGGAGGGGGCATCTAGCAATCATCCTCTCACTACTAGTCCTAGGATATGATCTCGATGTATTGATGTATATATGATACTCATGGATATGATTTTAATGCTTCAACAATTTATATATTGCTTAGATTAGAAGTAACATATTGAGTGATGAATATGTATGTCTAATTTAATTTCCATGTGATTAATTTCTCAATTCTTCATGATTAAATTGATACATGTGTGATTTAATTAAATAACTAAGTATTTAATCAAATGCTACTTTGATGATATAAAAGAAGAATGTATTAAGCCTAAGAACTATATGACCAATATGATTTAATTAACTTTAACTAAACACAACATGATATAATTCTACTTAACACATAAGAAATTGTATAATATGCTAGCATATATGAAATGTAAATCTATTACAATTTACATAAAAGAATCAAAGACAAACAATAAAGTAATGAATACATGCTTGCCAAGAATGAAGTAATGTAGACCAAAAAATATAATATCATTTAACCTAACATACTTTAATGAAGACATGCTAACATATTAGTCCATTTGGAAGAAAAAGATATAGAGAGAGACCAGAAAGTAAACTACAAAGAGAGAGAGAGAGAGAGAGAGAGAGAGAGAGAGAGAGAGAGAGCTAGGTATAGTATCTATTAAGGTGTATAGCATTTATGGGTTCCTTGAGAGGTGTACCTTCCACATCTGCTATCCTATAAGGACCTGATCCATAGACCGTGACAACAATGTATGGTCCAAGACAATTAGGGTTGAATTTTCCATTCTCCTTAGGTAAGGCATCCACGTTGCACAGATTCTCGTAAAGGACTAAATCACCTATCAAGAAGGAATGATGAATAACCTTATCATTGTAGCTTCGTTGCACTTTTATGATATGCTTGAATATGATAGGGAAATTACACACCATTCATCGAGCATCTCAAGTTGTTGAAGTCTTTGCTCTCTATAGGAATCATCGTCTACTATACCCCTAAGAGAAACTCTCAAAGAAGGAATTTCTAATTCCAAAGGCATAATGGCATCAGCACCATAAACAAGATTATAAGGAGTACAACCCATAGCAACATGTACACTAGTGTGTTAAGCCCACAGAGAATAGGTTAATTGAGTATGCCAATCCTTACCATGCTTGTTTACAGTCTTTCAAAGAATTTGTTCATTTATCATATTAGAAGACTCGTCTTGACCATTTGATTGAGGATAATAACGTGTAGAAAATTTATGAAGAATATGATATTTCTCGAGAAACTTCTTCACATCCTTATTTTTAAATGACATTCCATTATATGAAACTAAGGCGGAAGGTATCTCAGATCGAGAAATAATGTTTTCCAAAATGAATTGACAAATTACTTCAGTGGTAGTGGATTAAAGAGGAATGGCTTCCACCCACTTCGTAAAGTAATCAGCAGTAGTTGTGATGAAGTTATGTCCTTGAGACGAAGGAGGAGATATTTTACCAACAAGATCCAAACCCCATGTAGAAAAGGGCCGAGATGCTACTTGTGATCGAAGTTCTTGGGTAGGGGTATGGATCAAATTGCTATGTTGCTAATACTAATGACATCATTTAACAAACACAAAGGAATCATTTTCCATGGTTTTCCAATAATATCCCATTTAGAGCAATCTCTGAACTAAAGATCTACCCCCAAAATACCCCCCACAAGCACCTGAATGTGCTTCCTCAAGAGTAATAGGAATCTCAGCCTTGTTTAAGCATTGAAGGAGATGACCATTATAACCCCTCCTATAAAGAACACTAGAAAGGATAATGTATCTAGCAGCCAATTTGCGAATCCTGTCCCTAGTATTTTTATTCACAGAGTCAGGAAAGGTACCATCACTCAAATATCTCATGATATGTGAGTACCATTCATCAGAACCTATAATGCAACAATATGCTACATCACTAGGATTATTACAAATAGCTGGGGTAGTGAGGTTGTAAATAGTGAATTAAATATTTACCAAGGGGTTCTCTAGAGACACAAGAGAGGCAACACATGCCATCGCATCAGTATGTCGATTATCTCTTCGAGGAACAGGCTCCACAATATAAGAATCAAATTTCTGTAACAAGGATAAAGCTAGATCTTTATATTGTGATAATTTGTCTTGCTTATCTTGATAAACTCCTATCACTTGTCTTATGATTAGTTGAGAATCTCCATAAATATATAGATGTTTTACATTCAACACCAAGGCTTCTTTAATTCCAGCTATAAGAGCCTCATACTCAACAATGTTGTTGGTAAATAAGAAATTGAGTCGATATGATAAAGAAATAGGCTTCTTTTTAGGAGAAATTAAGACCACCCCTGCCCCTGATCTTGTATGACACTTAAAGCCATCAAAGTACAATTCCCAAGTCTCATCAACCTCAATGGAAAGAATGTATTCATCGGGAAAGGACTCTGTATTAGGTAGGGAGAAGGGAGAAGGAGCATCAACTAAGTGATCAGTCAACGTTTGACCCTTTATTGCCTTTTGTGAGACAAACTTAAGGTCAAACTTGGTCAACATCATAACCCACTTAGCTAAGCGTTCAGAAAGGTTAGTTTTGGAGAAAAGATGTTTAAGAGGATTTAATTTAATGATATCATGGATCTCATCATTCAAGAGATAATGCCTCAACTTTTGGGTTGCAAAGACTAAAGCAAGGCATTGTCTTTCTATTGCAGAATATTGGACTTTGTAATAGAGTAGAGTGCGGCTTATGTAATAAACTGGGCATTCTCTACCATCCTTATCACATTGCTCCAATAAGGTTGCAAGAGCTTGAGTGGAAGCAATGGTGTACAGAAGAAAAGGCTTAGTAGGATCAACAAACTGAAGAATAGGAGGATTGGCCAAATAGGTTTTTAGGTCTTCAAATGCTTGATGATAATCCTCATTCCATTGGAAAGTGATATTCTTTTTAAGCAATTTTGTGAAGGGGAAGGTGTGATCCGTAAGTTGAGAGATGAACCTATGAATAGTTTGGATCTTTCCTTGTAAAATTTTTAGTTGGGAAGCATTCTTAGGAGGTGGCATGTTAACAATAGCATCTATCTTCTTTGTATCCACCTCAACACCACGATGTGAAACTAGGAATCCTAATAGCTTTCCACTATCCACACCAAAAACATATTTTTGGGGATTCAAACGCGTGTTATACTTACGAATTCTCTCAAATATTTGACGAAGGATCTTAACATGATCTGTACGAAGAATGGATTTGGCTAAGATGTCATCAACGTAATCTTCTAAGGTTTTTTGCATATAGTCATGGAAGATGAGAGTCATAGCATGCTGACAAGTTGCGCCTGCATTTTTCAATCCCAAAGGCATCACAATCCAACATAACGTACCCCAAGGGGTGGTGAAAGTAGTCTTATATTGATCTTGAGGATTAAAGAAGATTTGATTATATCCCAAGAAACTATCCATAAAGGATAATAAAGCATGCCTTGCTACCGAATCCAATATCATGTCGATATTCAAGAGGGGAAAGTCATCCTTTAAAGAGGCCTTGTTTAAATCTCAAAAATCAATTGACATCCTAATCTTGTTTTTATCTTTAGCCACAACCACAATGTTTGAAATCCATGGGGAATAATCAATAGGGCGAATGAATCCAACATCCAACAGTTTTTCAATCTCATCTTTAACAAGTAATGCCATTTTAGGGTGAATCTTTCGAATCTTTTGCTTCACAGGTTTATCATCGGGAAGTAGGACAATATTATGAGTGACAATCTTAGGATCTACGCCAAATATGTCAGAATATATCCAAGCAAAGGTCTCAGGGAATTCATGTAACAACTTAGCATATTATTTTTGCTCTTCCTCGTCAACATATTTCTCTATCTTGATGATGTTATCTTCAACACAAGGATCCATCTTGATATCAATGTTGTCATTTATTAGGAGATTGCTTTGTTGAGGAGCATATTTTAAATTGAGGAAATTGTTTAATTATCTCATTGTTATCTCTTTCTTTCCCAAAGTAGGCCTCCGCATTTAGGCAATCGGGAAAACTGCAATTATGGTGATAACGAGGAAGGTTGTCATAAGCTCCCAAAAATACAGCTAAGGAATCATCGATAGAAAAAACATCCAAAGAAAAGACACAAGAAGGGTCACACTAAATATATTCTAGATACTTTAATGAGAGAGAAGTAGAAATGACATTAACACTAATAGATGGTCTCTTAGAGGCTTTAGCACGCTTGAAAGAATCATAACCAAGCCCAAATGTCATATCATGAAAGTTGTTTTCCAAGGGAACCTTAATCCATTTTTCTTGAGCACCACATCCATTTCCATTATACCCACACCTAGCTAGGATTTGAAAACCAAGACCATAAAGGTTAGTCATTTCCGAAGAAGGAGGATTTTCAAATAGTGAAGGATCAAAATCCTCTAGGCCAGAAACTAATGGAGATGAAGTCTGAGAAGCCGCCACAAAGTTATTACTCAATGGCTCAGATAAAGTAGATTTCTTTTTAGATTCTTCTTCTTTCTTCTTTTCAACCTTAGGTTCTCTAGGGAGAATTTTGTATTCCCCTACAAAAGTAGGATTGAAATCAAGGGATCCCCAATCATCTTCTGAAAGAATCTTTTTAGGAGAGAAAGTGCTCTCCATCATAGAGTCAGGTTGAGAAGACTCTTCCTCATGAACCTTAGGTTCGCTTGAGGAAGTATTAGGAATCGATCCAAATATAGGAGACAGGTTCGATGAATTGGTTGCACTAATCAAAGTAGAAGCTTTAGAGGAATTGTCTAAGATAGTTGGGGAAGAATTTATTGAAAAGGGTTTAGAACTAATGTTTGTAAACAAGCTTGGAATCTTGTGTCACCTAACAAGGTGTATGTTGTATTGTTATAGATGAACTTGATTTGCCTATGCAATGTAGAGGGAACAAATTGCATGCTATGAATCCAAGGTCTCCCTAGCAACAAGTTGTATGTCAAATCTCTAGACATAACATGGATAGGAGTAGGTAAAGTAACAGGACCTACCTTAACAGGCAAGGTGATGATACCTGGTGAAGGTTTAGCAACATTATTGAATCTATAGATGGTGAGGGAATCAAGCTTAATAAGAGATGTATCAATATTGATCTTATGCAACAAGTTAATGCTACAAACATTAAGGCCAAAACCATTGTCCACTAGTGTTCGTCTTATCGCACTATCATTTATGATAACCACAATCATTAAAGGATCAAATTGTTGTTGAATTTCACTAGAGGGCAGCTCATCTTGTGTAAACACAATTTGTGAGCCTTAGGTGTTGTAATAGAGTTAATCAAGGAAGCAATATTGTTGGATGTCACCATGGGTGGGACATTCAATGTTTTCAAAGCATCTTGTAGCATTACATGATGAGTCGAGGAAGTTTGAAGCAAATCCCAAAGGGATATCTTACCAAGAGTAGCTTTAAGTTGTTCGACAAGATCATATTCCTTACCAAGGGTTTGTGAAATGTGAGGTGCTTGAGGAAGAATGAGTTGAGGTAGAGGAATCAGAACAACCGGAGGAGGGTTAGGTTGCCTATTGTTTCTCATGTTATAGGTATGGGCAACTGCATTATAACTCTCCTTAGTTAGTTGTCTACCATAGCTATAAGGACTCTTAGTGGGATTCCTTCCTTGAATTGTAATGATAGGTTTGTTTGGAGTACTAAAGGAATCATGACTATATCCACCTTGAACGGTGAAAAGAGGTTGATTAGGAAGAGGCAAAATTGGAGAAGGACAAACACCTTGGACAACAAAAAGAGGTTTGTTATGTTCATTCACATTGATCATATTGATTAACCTTTGAGATGCATTGTTCTTGTTTGAAAGTTTAGGCAAATACATAAAGTCATTAAGGGCATCATCCAATAAAGCATGATCATAGTGATTGAAAGGCTTATTTTTGGACTCAAAATGAGACATAACATCATAGAGGGAATCATGGGAGTGAACTGTGTTTCTATATCTAGTGGAGGAGTTGATAGGAATGTACCCATGAGAGAAATCATTCAACTTATCTTTTTCATCACCATGAAATGGCATAGTAACAAGGTTCATTAATTTATGATAAAATGAGGGTTTAGAAGGCTTAGGGTTCAAAAAATCATCTAGAGATTCATCTAATTCATCCTTACTAAACTCATAGTCAACAAAATTACATACATCATCAAAAGAATGAACATCTTGCAAATAAAAATCTGACATTTTGGAATGAAAATTGCATGAAACTTAAACACACAATGCAAGGAAAATGAAAGAAGCCTATCTTCTTTTTTTTTGTTTTGAAAGAAAATGAAATAAACTTGATCTAGATCTAACAATACAATATAATGAAAATGAAATTGGATTCATGTCAGGCTCACCAAAGATGTGTAGGGGGGAAAGTGAGATTAAGTATGGAAACCCTAATCCCACTCTCATACACACTCATGTAATATAAAAGATCTTAGGGAGATAACGCACGTTGGCTACTTCTTATGAGAAAGAGAGAGTCGTGGATTACCCCTTAGGTTTTCTATTCCTTTGTTTTAAATGAGAGATAGGAATGATGCAAAATTCAATCTAACCTAGAAAGCAAGTAAGAAAAAAAACACTAATCTGAGAATGCAGATCAGAGAACAACTGATACAATGTTGCAAAGTATAGATCGGGAGGAAAAATGAGAGGTGCACCTGTGTCTGGAATCTGAGCAAAAATGTTCGGGACCAGGGTGCCATGACACTATCTTGATAATACAATTCTGAAGTTGAAACTGACAGGAGGGATTCTGAAGCCTGCAAACTGTTGTTCTGCCAAGTCTTGGTGACAGAGGGCAGGACAATGGCGCGACGCCACTATCTTGGGTAGGACCAGGGTGCCACACCCCTGTCCCCCTAAGGTTTCTGCCAAAATCGGCAACCTAGAACTATCCATGTGTGCTCTTCTGGTCCCGAAACTTCGAGCGACGCTCGGATCCAAACCTATACCTTGAAATGGAGGGTTTAGGGTGGCTATATAGGGTTTTGCCTTAGTCAAACCCCTATGTTGGTGATTTACACCTCCATGAATAGTCGATAATGTACTAAAAATGTGTGTGCAAGAACCTTGTGTGTGTGCAAGATCTTAAGAATGAAAGTAAACAACCTAGAGCAACCCTAAAGAGTTAACCCTAATTGCATATAATTGACAAAGTAAATGCTCTAAATCCACAATGCAAAGTGATCTAAATCATGAATATGAATCAAAATAAATCTTATGCAAAGACATGAAAACAACATGAAACCATACCCAACCCCAAGGGAGAGGTACAAGCCAATCGTGAGTAGGTGATCTCCTATTGTTCTACATCTTCAAAAGCCCCCAATTGATAAAATGATACTTGATGAATGTTTGATGGATGAGTGTTGAATGTTGTTGAAGACTTCAAAGATCTACTCTTTTGCTGCAAAGAAGGCTCTTTATGCTCCAAAAACCTGCTCCTAGATTCTTAGAAGAAGACCCCTTAAAATGAAGAAAGAGAGCTCTTAAGTATGAAACCCTAGATCTTAATTTCATGTTTAGACCGACCTAGGATTTTAATTTATCACTGATATTTTGGGGTTAAGCATTATTATATCATAGGATTGTTCTCCCAAAATTTCGGGGAAAAACTGCAGACCGTGTGCATTCCCGCCACGATCCGACCAACTTTTCACCAAATTTTCGGGGCCATTAAATATGATGATATTAGAGCACATCCCAAAGTTATAGCTGATTTTGAGATGTTTTGATATGGGAAATCAAGCCTAAACGGTCAAAATAGGACATAATTAGTGATGACTAAATGATTCATTGGAGGAATAAAATGAAAAGGGGCACACTTAGAGTAAAGGGCCCAACTTTATGATATGTAAAGTGATGAGACATGACCTTAGATTTAATTAAATTAATTAATTAAATGCTTAAAGGAGAATTAGAAATGCAAGATGCAAGACACACTAAGGCGGGTGCTAACCTAGGTGTGAAATTGTACCACCCTAGCAAGGGTGTACAATTTACAACACTACAATACCATAATCCTAAAAACTGTATAAATGGCCATCGTCGTGGCTGTACTTTTTTTATTCTGAAAGTAAATTTTGTAAGCCAAGTATTTCATTGCAAGCTCTACCCCAATGTCTTTTATATTTTCTACAATCATCGCTCTTCCATCACACTAGATCTTGTCAAAGTGGTAACTATATCATTCTTGACAGATTGCTTCATTAGAACCTCTCCCCTTAACAAAGATTGATTAGGGTTCAAAGGGCCTCTTTCGCGATTTGGTAGGGTTTGTCAAGGTACATAGTATCTCCATGAATTTGACTCGGGATTATTCTAATCCACTCAAGTTCATCAAAAAAGTCATGAAAAAATCTCGAAATGTCCAATCCAGAGTAAGATTTTTATAATCTCTCTTTAGGGTTACACTATTTTCCTCAGTCACTTTCTCCCACAAGTCATTTAATTTCAAATGACTTACCTCTTCCATCCCAGCATGAATGTAGGCATGCACTTCCTCAATATATAAATAGTGACCATGAACCCTCAAAAACACTCCATCTTTATCAGTCAACATTGCGACAAGAGGATATGGCTTCAACATAGGCTGGGGTTTCAAGGCTAGGTCAACAACAACTAGAATCGACATGCCATAGATAAAGGGTTTCTTAGCACAACACACTGAGCTCTTCTTTGCACTACAAATCTCCAAGCTTCATTTTCGCAAGTGATCAAAACAATTGAGTGACTTCTCGATATATTTTCTTCCAGACGAATGACATTAATGACAAGCGTACTTTCCAAAAAATACTATTTTTCCTGCTTTTTTGGTAGCACCCAAAAACACTCTAAAGCACCAAAAAACCTTCTTCTAACCTACTACACCAAATTTGAGGGGGTATAATATTTTCTTTCATCTCTCCCCCTTAGTCCAACATACAAGCTTATTTCGAGAGGGAGCAACACCATCAGTTGGTGCCAGTACAACCCATGTATTCTTCTCAATCTTTTCATCAAATTTCTTTACTCGCATCTTCTTCATCTTTTCCTTCTCAAGGTTAACATCCACTTTCCTTGTTGGTCTAGAAGACATATTGAATTTGCTTCTACAATCTCTTGCCACATGTCCTACTTTACTGCAACTGTAATAGACTAGATCCCTCTGTTGATAACTTCCATATCTTCTGGTATTTTCAGATCTATTAGATGTTCTACACTCGAATGCTTTATGTCCATATTTATTGCAGGAGTAACATTTTCCATGAAATGATTGTCCAAAATTTGTATTCCTGTATCCATTCCAAGTCATCCTAGTTCTACACACATTTTCTTTATGCCCAATCTTGTCGCATGAATAACATCTTATCACATTCGACTGACTCCTTACTTGACTTCTACACTCACTAGCTTGATATCCATATTCATTGCAAGTGAAACAATAAGCCTTTAAAGTATACCTATTAGAAACTAGAGGAGACTTCCGGACATTCAGAACTAGAGGATCATTGATCTTCTCTTTCCCTTTAGAGCACTCCCCTTTTTCATATCCCAAGCCTTCTTTGTCTTTTCTTTGTTTTTTAGCATTAAGCACAACATCAAGAACTTCGCTTCCTCCTTTCAACTTTAGCCCTTTTTCAATCTGTTCCTTTGCTTCCTTCAACTCCTTTATCAGCTTACGCACCTCTTTCTCAAGCTTAGTACAATCGTCTGTTTTACCATTTAGATTTGTGTCAAGATCACCCATCTGCTTTGTTTCCTCACCCAACAAATTTCTTAGGTGAGCAACCTTGTCTTTAACTTTCTTCAACTTAAATCTTCTTTCATCCAGATCTGCAAAAGAAGATCTTAATTCTCCTTCCGTGTCAACTACCCCTTCACTTTCATAGTTTCTATGTTCCATCGCATCCATATCATTTAGTTCTTCTTCAAACATAGTGTTCAATACTCTGGATCTACCTCGAGCGGTTAAGCTTACTCAAGAAGAACCTGCTCTGATACCAATTGTTGAACACACATTGAATGCTGAGAGGGGGGTGAATCAACATAAATTAAAATTCTAGACAACAAACTTATATTAACCAGTTGATTTCAGATTCATATAAAAAAGATTTTAAATAAGAACATAAATCATCCACACAAGAACACCATAATTTTATACATGAAAAACCTGAACTGGGAAAACCCACGGTGGGAGTTAACCCACAAGATAATCCACTATATAAAAAACAATTACAAAAAGTAGAGCTCACTGCTCTAGACTTGCACACAAAGGCTAACTGCTCATGGGGCAAGATACAAAAATGGACTTGCAAACTTGAAGCTAACTGGACTCAAGGCAAGATACAAAATTACAATATCAAAGAAAACTGTGTGAACAAGAGCATCTTTGTATGCAGATTACAGTTACTGTTTAAAGCACAAACTTTGTTCTCATTGCAATATTCAGACCATTAGACTTTCTGGATCACTACAACTATATTCTCTTACTTTTGCACTAAAATACCTTTATACAGACTTCCTTGCATCAAGTCACACTCATATTCATATTCACATCTTCATCATATCTCTATCGCGCACACACACATATTATTTTCAAAAAATCATTATATATATACCAAGCCGAAACAATTATCTTCACAAAGTCCGTCATAAGAAGATTATAACGTGTATGCATGCTCCTAACCCAAAATATACAACCAGACCCAAAAATATGAAACTTATTGCACTTGATCCAATCTCAAAAAGCTCCAAACTAAAAGTAAATAGCTAGACCGATGGCCGGTACATGGAAAATCCTTCCGATAAACTTTGAGGATGTAATCAAAATATAAAACACTTCCAGATCAACACACAAACATTCTACACACAACTTTCAGAACCAAAATACTGCTTCACCCAAAAAACTGCTTCCGGTAAACTTTCGGATTTAAGACTACTTCCATAACAAAGGGGTTGGCATTGATGACAAGACAAAGTTATAGGTGCAACAGTTGGTTTGCAAGAATTGGATCTTGTTTTGTGCTCAAACACTTATCATTCTTGTAGGAGATTATTCACTATGAGGGGCTACATAGTCTCTCTCTTTCCCTCTTATGAGGGGCAATAAATTATATTTTTGTGATGGATGTAATTCTTGGGGGTATTGATGTTGATACCTCCATACATCACTTCATTCCTCACTTGTGCGTGATTTTCATATCTTTTTTTGGAAATGATTTTTGTCCTATGAGGTTTTCTCATTTTCTCTGTTTGTAAGAGATTAGTTGCATGATTAGATGTAAAATAGGCACCTAACATGGTCTAGTTGTCAGGACCCATCATCATATCATATTGGATTTTGCATAATAATATTCTCCCTAAGTTGCACTTGAGGGGGGTTTTGGTGTGAATAAGGTCATATCCTAACTAGTTCCTAATTAACATGTATTTATGCACGTCAAGTTTACTTACGATAGCTTAGTTGTCACATGGAACTCTCATTTAATATTGTCCATGTTAGTTATCTTAAGTGTCATTCTAGATAGAGATAAGTCATAGCTCATTATTTAATATTAGTTTTATAATGCATCATGCATTTAATTTTGTATCAAGGGTAGTTGTAACTACTTCATCATCTCTTTCCTATATAAGAAAAGGCTCATTTGTATATTGTATCATATCAATTCATATCAATTTCATCTTATATCATTTCAATCTCCATTGTTCATTCTTGTTCATATTCTCTTGTGGTTGGTTTGTTTTTTGGTCAATCCCTTAAAGTGTGGCCAACTCTGTGATAGACTCTTAATCTTTTTCAACAAAAACTGCTAGTTTCAACATGTTTAATTACTTAAATTAATCGAAGTCATTTGATTAATTTAGTATATTTAGTTGACTACTTATTTCACAAAAGAATAAAATAAATTTAATTTAGTTATTTTGAAGCAATTAGATTGGATTTGTTTGTTTTCATCAAATTAATTGACTATGTAAAGCATTGAAAAATTCACAGGCATTACAAATTCAAGAAAACCAAACAAAAGCAAATACTAGATTGGAAACCAATCAAACAACTAAAAGACATTTGAATGCTCAACAATCTAAATAAAAGTATAATGAAACTTCAACCATAAAACGTGCACTCCATCTATATTGGATCTTGTTCAATTTTGAAAAGAGAGTTATAGAAGCAAGCTCTTCATATTCCCATTACTCTTCTTCTAGACTATATCAACATGTTAGATGATCAATTGAGAGAAGTAACAATCTCAACAAATTGAAAAATTGTACCATCACCCATAATAAAAATCTCACATAGCCACCTTCTATTGTCATGTCCACAAGAAATTCAATATCGACTAGATCAATGATCACTTGTCCACCTAGAGCTTCACTACACTTGCTCTTACCTCACCCTCAACCACAAATATCCTAGTCATCTATCCACACAAACAATCTGTTGTGCTAATTCTCATGTGTATAATAGCAAGCTTGATGAACACTTGTTGCATATCAAGTACAAATGGAGCACACATTTGTTCTAGTTGCTCAAATTTCTAGATTCTAAAAAATGTAGTTTCTATCATAGTTAATTCTTTTATTTCTAGATTGACATGTATGTGGATTTATTTTTGCATGTAGTGAGGATAAAATGTCAAGAGAAAAAGTGCATACTTCACTTTTTCACCTCCATGCTTATGCCATTGCATGGAAGAATTTGATGCATAATTCTAGCACACTTTTTGACTCTTTTGGCACACTCACTAAGTCAAAACATAAATCCAACACTTTTTTATACCAAATAATTCCACTCAAAATGATCTTGACCCATTTCTCATAACATTACTTGTCTTGGACTGGATCACACATACAATTCTATCCTCTAGACTTGATCATTAGTGCAATCTTGCCATCTATTTCAAAAATCTAAAATACCCACATTTAAATGCGGGATATTGTCCCAATTTGTTTGGATTATCAAATTGAGTGTAGAAAAATAGTAATTCGTATTCACGTATTCAACCACACACTTAGTCTTAGTTGCATGAATTAGACTTACAATTGCATGAAGACATCTATCTTAAACATTCTTTTCTTTTTCATTATTATTAAATCAATAGGATCAAACTACTAGCAAGAAAGTTGAATGCTCTTCCCTCTATCATAAAAAATCTTGATGATGATTCATAGCACCACACAATCATCTTGACATAGATATCATTCAAGCAATCATTCTCTATAAATACTTAATATGAAATTTTGTCATTCTCTATAAATACTTAATATGAAATTCTTTAGGGGACAAAATTTCACCTCTTAAATCAAATCACAATGTTGTCTCATCCTTGTCACCTCAAATCATAATGTCTTAGTTAACACAAAATTCTAGTTGTTTATCTAAAACCATATCTCAATTTTCTCTTTTGCCACATCATGCACCTTTAATCCATCTTAATCTATCTCAATTTATACTTAGTTTTTAGAGCATTAGTTTACGACAAATTATGGATTTTGAGGAGACCTAATTTCTTCACCACATAGTTAATAAAAGTCCTAATTCAATCACTTAATCATACAAACAAAAAGTAACTTAAAAGTCTACAACTTATTTTGTGGGGCAAAGTTGTTTATAGTTAAAAATTTAATCATAATAGTTCCTCGTGTAAAATTTACTTAGGCATGTAGCATTTGAAACGAAGAACGTGCCTAGATTTCATATAAATGTGCTTATAGTCTAATTGAAGACCAACTTACATCATCTTTGGTGTGAAACATGATGTGAAACAAGTAAATGAAAGATGCCAAAAGAAGAATGGAAAGAGAGCATGTGTCTTTGACCCAAAAGAATCAAAGAACTTTATTTCTAAACATAAAAATTACGATAACATTTGACCAAATTCATAAATATTTTAACAATAATTTCTTTTCAAATTTGATTATTGAAAAAAATTCAGAAAACATGAAAATTTAACAAAATAAAATTTAGAATTCAATAAAACAACTAAAGTAACTAGGGTCAACTGCCCTTAAATGAAATTTGATCTTGTGATCATAAAAACCTTATAATCTAATATGTGCCTTTTCTTGAAAGCGACAAAACTGCTATAATTGCTGTCATTGTGTGCCCATATTATATTTTAAAGACCACAAAAATAATATTAACATATTGGTCTTGTATACAAATGCAAAGATGCTTTAGCGTGTCCAAACAGGACCTTTGCTTGTAAACATCATACACAAAGTCCAACTTACAAGAGAAGAACACTTTGATCTCTCCAAAGGGAGACATGTTTCTTTTTTCTGAAATATACAGCGTAAGCATTATTTATCAACATTTCTTTATGTTTTTGGTATACGTAATGCTTATAAAACTAGCTTTATAAGAATGAAAATGTCACAAAAACATAGCAGCCTTAATAAATTTATTATGTTCACACAAGATTTGTGGCAATGTGCAAAGAAAATAATTCAAATATAAATATTTTAGAAAAAAGGGTAGCATGGGATTTACACCACTGGCTTGGTTCAAATGTACTGTTAAAATAACTTCCTTTGGTGATTCTATTATTTCCTTCTTATTGCATTAACCATTTTTTACCTTCAATTAAGAAAACTCAAGATTCTATTGAAAGATCACGCTACACCAGTTTCCTGTTGACAAAGATTTATCACCAATGGTTCACAAACATACCAGTTTAAACTTCTGGTATATCAAAAATAAATCAGCTTCAAAATTACACTCTGAAACAGAAAAAAAGAAATCAGTTTGAGTAGGTCATCTGCACAGACATAGACATAGTTTGCAAACTGTGTGACTATTCCGAGTTGTTGAATACTCTGTTTTTTTGTTGCACGATTTTTTACAAGTTTAACTTGCAAGTTTTTACAGTTGCCAGAAAAATGAGATTAAGTTTAATTGGTTGAAATATTGGGTTCTCAAAAAAAAAAAGAAACACTAGTTAAAGCGCATTTTCACACTTTTTTTTCACTATAAAACCAGGCATTTTCTCTTTCCAGATGTCAATTTTTAATTTAATACATTTTGTAATTGAATTTTGCAAAAAAAAAAAGGTTTTTCTAAAAAAATTTAATTTTTAGTGTTTTTTAAGTTGCCAAGTTGAAAATTTTGGACTTGCAGAGTACTCTCTGAGTCCGAGTCTACGAACTATGTGCACAAATATCCTTCACAAATATGGCTAGTCAAGTTACTCTCCATTAAAACCAACAAAGTTTATATGAACAATATATTTATGTAAAGGCCACCATTGTGTAAATAAGCCCAACTAGCACACACAATAGCTATCATGTAGACAGCCAAAATATCGTACAGAAGGTTTTACAACATTTTGTTGAGCTTCAATAAACAATACTAGATAGAAGAATGAGCAATAATACATGCTTTAGAAAAAATATTGAGCTTGACACGAAATACCAGTCAAATTTTTTACATTGATCTGTAAGAAAATTTCTTATGAGAAGTCCACAATGATTGCAATTAGAAATTACTGTTTAGAGTACGAATTTGAACTTAGATGCAATAAAAAGCCTACTGCAGCAAGACTAATCTCTCAGAAATAAAAATTACTAGCCTCGACAATACCTAAACCTTACCAAATGAACCATTAGATGTCTTCTCATCCTCACAAGCCACATGATGTACAGGGATTGTACAATGTGGCTGCAGGCTAAGAGAGGAAAAATGCATTTACACACTTCCTAGATATTATCATAAATCTACTGTAACGCCTGACTTACAAAATCTCAATCACTAGGAAAATGATGATGGTCTTCGGCAGGAAGCACAGAATAATTTTCCCACGCTCCTGCACTTACATGCCAGATAAGCCTGCAGCATAGAATACCTAGCAATATTAGTTGGAGAGTAGCTTTAAAATTGTTCAGTGTTCAACTATTGTTTCTGTTTAAAAATACAAAAAAATAAATTACACTATATATTTTTTCAAAAGACTTCCACATTCAAAATAGTGGAAGTAAATTATCTAATTTTCAATTAAGTCAAACTTGGAAAGTCATTATAAATTTATACCTTTTGATACTTTCTACCATATAGCGTGACCCATTGTGGCAAAATTTGTAGTAAAACGTACACAACAAGACTATCATCATAGTATCTGTGAGAGTTAAGTAGCTCATGGTCCAATAAACATGTGACAGTTCTTATAATGTGCATTGAACTGAAAACGTAATGTTACTATTAATTTTTCAAGTACTCGAGCAATGAATCAAACTCCAAAACAAACATTTCTAAAGTTGTCAAAATTACAAACAATTCAACTTATAAACTACGAAGTGTGTTTCATTGATCTCAATCTATAACCAGAGTTGGATACTGAAAATATATCGCTCCCACCACTCGAGCATGTACAGTCCAAAGGTCACATTATATAGGTAAATCTTCCTTTGGATCCGTGTTCCAATACTGCCTAAATATAAACTCCACATTGGTATTGAACCTTGTGACCTTCCACCTGAGCATACAATTCAAAATTAAAGATCAGTGTTATAATTCTCACAAGATGGTGTGGAACAGTAAATATGAACCAACATATTCATATAATCTTGCAGTCTCATCCAAGCATATTGGTGGTAAAGCTTGCTAAACAGGAAATTCCATTCATACATATTCGTTAAAACTCACAAATCACAACCAGCCTTAAAACAAATCATGGCTAGCACAATTCATTCAGGACCATGATTTGGGTCATGAGTAGACAATCAGAAGGTTGGCGAAGGAAACATCCTCATAAATTTAAAATAGGAATGACCCAATTGGCATCATGTTATTGTATAATTAGTATACAAACAAATCCTAGGCCAACTTGAGTATGTAATGCAAGCAAGGAAGTATACTGGAAACTGAAGTTCAGAGTCTTGTTTCACAAGAGGGTTCTTTCCCCAATCTACCATGATGAAACGGGGATGATCATTAAACTGTACATTAGCAAGATATATGATAAGGTGGAATGGAGCCTCATCAGAAAGGTAACATAACAGAAGGGCCTGGGTTGCATCTCTAATCCCAAATATTTGGTGCTTGTCAGTGGAAGTTCTGCATGATTTTTAAGGTCTCGAAAGGATCAGATGGCATTATCCATATCCGTCATATACTTGTCAGAATGATTGAGGTGCTAGGAAGAGCTATCCAAGCAGCCAATGGTCACTGGAGTTGAAAGGTCTGGTAGTTACCTCAAGTTTCAATCCACAATCCATTTCCAATTTGTGGATGATAATATTCTATTTGAATGATTATCCATGACAGAGGTAACCACAATTGAAAATATCTTTTCATCATATATTAAAGCTTCTCAACAAACAATCAAGAAGAGGAAATCACAGATATTCTTTTGAAAAATGGGCAGATGGATGCAGTGAGCATTGGCAGATGTGTTGGGTTTTGAGATTGGTACACTCCCAAGTATCTTGGTTCCTGCAGATCTGTAAACCCTATGGTACATTAAAGAAATCACCAATATGAATCCTTTCATTAATGCTTTTGTCATCCACAAGTATTATGCTTAATTGTGTTGATTTTATGATCAGACTGATAACAAAGAACATAAAACAATAAACACAATACATATAACACAGTAGTACCCTGGGAAAACCTCCCTCTTGGAGGTGAAAAACCCAGCAACAATTATCTCAGTTTATATTAGATCAAACACAGTAGCACAATTACAACATTCCCATGCTAGGGCAGACTTATCTGAAATGCTATGAACTTGACAATCCTTCAAATGCAGATCGCTGTCACTGTAACTTCATTCGGCAGCACTGAAGGATGTTCGCTCAGCTTGGAATACAAGTTCGCCAGCCTTTAGACAGATTCAGTAACCCTCGGTGATTTGCTGATTGCAGAGATAGGAAATTTGCTGATTGTATTGATGATAGAATGATCACAAATCATCTTGTATATATATGAATTAATGCCTCCAATAGATCATAGTCGGCCTTGTAGTTTTGGCGCCAAGAATAGGATCAGACCTTTAATTACAAGTTACATATAGGTCGGCCCTAATTACAAGTTACATAATTGCACAAGGGGTTTGCCCATTTAGGGTCAGACCTAAATGCTTTACAAGTTACACAAATTACATGCTGCCGCCCATGATTACATAAATAACTTAAACTAGAATCCAATTCTAGCTACATATTTCAACACTCCCTCTTAGCTAGAGAGGATTTTATGAATAATCAAGTCACATAGAGGCTACCACCATGGCTACTCCCATGGATGAAACACATGATACGTTCACCATAGCTACTCCAGAGGGTAAACGAACTCATCATGGAATTTCTTCCATGATACCCACCATACCTACTCGCAGAGGGTGGGACCACCATGCCTACTCGCAAAGGGTGGAATTTCTTCCATGATACCCACCATACCTACTCGCAGAGGATGGGACCACCATGCCTATTCGCGGAAGGTGGAATTTCTTCAATGATGCCCACCATACCTACTTGCAAAGGGTGGGTCCACCATGCCTACTCGCAAAGGGTGGAACGAGGGCTTTCACCTCAAACTTCTCCCAGAGAAGAATGCATCACCACCATGCCTACTCGCAGAGGGTGGATCCACCATACCTACTCGCAGAGGGTGGAACAAAAACTATTACACAAAAGATGAGTCTTCCTCTGAAGCTGAAAGAAACTGGCTCCCTCTGAGCCTAACAAGCTCCCTCTAAATGTTATAGCCTTCTTTTTCCGAGAAAATATCTTCAACCACCAACTTAGTCTCATGGTAGCAAGTTGCATCTCCATTCTTCAGCCTGTGTGACTTTCCCACAGGATGTATCAAGCTCATCCACCCTAAAATGCAATCTCCGTCCTAAAAACATTCAAGAGAGGTTACCAATAGTTTAAGACTATCATACATGATTCACTATCCAATGAATTGATAACAGCATGAAAAATTCAAAAAATACTTATCTCTTTATAAGTTAGTTTTCAACATAACCATCCACTTAGATCACACTAAATCATCTGATGATGGTTGCGTGGCCTTCGGCCCTCGCAATCACTCAGAATCCATTCTCATCTATAAGCACTTCATAAATACCCTCACCACAGGAGTGTGAATTTAGTTTGAAGTCTGGACACTGCTCTGATCTCTCAGTCTGCAAAAAAAAAGGATACGGGATCTACCTTCAAGCTATTAGGCTTTATAGAAGGAACCCGCTCTGATACCATGTTGAGACAAGGACCAGCTAGGACTCGAACCTAGGACCTTCCATACATTGCTGGAGTGCTCTACCACTGAGCTATTGGCCCCTCTTGGACCAGTCCATCGTCGGTCCGGGGGTGGCTTATTTCCAACACCAACACCCCCCCTTAAGCCACACCTCTCGTGTGCTTGGGGCTCCTAGGCTAGACCTAGCTCTGATACCATGTTGATTTTATGATCAGACTGATAACAAAGAACATAAAACAATAAACGCAATACACATAACACAGTAGTACCCTGGGAAAACCTCCCTCTTGGAGGTGAAAAACCCAGCAACAATTATCTCAGTTTATATTAGATCAAACACAGTAACACAATTACAACATTCCCATGCTAGGGCAGACTTATCTGAAATGCTATGACCTTGACAATCCTTCAAATGCAGATCGCTGTCACTATAACTTCATTCGGCAGCACTAAAGGATGTTCGCTCAGCTTGGAATACAAGTTTGCCAGCCTTTAGACAGATTCAGGAACCCTCGGTGATTTGCTGATTGCAGAGATAGGAAATTCACTGATTGTATTGATGATAGAATGATCACAAATCTTCTTGTATATATATGAATTAATGCCTCCAATAGATCATAGTCGGCCTTGTAGTTTTGGTGCCAAGAATAGGATCAGACCTTTAATTACAAGTTACATATAGGTCAGCCCTAATTACAAGTTACATAATTGCACAAGGGGTTCACCCATTTAGGGTCAGACCTAAATGCTTTACAAGTTACACAAATTACATGTTGCCGCCCATGATTACATCAATAACTTAAACTAGAATCCAATTCTAGCTGCATATTTCAACAAATTGAGCACCATAAAAGGCTACAAATAATGATGTTACAACTCTATGACTGATCCCAAAACATCATACGCCCATTTATGGAGAACAAGCATAACCACCTTTACTTGCTCTAACAAATGTTGCAATTCAGCAAGCTAAAAAAGAGTGAATGCAAACGGCAACGTGAGCGAAGATAACACAAGTGATTTACTCTAGATAAATCCAAAGTGGGTGAAAAATCCAACAAGAATTTACTATCAAGATTTGTCTTACAAGCTATGCCCTTCATGAGGGCCACTGAGAACACCATTTAGCATCCTTAATTTGCCCCTAACCTAGTGATCTCATATAATCACACAACTCAAATTATGATGTTACAACTCTGTTATTGATTTCCAAAAACATCGTACACCCATTAAGGCGAACAAACATGCCCACCTTTACTTGCTCTGACATATGTTGTATAGTACCAGGCTAAAAGTGAGTGAATGCAAACAACAACATGAGCAAAGATAACATCATCCTAGAAAACCCCAAATTGGGTGAAAAATCCAGCAAGAATCTTGTATCAAAATTTGTCTTACAAGTTGATCCGTTCATGAAGGTTACCAAAATCACCAATTAGCATCCCTAACTTGTTCCTAACCCAGTGATCTCATATAATCACACAATCTCAAGAAATATGGCAACAGACTTATACTTAACATGGATTAGTGCCTTTTTATGTGAATTCTATCTCTCTTATCACCTAAGAAAGTACATCTATTTGTAGGGCCTTCAATATCTCCATAGGTGTACATGATTCAAAGGAGCGTAGTTATGCTAGAGGCGGAATACATGATTCAAAATGAGGCAATGGAATGCCTTCTGTGAAAAATCTATTACAGTTACTGATTATTATCCTCCTATCTTTGATAGATTATTTGAGCTACAAATATTGGAAAATAACACAACTGCAATTTCACAAACTCATAAAAAATGTGCAACACAATGAACACAATATTTTCGGACAATTGTCCTTGGAAAAACCCCTAAGGGAAAACCAGTACTGCGGATGAGAACTATATTAAAACTTCAGCAAATTAAGAGATACAAATACTGCTCGCCTGTTACTGGCAGAGCTTCGACGACCTCCCAATTTCTCCTACTGAGATTCCACCCCGCTACTATACAACGCTATCACTGCGCCCTTGCTAACACTACAAGTTCTTCACACAATTCATTCATTCATTCATTGTTTTCCAAATGCCCCCTGACCCCCTTATATACTACTCTCGTTGGAAAACCAACAGCCGAGATTAATTCTCAATCAACGGCTGAGATTAAAACAACTAAACAACCCTAACCAAATTGGTTGCTAGAAGTTTCTAAAAAGAGTCAAATAATTAATAAGAATTGTTTGAACTCTAACTACATTTGTTAGCAAACAATTATTTACTAATTATTTAGCAAATGGACAAACAGCTGTCCAAGCTAACAAACTAACAAACTAACACCTTCCATGTAGAATGATAGAAGGTGAATTGTCTGACTCTCCACACAAGCCTTAAATTTTTCTGTTGCAAATGGGTTAATGGGACAATTTCATCTGTGGCCAAAGCTGTCAGCTACATCTTCCTCACATGATGACTTTTTTTGTAGCCAAACATGTAGGATAAGTTTTATGGGGTCAATCATCAGCAAACCCCTTCCTCTGTTTTGCCTGTTCCTCATCAGATTCTACCAAAGCGTCTGCTCATAGTGTAAGTGATCTCTGCATCAACTGATTTTATCTAAACGTTGTTGGATCATACCATCCCATCTAAAAAGCTTTTGGTCCCACAAAATCTTACAAATACATTAAATTCCACAAACAAGGATCCAATATTCAGCTTTGAAAATGGCCACCAATATATTTCTCTGCTAGAAGAGAACAGAAAAACAATCTAGTCTGTACAACTTTGCACTTCTGTCTTCAGATCTTTGACAGGCTGATGAGTGGCCACAGTCAAACTAACCTTTGATGGCACTTGGACCTGGGCATTGCCTCAAGAGATCAAATTTGTGATTGCTGACTGACTGTGCAAGTGTCATTCAGATTTCTTAATCCTCCAATGAAAAGGCACCCCCCAAAAATTCTGTACGGTCACTTTGGATAGATAGAAATGGATGTTTCTTTAGAGACTGGGAACAAACATGGGAAATGGTCATGTTGAGAGCAAAAACTGCTATTTTCCAAACAAGAAATTCATTGGCAAGAAATAGCATTGATAAGTTGTTTAGACTTTAGAGCAGATAAAAAGATGCTTAAAAGACATCCCCTTCTGATTAAGGACCATGCCCAAAAGAAAAGAGAAATAATGTCAAATGGTCTCCTCCCACTATTGACCGTCCAACCTTAGTTTGATGGAGCCTTAAAAGGGAGTCTGGAATTAGCCAAGGTTGGATGTATACTTAGATGTCATTTTGGACTGTGTTGTTGCCTGCTCAATTACAATGCCAAGGGGAACCAACAAACAATTTGCTGGAGAGATCTTAGCAACTATGGTCCTGACTCAAGCCTACAATGGAAGTTTGATGAAGAAATTTTCTCAGCTTGTTGTTGCCCATCAATGACTTGACTTGGTTTAAGCCAAGTTTAGCTTTTGTCTGCTATTATTCTTTTCAGTCACCAACAATTAGAGTGTAACTCACTAGTCAATAGTGCTTTTATTCTGTGCAAAAATAGGACCATGCCTGCAATGTAAGCAAAGATAATTTTTTGTAGAGATACCTTGTTTTTGCTGACAGGAATTCTGCCATCATGTGCGAGTGCCAAAATAAATAAAAATTTAAAACCACCAAATAAACATAGAATTCATTTCCTACTTCAAAATATCTCTACTTGAATTTGAGATTCTACTGTAAATCAATTGAATTCACGCAGATGAAACCAAACAACAAACATATGAGAGGAAAAAAGGATGCCGATAGGTCCAAAAAGATAATATCTGAGAAAGTTTGTTGGAATCTTTTAAGGTCTGAAATACTACCAGTGCAGGATGCTTCATGCAGCAACTTCTAAAAGGAAAAGGTGCTTAACGGACAAATGTCAATCTGTTTTCAAATAGTTGTCAAAACGTTGAAAACAATTAAAAAATCATTTTCAACATCGAGCACATTGGGCATTACATGGCAAAATCATACACATTTTGGCTATATTCTTAGATATTGGTTGGTACTGAAATCCATGAATAATAGCAATAATAATAGCTGGCTTGCATTCTCCCTCTCATCCCTCTCAGGCTTCTGCAATAAGGCTAGGGATCATGGGGATTCCTCCTCATAAGTCCCCTGCACAGTCAACTTCCGGTAGCTTCTGTAATATGCAGGCTTCCTCTCAGATGTCTCTTTCAACTATCACTTATCACAGCTATAGAGAAAGTGGAGGAGGACCATTTTCCACTACTATGCTCTGGACGTCTGATGTTTCTTTCTGTATCATGGAGGTCCTCAGGAGGTCTGAAACAAAAGGCAAGGAAAGGACAGCCAAGATAAACAGTTTTTTTTTGTTTTTTTTTTCAAAAAAAGTAAATTCTATAGCCAAATCAATGGGTTATCTTTATGAATATTTAAGGTCCTCAGAGAAGCTAATAAGACCGCAGACAGAATGAATGGTTTTGAGAAACACGACTCATTTTGAATGGTTTTGTGAAACACGACAGGTGGACTCATTTTAGGCTGGAAAAAACTGGGTTATAGATAAAAGCAAAAATTTTATGCTTTCAAATCAATAGAAATTGAATCACAAAAAAGTCTTAACTTCTAATTTATAGATAAAACCATACTATTTATTTAACGGATAACAACAGAATTGTTTTGGAATGAAATAAAACGCAAAGAAAATAATCAGGCCGCATACACATTCCCCAAAAGAATCACTGAAACCGTGGTAAGTGACTTACTTCAAGATTCTGAAAAAAATGTGTTTATGCTGCCAACGATCCCGTTGATAAAAAAATGGGCAGAATTTATAGGAAAAGCATTACGAAACCCTAACAAAGCAGAGATTTTACAAATATGAGACGAACCAAAACCAATCTCCTACAGATGCTGCTTCAATCTATTGACAATTAAGGAAATGTGGATCTAAAATTATCTGGGTTTTAGAGCTAATCGATTCTTGGGGTCGAGACAAGATTTTTGCAGCCTTAAATTGAAATGCTACAAAAAAAAAATTAATCGCAGTCAGTAGGTGTCCGTTTAACACAGTAGCGCGTGAGAAAAACTTAATTCCCCGCAAAGACTTAACCAGCTAATAGATTTAATCTAATCCTTTACAATTTATCTTGTCTACGTTATAATTAAAAAGATCTAAATAGGGTCATCAATTCTAATCCCTAATAAGAGTTTTAGACATACATTACCTGTAGGCTGTAGCGCAATTTCCCTGCAGACAGGATGCTGTAGATTTGTTCAAGAAGATTGCTTTCTAATTAGCAAATAGACTTTTCTGTGCAAACAATTCAGTCCGGATATTTTGTCTCGCAACGCCGGCATGAAATGTCTCCCGCTGCCGGGGAATTTATCAGCCGCTAGCTAAGTAGGTTGGTTTGAACAATTCATATATAGTTTGGGGACTAAATTTGATGGTCGTTTTGAGGTTTTAAAAAAATTACAATTAGTATATATATCTTAAAAATAATCTATATATTAGTATATATATAAAATAATATATAATATGTAGAGAAATACTTTTTTAGGTGTTTATATAATTTTTATATGAAAAAATGATTAAAAAATAAGTACCTTTAAAAAGATATATTTCAATATAATTTATATATATTATTAAATATATATGTTAATGTAGGGTTAGGGTTAATATTAGGGATAAAGTTAGGGTTAGGGATGGGGTTAAGATTAGGGATAGAGTTAGGGTAGAGTAAGAGACAGCATTAGGATTGGGGTTAGACTAAGACAAGGGTTAGGACTAGAGAAAAAGATAGAAATAGGGTTAGGGGGTATGGTTGGAGTTAGACGTAGGGTTAGGGTTAAGCTAGAGAGTAGGGATAGGTTAGGAGTAGAAATTATTTGAATGATCTAGATAATTGAATTCTTTTGATTTTCTTTTATCATAATTTTTTTTTGACTTTGTTTAAAACTTTTTATTTCATTTATTTTTTCAAAACTATCTCAACTTACAACTTACAAGTAATAAAGCCTATTTCTAGATTTAATTTATGATATACAAAATCAACTACCTTCTTGAAAACTTATACACCTCCATCTTCTAGATAATTGAATTTATCAAGATGATGTTGAAAGATATCATTTAGGAGTGTTCTTAATAAGAGAACAAACAATTTCTTGTAGGCCAAACCCCTCTGGCAATTGAATCATATGAGCACGAGTGATATATGTTTTTTAATACCTCTCCATGGCGGGCGAAAGTGGACTTCTTAGACTTTGACTGCACATTGCAATTCCCCCCTTTTAATTTCACATTTCCTTCCTCTCCTCACAACAATTGTTATTACTGCGATGAAGAGGCCTCCTGTAATACTGCGCAAATTTCAGGAATCCGACCTGGACGATTTCATGGAGTGGGCGACGGACGAGGAGGTGTATCGTTTCTCCATGCGGGAAACTTTTAAATCCAGGGAAGAGGCGGAAATCTACATTAAAAAGAAAAGCGTGGAGCGCCCCTGGTGGAAGGCCATTTGCTTGGAGGGCAGGGTTGTGGGCGCCATTAACCTGAAAAGAGTAATCGGCGATTCCTCGTGTAGGGCGGAGATCGGATACTGCTTGGCGCGCAGGTGGTGGGGGAAGGGCGTGGCCGCTGAAGCCGTTAAGTTGTGCGTGTCTAGGGCTTTTACTGACATCCCTGGTCTGGAGCGAATCGAAGGCCTGGTGGAGTCCGAAAACGTGGCGTCTCAGAGTGTCCTGGAGAAGGCTGGATTTGTCAAGGAAGGACTGCTCTGCAAATATTTTACCTTCAAGGGGAAAACCAGGGACTTCTATAGCTACTGCTTTCTTTCTCAAGATTTGCCCCAATGTGTTTAATTGGTGGTCTGTAGCTGTGCAGTTAGTCCACAAAGCAGAGCATTATGTCAATTTAACTATTTATTAAAGTTATGTCACTTCTATGAACTTCCTATTAATATTTTGGATTATACTATTAGATAGTAGAGCAAAGGATAGGAGCACACTCATTAAATGTTGTGTGATTTATCATTTGTGCATCTGCACATAACTAGCACTTTAAGTGGTAAGAGGCCGAGAGTGGACTTTTATAGAGAATGTGAAGCTGTTCATTGAATGGTTTTATTATATCAAGAAAAACGGTCTTTTAATAAAGTAAGTAATTTTTATAATTAGGGTGTGTTTTCATGAGGGGGCTTAAACTTCTACTTTCATGGAGCAAGAGGTCCCATGAAACAAAAAAATTTATTTCAGCGGATGAAATTGGGGTGAGGCCAGAAATGGAATCGGCTATTCTCCACATAAAATGGCATGACCATGGCATGTGGGAGATCACATGACGTGGCATAGGGGCCCATAGAGAAGTGTCATGTAGTGTCGATTGAATGACGTGGCATGGGATCCACGAAGAAGGTCACGGGGTGTCGACGGCGACGGAAAAGGATTTTGAATTACATGACGGAAATAGCATTGAAATTCGCTAACGGGCTAATGAAGGGCCACAACCATTCCACGAAACCAATGTTGGTTTGCATGTATTCCACTTGGTCAGCAATTTCAAAGCAGAATGAAGCTTTTAGCTTCGAGTTGTTTGTCGCCGAAGAGTCTTTAGATAGTCGGAGCTGGTAAATTTCTCTCCAGGCAGTTGGAGATTCTTTTCGAATTTTCGCAGTCTTTAGGCATGTGATAATTTCGTAATCTTTCGCACTCTGCAAAAAAAGCGCGGTAATACTGCAAATTATTTTTTTATCATTCCTTTTTTTTTCCGGAAATGCATAGGCATACAAACCGGTTTATGTAAGTTTGGGATTGTTTTTTGTCGTTCACAGTGCATGGAAGCAAAGGTGGCAATGACGCTTTGGAGGTGTAGTCGTCGTTGTTTTCAAGCGAGCTCGAACCATACAGGTAGGGTATATTTTTACCAAAATTTGTTTGTTGATTTGTCATGCTGGTAGGGATTGTGGGTGGAAGAGGAATGTTCGTCAACGCATCCAACTGTAACCCTGGTGTCGTAATATTTTTTTATATATGAATGAGGGTTTGCTCATTGTGTGTCTCATTTTTGTGTGCATTTTGGCAATGCATTCGGGACTGGGATTGCTAAGGCATACGCAAGTTTTTTGTATTCAGTGTGGGTTGTAAAAAAATCATGAGGGTTTCTGTAATGCCCTTCCCGCGGGTCTAGGGTTTGCTCTTTCTGTATGTCTTTTTTGCATTGATTTGGACTGCCCGACGAGACTGGGTATGCTAAAGTAGACAAAAGTTTTTTTGAGAGGAGAGTAAAAAAATTGGAAATTTCAAATTTTGCCTAGTATGTATGTTTGTTTCACGAATACGTATTTTTTGATCACCTGTCGGGACTGGGAATGTTAAAAAGCACAAAATGATACACAAGGTAAAATCAAAACACAATAAATAAAACTATGGTTTTCCACACACAATTGGGAATGTTAAAAAACACGAGTGTTTTTCACACGTGATCTGATCATGTGACAAACACGATGCATTTTAATTGTTTATGTCGACGGAAGAGCATTGTGGACAACACATCAAAAAAGGTGTCGTTTTTACAAAAACCCTGGTTGCCACATCAATTTTAGATAGAAGTATCTTTAAAATTTGCATCTGTAAATAAAGTTGGAAGATAAATATGTTAGGGTTTTTAACTCACTATCTTTACTAGAAGAAATCTTTGTGATGTACATTGCAATCCAATGTTCCTCTAGCACGCAGTCAGAAAAAACCCTTTCATTGTTGCCACATCGAACTTCCAATGCACCAAACCCTCTGTGTGTTTGCTCGAAATTAGATATGCAAACTTTGTTCCTAACATAAGTTGCTTTGACAAAACTTTTGTAAATTCTACTATCAGATGCGAAATAGGTGACGTTTTTTAATATTCCTGGTTGCCACATCATCACTTTTCTCGGTCATTGTTTTCTTTTCTCGGCAGCGTCTTCGTCGTCGCAAATATCCACACTAGAACCATCCATTTCAAAACGTGTATTATCTCACTGGGCTGATCTATTTACACCTAGGGCAGAAAATAGGTTATTTTCAATGGTACTTCAGGCGGTTGCAAAAACGAATGTTTATCTTATGTACAGGGTTGAAAAAATGCCTCTTTTGTTCTTCATTGGAGGAGCCCTCCAAATCCAGTGTTTTTTTGGGCAAAATGGTACATCCCAATTACATTTTTGACTGTTGCAACCGTTCCAAACCCCTGCAGTTATTCCAAAATTGCACTTGGAATTGCCCTATTTCTGTTTGACTGTTGAAACCTCTGCAAAACCGCTATGTTTTTCTCCAAACTGGCACTTGCTTGCATTGAAATCCCCAGTGGTATCTGGAATCAGCGAATGGGCTAATGAAAAGCCACGAGGAAAAGAGTTGGTTTGCATGTATTCCAGCCAGTCAGGGATTACTTTCAGAACGAAGCTTATAGCTCGGAGTGGTTTGTGGCTGGAGGGTCTTTAGACAGTCGGAGTTGGCAAATTTCTCTCTAGGCAGTTGGAGATTCTTTTCGAATTTTTGCAGTCTTTAGGCATATGAGAATTTTGTAATCTTTCACAGTCTGCAGAAAAGCGTGGTAATACTGCAAATTATCGTTTAATCATTTTATTTTTTTCGTAAATGCATAGGCTTGGCTAGGTTTATGTAAGTTTGTGATTGTTTTTTGTCGTTCACAGTGCAACGCTCCATGTTGGGCCCACACAACTCCATGTATGTATGTTGAATGTCCATGCTCCAGTATGGTGTGCTATTTATGTGGAGAATAATTGTTTTCATTAACTGCGTATCTGTCATTAAGGCTTGTTGATGTCTTTTGTGAACAACTATAGCTTGCTTGTCTTCAACCAATGATTGTTGACTTTCCATATTTGTGTCCAAAGTTTCTAAATCATACCCAACTCTACTAATTGGTATGTCTCTGCAACTTCTTTTTTGATGTTTTTTTGTTTTTTGTTTTAAGAACCATTTCACCATTTAATTTCAAGTGCTTTTTAAAAAAAATGGTGTGTGTGAAAAACGCCTATTTCATCATTTCGTTGTTATGACTTTTCAATACACGGTTTTTTTCTTTTTCCCTAAATGGCACGAGCCAGTGTTAAATCCATAGTGTATTCTACACCCCAATGTTGTTCCATTGCACTAATCTGATATTATCACTATTTCAAGCAGGAGATATCTCCACTTCCATTCCAAGAAGTGGATTATCTCACAGGGTCGATCTATATGAACCCACGACAGAAAAGTGTGTTATTTGCAATGGTACTTCAGGCAATTGCAAAAACGAATGTTTATCTTATGTACAGTGTTAAAAAAATGCCTTTTCTGTGCTTCAACAGAGGAGCACTCCAAATCCAGTCTATTTTTTTGCCAAAATGGCACATCCCAATTACATTTTTTATTGTTGCAACCATTGCAAACTCCCACGTTTATTCCAAAATTGCATTTGCAAAAAGCGCTATTTCCTTTTGAATGTTGAAACCGCTCCAAACCCTATGTGTTTTTCTCCAAATTGGCACTTGCTTGCGTTGAAATCCCTAGTGGATTCCAGTGGCCACAACTGTGCCATTGTGCTACTCTGATATTAGGATCGTTTGGAGTAGGAGATGTGTCTACTTTTGTTTCACAAAGTGTATTATCTTAGTGGCCAAATGTATTTGCACCCATGGAGGAAACCTATGTTATTTGCAACCCATTTGGAAAACTAAAAATTATTCTCATTATCAGATTGGAATTGAATTTCCCAATCACACCATTGGTGTTGCTTGATTTTTGGACAAAGGAACTCTAAATTCATTATTTGTAATTTTCAGTCTCTGGTAGCAGCCCCAAATTCCTTATCAATAGTTGGTCATGTAAGAATAGTAAGTGGTTGTGTTTTGAATCTAAATGTTTGGCAGGTATTATGCTATTGACATTTAAAAAATTTTGAAAACTTTACAGTGGAGTTATTGTTTGGTAGCTTGACTACGATTGTTTTCAATGCACGTTGACAATGACAGTAAAACTAATTTGGAATTGCATACAATTGAGTTGTGTGAATCGCAAATAGTGGGCCCATACTGCATGTACGGTGTGCTATTTTACGTGGACAATATGTTGGTATTATGGATGACTTCGTCATGTGTTGCATTGGTTTTTTCATTGATGTCAACACTTATCTTCTTGGAGGTCTACATTGTTGATTTGGCACTATGGTTATATTGGTTTGTGAACCGACACATTGTGGTCCCAACATGGATATTGGCTTATGCACAGTCACCGATACATGCTTCACCGACAGGTTATATGGTTCACCGACAGTGATGATGACTTGTTATCATCTAGAGAACATTTGGTTATGTCGAAGACATGGATTGGATGTTTGGATTGGGTGTTTTGCTTATTGGTCTAATCGAGTTCACATATTTGCCTTTATCGGCAGATAGGTCTAGGTTATGGACTGGTACATGATATCTATTCTAGATCAACACGACGCGTTTTGGAAATGGTTTATTGATTGGATAATGTGTAAATGTATTGAACTGACATATTGTATTGCATCAAGACTTATTTGTAATTGATTTAATTGTAATATATTTAGTGAGCCGACCTCATGTTAAGGTCTTAGGTTTTGTATAAATAAATGTAAGATCTTATTGAAGATTGGATATTATTATGAGTGTGTGCGAATATTGAAGATCATTGAAGAGCGAAAATAAGCAGATCCTTGTGCGAATCACACAAACATTATCTGAAGGTTGAAGGAAAGGTTATGACGGTGTTTGGCACTCATGGTCAGAGCTTAAACCGGTACTGAATCCAACATTGCAGATGTTATTTTGAGTAGTACATTGTTATTGGATTTAACCATCCAATTGTAGTAAGTGTGACTCCTATTGTGTGATTGAGCAGTGAGCTCTAGGCGGTTGGCCTTTCTGCATGTGTAGACCCCATTTGTATACACTTACTATCTGGAGTAGTATCATTTGATTGTGGGTAAGGTTTCCCACTGTGGTTTTTCCCCTTACAAGGTTTCCACATCAAAATCTTTGTGTCATGTGTTGTGGATGTTGTTTCTCTTTCTGTTTCATGCATTAAGTTATACTGGCACTGCTATAACAATTAATCTATTTTACCGGCATTAAAGTTTGTTTTACCGGCACTGAGTTTCAAGTTGGAATAATTTGTTTTGGGTTATAATTTATATAGAACTGGTTTACAATTGATTCACCCCCCCCCCTCTCAGTTGTCCTTCCTGATTCCTAACACAATAGCCGCTTCCATTTTGTACACAATATTGTGTGAACACTATTATGTACACACTATTTTGCGTACAAAATAGCCCCTACTATTTGGGATTGACAGAGCTCCATTTGATGCAATTTGAGATGAACTTTACTGTCATTGTCAAAATGCATTCAAAACAATCACAATCAAGCTACGAGTGTTTTTCTCACTGCACGAAAGAGGGAGGTTGGATTCGGTGATGGTTAGCATAGAATTCAACATAGAAAAACCAGTGAGTAAGGAGCCCATATTTTGATGTTGCAATATTAGTTATTTGTTGAATTTTTTTACGTTTTCGACATCTCAAAGGGCATATTTGGGTGAAACAAAGTCTGCGTTATAATTTCGACCAAAAATGTAGAGGGTTTTGTGCATTGGAAGTCAATGAGGTGACTGCGTGAAAGAGAATATACAAAGTAGTGTGTACACAAAAAAAATTGAATTTCTTGTGTGAATCCCAAATAGTGGGGACTGTCAAAAGGTCCTCCACTACTTTTTCTCCTCTAGGTTGGAAACTCCAACTTCTCTTTGATGCAGTCGCTTCATTGAACTTCCAATGCACAACACCCTTTGCATTTTTGTTCGAAATCAGATAGGCATGGGCTATTCTAGACATAAAAGGAAGCGCCTATTCTCCACATAAAATAGCATGTCATACTGAGAATGGGCATCGAGTCATACATAGGTGGACTCTCGTGGGCCCCGCGCGGAGCCCTTTCTGTTCCAGCGTGGACATTTGCAACAATTCTAGTGTGGACATTTGTGACGGTGAAGACGCTGCCGAGAAAAGAAAACGACGACCAAGAAAAGTGAAGTCAGTGTGGGACAGTGCAGGTCTTTTTGGCGGTAAACAGACGGTCGGTAGTTGGCGACCGTAGTTACTGCATGGTCAACGAGATGTTTTTGTTGGCAACTAGATGTGTGGTAAACATAGCATTTTCGTTAGATTGCAAGTAGGATATTTGGACGCCGTAAAAGAGAGGAGAGGTAGAGAGGCTGCTGTAGATACAAGATTGGGACTAAGATGTGGAATGTGAAGATTTTTGGACCCGGGATAACAACGGTTTTTTGCACTGGGCGAAAGTAGGTTGGAGAGGGTGAAGGAAGAATTCAAGAGCAAAAACTAGTAAGGTACGCATCGTTTCAATGTTTCAATTTTTTAGTTATTTGTGGAGTTTCTTTAAGGTAAAACAAAGTATGCAGATCTAATTTCGACCAAAAATGCAAAGGGTTATGTGTGTTGTAAGTCGATGAGGTGAGTGCGTGAAAAAGCAAATACAAAATAGTGTGCACAAAAAAAAAAATGAATTTCTTGTGTGAATCCCAAATAGTGGGGGCTATCAAAAGGTCCTCTAGTACTTTTTCTTCTCCATGCTGGAAACTCCAAGTGCTCTTTCATGCAATCACTTCATTAAACTTCCATCACACAAAACCCTCTGCATTTTTATTCCAAATTAGATAGGCATGGCCTATTCTAGACATAAAATGGCACAACCATTGCACGTGCCTCTGATTAGTTTCCATAGCTAATCTCCCACATGCCATGGTCGTGCCATTTTGGCTATTGTCCACATAAAATGGCATGGCCATGGCATGTGGGAGATTAATTTCATCCCATTTTTTATGGACAATAGCAATATGGGCATGGGAATACATACATGGAGTTGTATTGCGCCCTGTGTGGAGCGTTGCAATTTGCAGCATGGAGGAGAAAAAGTAGAAGAGGACCTTTCGATGGTAGCATTTTCCGACAACTAGAAAGGAAAGACGTGAGGCGCTGTGCAATGGAAACTAATCTCCCACATGCCATGGTCGTGCCATTTTACGTGGAGAATAGCCCATGCCTAGGCAGTTACTGTAGCTAGGCTGGACATTTTGCCGCCAAAATTCCCGCGCACCATCTGACTGTCCTTCCTTTCCGGCCATCGAAAATGGCTGATGTCAAAAGGTTCTTGTGTTCTTTATGTCATCCACGTTGGAAAAGGAAGCTCCATGTGAGGCCCATGGAACTCCATGTATGCATGGTGGATGCCCATACTCTAGTACGACGTGGTATTTTATGTGGAGAACAACCGCTTCCATTTGAAAATGTTGTTGTTGAAAGGTCCTATACTACTTTTTCTCCTCCTTATTGCTCTCTCCCTAAAACATGTGGCATCCAAAAACAATGGCAGCCCATGTCTTAATGAACATGTTGTGTTTTCAACACAAAATAGGACGCATGGTATTTTTTTTTTTTTTTGAATTTTTTGGCTATGAAAGGGGTGGCTTTTGATTTGTTTGAAATGGTTCATTTTAGAAAGTGTTGGGGTTAATTTTTGGGGGTCTAATTATTTGTGAACATCCTCTTCTCCACAGTTCTAGCAGAATGGCAAATTGACACATAATGTTGGTTGATATATACTACTATTGTTAGTGATAGGTTGAGTTTGAAGTTAAACTGCCTTATTACAATTGAACATGTTAATTCTCTATCCACTTGGGCATGTTTGTTGTGCCATTAAATTGTGTTCAATATTTTTGAATATAGATGAAAAGTAATGTTTGTTGTGGCACATGTGTTTAATTTCAAATTTAATCTATCACTAACAATTGTTGTTTTTCTGCAGGTCGCTGGTTCGATAGCATAATGCTTTCCTATTCATTGGGGACTGCCTTTTATTTATTGTTTTAGTAGTTTGTGGAATAGAAAGGTACACCATATATATTTCTTCGTGTTACATTTATGCATGTTGTGTCATGTAATTTATTTTCCACAAACTTTCACATGTCTCATTTTTTCCACCACTAACTTCTATGGTATGGGAGAAGCTTCCTTTCGTACGATAGATCTCATGAGAAGAAGAATCGTTGTCTTCTTCCAACCAATACGAGCTTACTGAGGGTTCTATTGAAGACGAAGATGTATCTTCCGAGGATGCACCTGATAATGGTGATTATACACGAGGATGGTCGACAAGGACATGTATTGGTTGTATTGTATTCATGTTTTGCATTGATTTCAATGTGATTGATGTCATATGGAATATGAGATTTTATGTGTTCATGAAATGTGACTTTTGAAAGTGCAAATGTGGGACAGGGGTCGACTGAATATAGAACTAGATGCAAGGGTAGCAGGATTTTGTATTTTTGTCTGTATGGTACATGTGGTGAGGTTGGAGGGATGCGATTTTGCGATTTGTGGGCTTTTAACGTGCATAGATTGTTCAAGCACAATCTTGATTTGATTCAGCCACATATGTGTCAATGTTCTTTGAGTTCGAAACATCATAGGTCTCATTTTCCTGAGAAACTTAAACTATATTCTTAAAAGGAGGGCAACCAATGTTGAATACCAGCTGAGAATTCAGGAAAGAGCACAACGACGACGTGTAGTTGACCAGGTTTTCTTGGCCTATGGTGTGACCACGTATGAGGACCTGCCAAAGGCGGGAAGGAAAGAAGTAAAAGCAAGCATGAACAAGTACAACTCTAAAGAAAATTAGGAGGTGAGAAGACAGAAGATATTAAGGTTGTTGCGTTGAAAAAATTGAAACATGTGGTAAGTTGCAAACACGCCATTTTTGTGATTGTTTTTAATCTTTTATTTTTTTTTTCATTTTTTCATTTTTTGGTTATATTTAGTAATTCAATTTGAATAGATACTGTTGAATGACTTCATACTCTACTTCAGAACGATCCTGACGAATTTGGAAGGGAAGGCAATTGTGACCCTAGAAAATCGCATGAGGACCATGTGGGGCAGTCGTGTGATGAGGAGCCCATTTTGGAGCAAAGGAAGAAGAAAAGAGTGAAGGTAAATTGATTTAATTCTATAACATGGATAACTAACATATTTATGAATCTCACAATTGACTTCTAATGCTTGTATTCACATAGGTTCCTTCTACAACAGTCGGTAGTTCGCACAAGCATGTCAGTGTTGTATCGGGTCACAATGAGTAGCATAGGGAGGAGGGTAGGAAGAAGAAAAAAGAGAAGGTAAATTGTTGCATTATATTCACATCTCATATGGCTAATGAATCGATAGCTTACACTCTTGCTTGTATTTTGATAGGGTGCTCTTGAAACACTGTCTGGTTCACATGAGCATGGTGCTCTTCAATCGGGAGGTGAAAATTGCGATAAGGAGGGGAAAATGATGGAAAAAAAATCGAAGGTATATTGTTGCACATCATTCATATTTAGCATGAGTAATCAATGATATCTTACATTCATTGTCCCTTTTGTCAGGCTTCATCTGAAGCAGTGTATTTCTTGCATGAGCATGACGTTGTTCATACAGAAGGTGACAAGCAGCATAAGGAGGAAAAAAAGGAAGAAGAAAAAAGAGAAGGTATATTGTTGCATTACATCCATATATTGTGTGCTTAATCAACTAGTATCTTACATTCATCCTCTCATTTCACAAGCTGCATCTGAAGTGTTTGGCTCGCACGAGGATGGTGTTGTTCAATTGGGAGGTCACAAGTAGCAGTAGGAGGAAGAAAGGAAGAAGAAAAAGGACAAGGTAAATTCTTGTTTTACATCCATATCTAGTGTGCATAACCAATTGATAGCCAACATTGATTCTCCCACTTGATAGGTTGCATGTGAAGCTCCTTGCTTGGATGGGGATGATGTTGTTCAATTGGGAGGTCATAAGATGCACAAGGATGAAGAAAGGAAGAAGAAAAATGAGAAGGTATATTGTTGCATTACATCCATATATCGTGTGCATAATCAAATGATAGCTTACATTCATCCTCTCCTTTCGCAAAATGCATTTGTAGCATCTAGCTCACATGAGGATGGCATTGTTCAATTGGGAGCTCACAAGCAGCACAAGGAGGAAGAAAGGAAGAAGAAAAAGGAGAAGGTATATTATTGCATTACATCCATCTCTTGTGGATAATCAATTGATAGCTTACATGCACGCTCCCAAGTGACAGGCTTCATCTCAACTAGTACATTTCTTGAATGAGGATTGTGTTGATCAGTCAGTAGGTGATAAGCAACACACGGGGAAAGAAAGGAAGAAGAAAAAGGAGAAGGTATATTCTTGGGTTACACCCATATATCGTGTGTCTAATCAATTGATAGATTACATTCACCCTCCCATGTGATAGGCTTCATTGGGAGCAGTACATTTTTCACATGAGGATGGCACCCATCACTCAGGAGGTGATAAGCAGCTCAAGGTGGAAGAAAGGAAGAAGAAAAAGGAGAAGGTATATTCTTGGGTTACACCCATACCTCGTGTGTTTAATCAATTGCTAGCTTACATTCGTGCTCCCATGTGACTGGCTTCATCAAAAGAAGTACATTTCTTGCACGAGGATGGCGTTGACCAGTCCGAAGGTGACAAGCAACACAAGGTGGAAGAAAGGAAGAAAAAAAAGGAGAAGGTATATTCCTGGGTTACATCCTTATCTCGAGTGTGTAATAAATTTGATAGCTTACATTCACACTTCCATGTGATAGGCTTCATCTGAAGCAGTACATTTCTCACATGAGGATGGCGTTGATCAGTTGAGAGGTGATAAGTAGGACAAGGTGGAAGAAAGGAAGAAGATAAAGGAGAAGGTATATTCTTGGGTTACATCCATATCTCGTGTGCCTAAGAAATCGATAGCTTACATTGACGCTCCCATTTGACAGGTTGCAACTGAAGCACCTCACTCGCATGACGATGGTGTTGTTGAAGGGGGAGGTGAAAAGTAGCATAAGGTAGAAAAAAAGAAGAAGAAAAAGGACAAGGTATATTCTTTCTTTTCATTATTCAACATTCATATTACTATGGTGGATCTTTTTAGTTGTTATTGTTGTCAATGAGCTTTGGCAGAATGAGTTAGTTCATAACCAATGTTCATGTCACCTTTGAAAGCCCACAATCCCAAGTGAAGTAATTTTGTTAATTATGACTCAACTGCAGCTTGACTATTTAGGTGTCATTTGAAATTCATGTGTGCATTTAGTTTTGTGTATGTACGGGCAATGTGTTTACGTAGTCACCATCCAATTTTTTTGGCCAACTTGCTCTATGCCTTGACTTTTACGTTTGTATGGGCAATGTTTTTACATATGCACAATTGGCCTCTATCTTTTCCCAACTTTATGTTATTGTCTTTGATGATTGTGGATTTGTCTCTGTTTGATGGATGATTAATTGCTTTCAGCCTTGCATACAAAAGGCTAACCTCTTCAATTGCCTTTTCTACGTATAGAACCATTGGTTTTTGTAATCAATCTCAACAACCAAATCCTGATCGTCTTTGATCACAATATCCCCGATATTATGTTATGCACCATTACTAACAACATTCATGACTTTGTAACAAAGAGCCTTTGAAGCAGCGCATAGTGCATCTGAGCATTATGATCTTGATGAGAATAGTGAACATGACGAAGGTGGGACTTATGATGTCGGGGATCATGTTGAGCTTCGATTGAAGGGAGTTCTAGTTGGAAAAGGCATAGTGGCTGGCGTGGGAAGTGGTACACTTTTCCACAATACTGCACTCCCCCCGGGAACTATGAAAGTCTGTGTTGTTGGGGTGCTTGACCCAGATGTCAAGTTGCCTTATGCACATCTATTCTTTGATGTATTGATCTATTTAAAAGATTCATTTGAGATATGGAACATCTCAGACTTGGCCTGACCTGCCTCTTTGGCACAAATCAATGATGCCAAAAGTTACTTTCCTGAGGTTCATGTCACAATTTCCTTCACATCCCTCACATAAAATTACATCGAAATCCATTGTGTTTTGCAAATTTTAGAAATCGTATGGAATGTCATTTTATGTGGAGATTAGATGCTTTTGTTCCTATTGTGATTTCGTAACTCATATGTTTTTTTTGTGGTTTGTTGCAGGATGCACACCTCACCATTGACGATGCGATGGATGAACCCCTGTCGTCCCCCACCACAAAGAAATCACCCGTGGAGCTGCCTGTGGTAGGTCTCATAGTTTCCTTTATATCCATTGTACCAGCATATTTATTGTGCATGATGTTGTTGTAATGGCGCAACTCATCTGTTTTCTCTATGGTTTCATGCAGGATGAACACCTCGTGAATACCAACACGATGGAATTGACCGTGGAGCATCCTCTGGTACGTCTCATTCTTTTCTTTATATTTACTATACTAGCATATTTTTTGACCAAGATATTCTTATGATGAGAGGCATCTACAATGACATCAAGATGTCTGCAAACAATAATCCATTTTTGAAACAATTTGACATATTTATTGCACATGTTCCTATTTTATTGGCACCACTCATCTATACTCTTTGTGGGTTCGTGCAGGAAGATGACCTCCACTATGTTGAGATGAAGAGAGTGCCCATGAAGCAGCCTGCCATTGTAAGGCGGTCAAGTGCAAGGCTTTGATCCCTTGGTATCACGCCTCTCAAGATACACAATAACCCTAAAAAAAGAAGTAGATTCTACGAAGGCATTTCCTTAGTTGCACAAACTAGATAGCAGAGGAGATGATGAATATATTTGTTGGCATTTTGAGTTTGTTGGTATTTTTCATAGAGATTGCATTAATGATATGTTGTCATTGATGTCAATTGAACCGATAATAGTATTCATGTTATTGCTGATATTGTTGTTTTTGATATTGGCTATTAACCGATAAGAAAAGCTTTGTGGAAGATGTTGTAAACTGGTATGTAAAGTTAGTAAGTTGAACCGATGAACTAGTGTAAAGGGTTAAACCTTTCTATGTAATGTAACCGGTAAACCCTATCAGCTGTTAAAACCTAACCGATCAAGTTTGATGGTTTATTATCTGATAAGCGGTAATGATGGAGACACGTGTGATCATTGAATGAGGATATGTTCAAATTGTTTTGGCATGTTTTTTTTTGTCTAGGGAAGGAGCAAAGTGGATTGCATCTAATGCATAATGTGTGACGAGTTACAAAGTCCAATGAAGCGGTGATCATGGAGCGGTTGGAATTTTCTTGAAGAATGTGAAGAGATTGTCACGATTTCTAACGGTCAAGATTGTACCGACTTGTTTGCAATCTTGATGATGAGAATTAGGTTTTTGTTGTGTTACCAACCTAATTGATTTCTATTTAAGGTCAATGAAGTTGTTTGTAAGGTTGTTGGCAAGATTGGTAGAAAACCTGTTGAGTGTGTAGTTGCCTAACCAGGGAATGGATCTGCAGTTTGAGTGAAGGTAGATTGAAGCTTAGAAGGATCTGATCAAGCAAATATAGTGCTACTCAGACAGATCAAGAAAACCTGTTGTTTTCTAACAATTACAATAGAAGTGAAATCCCTTAACTAGGTAAGCTCTAACAAGCTTGGTTACTCATTAAATCCTCTAACAAGGTGGTCCATTAGCTTGGATTCTTAAATCCTCCAATGAGGCTACTCTTAACAGGGTATTGTGCTTTTCATCAAGGGATATTTGTAAATCCCTTAACCGGGTGATTCCTATCCAGAATTAGTTCTTAATAGGACTTATTGTAAATCTTTAATAAGCTTGGCTCCTAATAGGGAGAACTTCAGAAGAGTTCAGATAGCTATCCTTGTGAGTTCCATCTCACCGTTGTTTCTACCTATTTGGGTTTTCCACGTATAAACATTTGTGTCAAGTGGTGAATGCTTTTGTGGTTGTGATCTTATTTTTTGATGTGGTTAATTTCTGATAAGGCATGTTATGTAGAAGCATTGAGAGATGAATATGTTGAGTTATGATTAAGCTTTGTTGATGTTTACAAGATTGAAGTTGTTTACTGTTAAAATTGTCATAATAGTTAAATCGATTGATGTTAAGAATTCTTATGAATATTGATCTTGACTGAGATATGTTTAATTTGTTTGACTAAGTTTGAGTTTGGGAACTTTGTATCAGTTTTTCAATATACTGATTCACCCCCCCCACCCCCCCTCTCAGTATTCTACTGGATACTTATTCTCTCATCATACCATCAATTGGTATCAAAGCAACTCAGGTCCTCTTAATCTAAAAGCCTAATAGCTTGAGGAAAAGATCTTGTAGATCATGATGAAGAAAGAAGGTCCGAAGTTCAACAAAGATAACTATAGAATATGGAGTGACAAAATGAAGATTTACATTAAGATTCTTGGTAGTCCGTATTGGGATCATATAGAAAATAAGTATACTACACCTACTGGACCCCTGACTGATGATCAGAAGAAAGATTAGCAAGAAAATCACTAGGCATTAGAAGCTATTATCAGTTCCATGTCTGATGTTGAATATGTAGATGTCCATGGTCTTGAAACTGCATATGAAGTATGGAATAACTTAGAAGAGATTTATAGCGGTGATGAACATGTTAATATTGCCAAAGAGGAGAGTTTAAGAGGAAAGTTTGACGACATGAGAATGTCTGAAGGTGAGAATATCCAGCAGTACAGTCAAAGGATTAAAGAGATAGTTGGTGAGATAAAGAGTGTAGGAGGGAAAGTGGAAGATGTCACAGTAATCAGTAAGGTACTGAGAACCCTGCTACTGGTCTATGCTATCTGAGTTGCAGCTATTCAAGAGTTGAAATCCATTGACAAGACAAAGGTAACTCTTGACTCTATTATTGGCAAACTTTCTACTTTTTAACTAAATGGGTATGATGGTAGTGTACAGAAATCAGAATATGCATTTAGAGCTTCTATCTCTAACCCATCTGAGAGAATAAGTAGAGATACCGACCATAACTATGAATCTAGATCCAACAGAGACGCTGAAGATGAAGACAACTTAGTGGAACTTGAAGCATTGTTGGCAAAACAACTGCCTAGAGGCACTGGTAAATATAGAGGTAAGCTACCTTTAAAATGTTTTGCATGCAACAAGATTGGTCATATAGCAACAAATTGCCCTAATGGTGAAAATGAATACAAGAGAGACAAATTTAAGAAGTACAAGGGTAAAGGCAAGAGAGATTGTCTTGTAGCTATTGAAAGTGGTATTACTGATGAAGAATCTGATGATGATGCTAGTGAAGATATTGTGTTTGTAGCTATTAAGGAAGAAATGTCTAATCAGAAGGCACTAGTATCCAAAATGGATAACTCTGATGATTGGATCATTGATAGTGGTTGTTCACATCACATGACCGGTGATCAGAGCAAATTTCTTTCCCTGAAGGAATTTGATAGCAGTGTTGTCAGATTTGGCAATGACTCACCCTGTATGGTTAAAGGTAAGGGAGTTATTTCTCTTAATGGGAAGAGCAGTGCTGACGATGTCTATTGGGTTGAAGGCCTAAAGCACAATCTTTTAAGTGTGGCACAACTTAATGACAGAGGATACCCACTGGAGTTTAAAAATGGAATGTGCAAAATCTTTGACAACAAAGGTGAATTGATTGCAACCGGGAAACAGACCAGAGGTAATCTATTTAATCTCAATCCTAAAGTTAGCAACTGTTTGATTGCAAAAATATATGATAGCTGGCTTTGGTATAGGATATTTTGTCATATAAATTTTGACAATATTGTTAAAGTAAGCAAGTCTAAGACAGTAAGAGGTCTACCTCAGCTAGACAAACTAGTTAATGCTCTTTGTAAAGAATGTCAACTAGGAAATATGACTTCTTCAACTTTTAAGAGTAAGTCCTTGTTAGCAGAGCAATTGTTAGATTTGGTTCATATAGATCTATGTGGACCAATAAGAACAAGAAGCATTCAAGGTGATAGATACTTCATGATCTTCACTGATGATTGTTCAAGGATGATGTGGGTCACATTCTTGAAGGATAAGAATGAAGCTTTTGGTAAATTCAAGGCATTTAGAGCCTTAGCTGAGAAAGAGAGTGGCAAAAAGATAAAATGTCTAAGAACATATCAAGGTGGTGAATTCACTTCTACAGAGTTCACTAAATATTGTGATGATAATGGTATCATGCAGCAACTTTCTGCACCAAGGACACCACAACAAAATGGTATAGCAGAGAGAAACAACCGGTCAGTGGTTGAAGTTGCTAGGACTATGTTGATACAAGGAGGTGTATCAAAAACATTTTGGAAAGAAGCTATAAGTACATATATCTACACAATGAACAGAGTTCTGGTGAAAAGAGGTAAGGACAAGACCCCATATGAGTACTGGTATGGGAGATCACCTGATGTTAGCTATTTTAAGATATTTGGATGCAAATGTTTTATAAAAAGAGGTGATTACATAAGCAAGTTTGAAGCTAAGAGTGATGAAGGCATATTTCTTGGCTATTCCACCAAGAGTAAGGCCTATAAATGTTTCAACAACCGGACACATAAAATTGTTGAAAGTGTTGATGTTCGTGTAGATGAATGTCCTGAAATTTTAGAAGGAACCAATTCTAAGAAGAAGGATGAAGATCCTTGCATTTTGCTTTTGGAACTTGAAACTGTTAAATTAGAAACCGGTAAAACAAATCCTGATGTACTTGTTCAACCGGAACAAATAAATTCAGAGGAAGATGATAATGAAGAAGCTGAACCTGAAGAGAATGATCATGTTATTCCTAGGTATGTGAGACTGAATCATAGTCCTGAACAGATAATTGGGGATAAGGATGTCAGTGTACTAACTAGAAGGAGAATAAGCGAGAGCTCTTGCATGATCTCCACCTTTGAACCTAGAAGTGCTACAGAGGCATTTGGTGATGATCATTGGGTGAAAGCTATGGAGGAGGAATTGGATCAAATTGAGAAGAACAACACTTGGACCCTGGTACCCTGACTGGTAAACAAGAATGTTATAGGTACTAAATGGGTGTTCAGAAAAAAATTAAATAAAGATGGTGTTGTAATTCATAATAAGGCAAGATTAGTATGCAAAGGTTATGCGCAAGAAGAAGGAGAAGATTATGGAGAAACTTTTGCACCAGTAGCAAGACTGGAAGGTGTCAGAACATTACTTGCATTTGCAACTCATAAGAAGTTCAAGGTATACCAGATGGATGTTAAGTCTACATTCTTGAATGGGATATTGGAAGAAGAGGTTTATATATAGCAGCCTGATGGTTATGCATTGACAGATAAGGAAGACTTGGTATGCAAATTGCATAAAGCCTTGTATGGATTAAAGCACACACCTAGAGCATGGTATGAATGACTTCATACTCATCTGATAAAGATAGGCTTTGCTAGAACCAATGATGACAACAACATTTATCTCAAGTTTGAAGGAGATGAAATACTAGTCTATGAAGTATTTGTAGATGACATTATATTTGGAGGTAATGATGACATGAGTAATTATTTTGCAGATGAAATGAAGAATGAATTTGAGATGTCATTAGTAGGGGAAATAAAAATTTCATAGGTTTACAGATACAACAAATGAAGAATGGTATTTTCATTACTCAATCCAAGTATGCAAAAGAGGTTCTGAAGACTTTCGATATGAGTGACTATAAACCAGTTGGAACCCCAATGGTTACAGGTTGTAAATTGTCCAAGGAAGATGTATCTAAGTCTGTAGATGAAAAGGAATACAGGTCAATGAATCATGATTGGGAAATTACACTATGTTGTTCACAGTCGACCGGATATTTCCCATATAGTTAGTACTGTTGCTAGATTTCAAAAGAATCCAAAGGAGGCACATCTGATGGAAACCAAGAGAATTTTTAGATATCTGAAAGGTACTGTTGACTATGGGTTATGGTATCCACATGGTGGAAATTTTAATTTGAAAGCATACACAGATGTTGATTAGGCAGGAAATATTGATGACCGGAAGAGTACTACCGATGGAACATTCTTTCTAGGAGCAAGGCTAGTTTCATGGAGTAGTAAAAAGAAGAGCTGCACTTCACAATCTACTGTTGAAGCTGAGTATATAGCAGCTTATATGAATTGCACACAAGCTATGTGGATGATTCACATTTTGGAAGGTTTGAAGATGGAAATCTCATAGCCAATAAAGATTTTGTGTGATAATACAAGTGCAATAAGCATTTATAAAAAATCCTGTTTTGCATGCAAGGACTAAGCACATTGAATTGAATTATCACTTCTTGAGGGAAAAAGTTCAATGTAAAGATGTTATCTTGGAGCATGTTTCTACCAAGGAGCAGCTTGCAGATATCTTTACCAAACCTCTGCCTAAGACCACTTTCAAGTATCTTAGAAGTCAATTGGGGGTTATCCCTCTTCATGAAGTTAGTTGAGCATGATGTTGATTGCATTAGTCCCTGAACCACTTGCAAAATTTTACATGGATTGATGAAGAGGTGGATGTATTCCACAGGGGGAGCATCAAGTTGCAGAATAATGTTGATGCACAGTGAGAGAAGAATTACATGTTTTACTTTCACTTTGGCATTGCTGTCAAAGGGGGAAAAGAACTATGTGATTAGGGAGAAGAATTATGTGATTGAGGCAAAGAATTATGTGTCTGATTGGGTGAACCAACGACAGGTTGAAGACAGATAGAGCAAGGTGAATACTTGGTAATGAAAACTAGGATTCCTATTCACCAATCTCAGGAGCAATCAAAGACGTTGATATTTGTACTGCCATCAATGCCAAAGGGGGAGATTGTTGGCATTTTGCATAGAGATTGCATTAATGATATGTTGTCATTAATGTCAATTAAATCGGTAATGGTATTCATGTTATTACTGATATTGTTGTTTTTTATATTGGCTAGTAATCAGTAAGAAGAGCTTTGTGGAAGATGTTATAAACTGGTATGTAAAGTTAGTAAGTTGAACCGGTGAATCGGTGTAAAGGGTTAAACCTTTCTATGTAATGTAACCGGTAAACCCTATCAGCTGTTAAACCCTAACCGATCAAGTTTGATGGTTTATTATCTAATAAGTGGTAATGATGGAGACACATGTGATAATTGAATGAGGATATGTTCAAATTGTTTTAGCGCATTTGTTTTTGTCTAGGGAAGGAGCAAAGTGGATTGCATCTAATGCACAATGCGTGATGAGTTACAAATTCCGATGAAGCGATGATCATGGAGCGGTTGGAATTTTCTTGAAGAATGTGAAGAGATTGTCATGATTTCTAATGGTCAAGATTGTACCGACTTGTTTGCAATCTTGATGATGAGAATTAGGTTTTTGTTGTGTTACCGACCTAATTGATTTCTATTTAAGGTCGATGAAGTTGTTGGAAAGATTGGTAGAAAACCTATTGAGTGTGTAGTTGCCTAACTAGGGAATGGATCTACACTTTGAGTGAAGGTAGATTGAAGCTTAGAAGGATCTGATCAAGCAAATGTAGTGCTACTCAGACAGATCAAGAAAACCTGTTGTTTTCTAACAATTACAACAGAAGTGAAATCCCTTAACCGGGTAAGTTCTAACAAGCTTGGTCACTCATTAAATCCTCTAACAAGATGGTCTATTAGCTTGGATTCTTAAATCCTCTAGTGAGGTTACTCCTAACAGGGTATTGTGCTTTTCATCAAGGTATATTTGTAAATCCCTTAACCGGGTGATTCCTAACTGGAATTAGTTCTTAACAGGACTTATTGTAAAGCTTTAACATGCTTGGCTCCTAATAGGATGAACTTCAGAAGAGTTCATATAGCTATCCTTATGAGTCCCATCTCACCGTGGTTTTTACCTATTTAGGTTTTCCATGTATAAACATTTATGTCAAGTGGTGAATGCTTTTGTGGTTGTGATTTTATTTGTTGATGTGGCTAATTCCTGTTAAGGCATGTTATGTAGAAGCATTGAGAGATGAATATGTTGAGTTATGATTAAGCTTTGTTGATGTTTACAAGATTGAATTTGTTTAGTATTAAAATTGTCATAACAGTTAAACTGGTTGATGTCAAGAATTCTTATGAATATTGATCTTGACTAAGATATGTTTACTTTGTTTGACTAAGTTTGGGTTTGGGAACTTTGTATCAGTTTTTCAATATACCGATTCACCCCTCCCCCTCTCAGTATTCTACCGGATACTTATTCTTTCATCATACCATCAATATTATTTTATTGTGTACCCCTCAATGCTTCATTTTCCACTTGTGGACACCATCCGCTTACTTATGTTGAACAATTTGTTTAAGTTTGTATGTCTGATAACTTTGGTTTTATATGTGAACATTTTTTTTCACATATTGTTGGTTGACCATTTTTGGACACCGTTTTCTTAATTCAATTGAACATTGCATAATTCATTGCATTACGACGAATGCTATTCTTTATTTGGCCTAATTGGAGAATTATTAAAGACATGGTGCCTCTAGCTTGGGAATAATGCGATTTGTATCTCACTTGCATGCAAGTTGTTTGGTTATATGAGGCTTACGTTTTTTTTTATTATAGGAAAATTAGGTTTTGAAGGGACCCCAAAACCCTTTACAAAGGAACCATAAAAGATAAAAGCATTAAGAAACTAAACGGGACAAACAACAAAAAAACCAACAAAGTGTTGGGCAAAAGCCAACACAAAGTCTAACACTACCAGCAACAACTAGCAAAAATAGAAAAAAGATAAATTACATTATGTTTTTTAAGGGCATTAGCCGATTTCTTGCTAATCCCTTGCATTTATTTGATATTCTCTCTGAGAATTGAGATTTCCTTTGAAGAAGACAAGGCAACCTTTTTCAAGCTCACCCTGGTCCTTTTAGCTACACCTCCAGGAGCACTATACACATTCCCAGCCTCAGTAGCAACCTCTTCAGCATCAAGGTCCACAATAGACTTGGTAGGGCTGGGACCATCAAGGTATTTGGCTATTTCCTCCATGTTCTTGGTCGCAGAGTTGACGATCTCCAGAATCAAAATCAGGAAGTTCTTCATGGCAGTCTTCCCTTCCTCCAGCTTGCTGATCTGAACTTCTAGCTTCTCCACCTTTTTGTCCATTTCCGTTTTCAATTGCTCCAGGTTGCTTTCTCCTTTCCATCCTTACTCTTCCTGATGTTTATCCTTTTTTTTCCATTCTATTAGTTCTTTCATAAACCCATCTATTGAAACCCAGACGAGCATCAGACTGATTCTTAAGCTTATCCAGGATAAGCATACCAGTATTCATCTCATCACTAGCTCTATCCTTTTCCATGCTCATATCCTCCTTATCCTTGTTCAACTCTATTTCCATTTCCTTGTCCTCCTATTTTTTCTGGTTATCTGGCTCCTCCATGGGCTAGTTGTTGAGATCACCAGGGTTCACACTGTGGGTAGGTTCCTCCTTATTACCCTCATCCTCTTCATGTTTTTCCTTCTCATTACCACTGTCCATTCCGGATGTTTCCTTGACCGAGTTGTCCTAATCAGAATCTTCCTCTTCTCCTCCTTCCTCTTCCCCCACTTCCTCATCTTTCCAGCTCTCCTCCCTGTCAGTATCATCAGTCTCCATATCACTACCTTCTTTTCCCGTATACTCAGGATCAACCTCCACATCCTTATGTTTATGGCTCAAATTCGTGTCCTCCACATTTTTCTCCGCAAAGGCTTTTTTAGCCTTTTTACTCTGTTTCTGCTCATCCTTGTTGGGCCCAGAATCCTCACTTTTCCTCTTGCCTTTGCCTGGGGACACCGACAACCTTTTGTTTTCTTGAATCACCAAAATCTTACAATGCTCATAAATGAGCAAAATAAGACCATAATGTAGCATAAGAGAAGAGGGGTTCTTACTGTGCTTGTTCAATGAGTGCGACAGGGACCTGAAAAGGTAATAAGAAAGAGACACCCTTTTCTCATGCCTAAAGTGGTTCATAAGCACAAAGTGATAGGTATGGACCCTAGTGAAGTGGCCCTCCATAGTGATATACTCCATAATGGCATTAAGCACAAAACCCCAATTTTTTTTAATGTTAGACGCTTCATAATACCCCCAGACGCTTTGCCTAATTTAACTCTCTCCTTATCTTTGCCAGAAAGAGATTCACAACATTATTGAAGACTTTCAGGTCCCTAAAGAAATTGAGGCCAACATAGGGCATACCTGTGGCCATAGAGATGAGGTCCGCGTCCAGCTTGAATTTGACACCATGGATTTTGAAAGTGCCATTTTTCCAGTTTTCAGTCACTCTAGTAACCGCCAAGTTAACTCTGCTTTTGTCATAATCCACCAGTTTTTCCATGAACAACGTCATAAAAACCTTCTCCAGCTTTGTCTAGACCTTGGGCATCTCCCTCCATTTAGAAAGGTTATCGGGTTCCTCTCTTCTTAGGTCACCTCCCATTCTTGAATTCATTCTGCAATTTTTCTGCTTCAGCAAATTCGAAGCGAGCTTCCAGATGACACTCAAACACTTGAAAATAAGCACCCACAAAGCATGCAAATTTTTAATATTCTTATTTAAAACTTTGCCCTTCTAACAAGCTATCATCTCCTTTTTAAAGTTTTGATGTTTAATCATTAATATAACCATGATTAAAATGCAATCTTTTTTTCCCTGTAATTTTGTCCTTTCTAATGAGGTCTTTAATATTGAAATCAATATTATCTTCACCATTCCATATGCTTTGTTTTTTGGATATAACACCAAGGTTAGCAAGACCGTCCGCGATGACATTTTTTTCCCTAAAAGCATGCTCAATAATAACAGATTTAAAACTAGTAATAATTTATCTGGCCTTAAAAATATTTTCGATAGACCACGAAGGCTCAGCTTCACCCTTTAGGAATTTAATAATATTAAGAGAATCTCCCTCCAACCATAATTTGTCATGATTGAGATTTTTAGCAATAATCAAAGTATTAAGGGCAGCCGAAGCTTCAACATAATGGCTCGTTTGGTTACCCAAAGGACCAGCAACAACCATAAGACAAACTCCAGTAAAATTCCTGACAATACCCCCATATCCAGTATTGCCTGGATTTCCCTTAGATGCCCCATCGAAATTGGCCTTGATCCATCCCTGGGGAGGAAATCTCCAGAAAAGATCATCTCTACCTTTATCCTTGCTATTTCTGCTATTGGAAAGGTTCCATCTTTCATTAAAATATTCTTTAGCAGATAATCCAATATCAATGCCATATAAGCAATCATAGATCCCTCTATAAATTTTATCCACCACACTTTAGGGTTCGCACTTTTTTCCCTAAAAATCCTGTTGTTACGCTCCTTCCAAATGTTCCAGTGACAATGGGGAGAATAAGTTTCCAGAGCTCAATATTCTTAGAATTAGAGCTAGGGAAAAACCATTGCTGCTAGAACTCTTCCAGTGAGTTTGGGAAAACCCATCTCAACTTCCACTTATTAAGAATTATATTCCAAATTTCCTGACTGAAAGTGCACTGGTAGAGGATATGGCAGGCAGACTCCTCCTCCCTGCAGCAAAGAGAGCACCTGTTAGGAAAAACAAATCCACACTTATGGAAATTATCAAGGGTTAGCACCTTATTTTGGATAAAGATCCAAAAGAAGATATTAATTTTGGGAGTCAAATTCTTCATCCACACTTTCGCCCATAGAGGAATCTCATCCGAAACTTTGTAATGTATAGAGACAGCTGAAGAAACAAAATATCGCCCATCATAAGTTTCCTTCCAAATCATACAATCCTCAAAATGCTCCATGAAGATTTTGGAAGAGAGCAAGGTCTCCAAAAATCTTAGGCCCGGACAAACCTGGCTAAACTTAATCCACTTAGCATTTCTCCAGTAGTCCCTAACAAGGTCTCCATACTTGCTTTTAAACCAGTCTTTCCATTCATTAAGAATGGGGATTTCCTCCAGCAGTTTATCCATTAGCCATCTGTCCTCCCAGAATCTGATAATTCTCCCATTACCCAATTTCCACTTTCTTCCAGCAGCAACCTAGACTTTAGCCGTTTGAACAACATTCCAAATAGCAGAGCCATCCACAAGGAAGGAATTATCCATAAATTCTTCATTAGATGGTTGCATATGAAGGTATTTCTTTTTCCAAATGGAATTCCATTCCCTTTCCTCCCCTTTCATTCTCCAAATTTGTTTAGCTAACAGAGCATTGTTCATAGTCATAATGTTCCTTATTCCCAGGCCCCCAAAAGCCTTAGGAGTGCAAATATTATTCCAGGCAATAAGGGGGATTCTATTTTTATCTTCCACTCCCGACCATAAGAATTTTTTTTGTATTCTTTCAATGGCCTCAACAAACTTCCTGGGGATCTTAAACAAACTAAGGGTATAGATAGGTAGATTTTGAAGAGTAGCCTTAAGCATCGTCACCTTACCTGCTTGGCTGAGGAGGGCTCCCTTCCACCCAGCCAGTTTGGAATTAAATCTATCAACCAACTTCATCCAGAAATTCTCTGAAGGCTTTAAGCACATAGGGAGACCCAAATAAGTAGAGGAAACTCTGCAATTTTACATCCAAGGATCCTTTCAATCCTTCTTTGTCTATCCATGGGGGTGTTGATGAAGAACAAAGAACTCTTATCCCAGTTTATTTTTTGCCCAGAAGAAGCTTCATAGGAATCCATGACAATCTTCATATTTCTAGCTTCTCTTATGGTAGCTTCTCCCATGGTAATAGAGTCATCTAGGAACTATTCATGAGTACAGGTTAAGATGGACGAGGAAGGCTTAAGGCCTTTGAGTTTCCCTTCCTCCACACTTCTCATAATAAATCTGCCCAAACTTTCTGCCAAGATAGTAAACAAGATAGGAGAGATAGGATCCCCCTTCCGTTAATAATAACAATAGAAGAGGTAGTACTAGTAAGCTGAGAACATAGTTGAATCACCTTTTCCCCAAACCCAAAAGCTTTCATAATTCTGAAAAGGAATTGCCAATTCACTCTGTCATAGGCCTTGGACATATCCAGATTTAGAAAAAAGCCTTGTTTTTTAGCGACAGTTAGAGAATGAATGTTCTCATGAACCAAACTGATGGAATCTAGAATCTATCTACTAGGGACAAAACCATTTTGCTGGGCAAAAATTATGCGAGGAAGGATGTCTAGCATTCTAGAAGTGAGCACCTTAGATATTATCTTGTAAAAATAATTACAAAGACTAATAGGTCTAAACTTATTGAGAGAATCAGCTCTAGGGATCTTAGGGATGAGGACAATAAAGGTAGCATTGAGTTCTTTGAGAAGCCATCTAGATCCAAAGAATTCTTTAACACCATTACATATGTCAATCTCCACAATATTCCAAAATTTTTGAAAGAAGAACATAGGGAATCCATTCGGACCAGGAGACTTGTCTCCAAGAAAGGAAAAAACTACCTTTTTGATCTTCTGATTTGAAGGGATCCTAGATAGATTTTTGTTGTCATCCTCATTTAAAATGGTAGGGATAGTTTTAGCAAGAAGGTCTTGATTTCTGATATCCAAAGAATCCTCACCACCCAAAAGATTACTAAATAAATCTACAACATCCTTTCTGATTTCATCTTCATCCAACAAAATACCCCTATTACTAGATAAAATGGAGATCCAGTTGGCCACCCTATGCTTAAGAGCAGTCACGTGGAAAAACCGGGTATTTTTATCACCTTCCTTCAAATATAACGCTCTTGATATTTGTCTCCAAAAGGTTTCTTCATTAGAGATAATTTCATGGTATTTGGAAAGCAACTCGTTTTTCAGAATTCCTCTAATCCTCAGAAAGGCCTTCCACTTGAATTTTATCCTGAACTTCTTTAATATCTATCTTAATATTGGCTTTCATTTTGAAGATATCTACAAAAGTCTCTTTATTCCAGATTTTGACTTTGGCTTTGATAATATTAAGCTTTTTGGCCACTCTGAATAAAGCAATACCCTCAACCTCCGAATTCCACCACTCAGAAATAAAGTTTTCCAGAGAGGGGTGGGATAACCAGGATTTTTCAAATCTAAACGAAAAATTACGTTTTGAGGAAGTAGGATTGGCAGTGAAAGAGATAGGGTAATGATCAGAACCAATCTTAATGATAGACGCCAAAGAACAATTATACTTAGAGAGCCAATCAGGGGAGATCAGGGATCTATCCAACCTAACTTGAATGAGATCAGGGCCAGTTATTCTATTGGTCCAGGTATAATTAATCCCTCTGAGATCCACATCCATCAAATCTTGATCATTGATAAAGTCCATGAGATCTTGTCTTCCATCTAACTGCAAAGGAAGGCCTACCATCTTTTCATCCTCTTTTAAGGGAGTATTGAAATCTCCCATAATCATCCAGCTTTTATCTGAAAACCTTTGTCTCTCTTCTGCCAGACTCCTCCAAAATTTAGCTCTTCCAACTTTAGTATTAGGAGGATAGATATTAGAGATAACCCAAACAAAGTTATCCCTAATATGCTCAAGAAAAACTGAGGTCCTGTTAACCCTTGAAGCAATTTCCTTACCTTTAATGGAATTCTGATTCCAAAAGATAGTTGTGCCTCTTGAGGCACCCTCCAAGCTAGTACCAGTCACCCCATTATTTTTGAAAATTCTAATTTTTTCCACTTTATCCTTGCACATCTTAGTTTCATGAATAAGAACTACATTCGGTTTATGATCTCTAACAATATTATGCAACACATCTTGCTTGTGGGGGGTGTTCAACCCTCTGATATTCCATGAAATTATCTTCATAATTTAACCAGAGATAAGGTTGACTCGATGGAAATCTGTGTTCCATCAGCACGGTTCTTCCAACTTTCCTGTTCCCTCTGATTCTTTAGAGAGGGTCTCCCTTGTTTTTTTTTCTGATTTCCAACATCTGCAACCTTCTTATTCTTGCTTTTGGTTGAAATACCTCCATTGGGTCCTCCCTTATTTGACATTGCCTTCTTTATTACTGGAAATCCTAGGATTTCCCTCAAGGCCCACCATCTCCATGCTTCTTGGAGGAGTTTTACATTGGGAGTTCAAGTTCATATTTCTAGTCTGCTTAGAACTTCCATTGGTTAATAACAACAAAGGAACCATTTCCAAGATATTACAGTCCTGAGCTTCATTAAAGTCTTCCTCATTTTCCTTGTTATTAAATGAAGTTGAAACATCATCACTGGATAAATTAACTGCTTTACCCTGGATGATAACATCAACCTTCAAATCCACAGATTCAGTATTTTGAACCAAGTCTTCAGTACCATCCTCTTCCTCCTCATTACTTTCTTTTTGACTATTAGAATAGGCGCAATTAGAGTTTTCCTTGTAGTTATTCATACCCTTATTTTCCTCATTTTCCAACTTGATTGCTTCCTTCTCAGGGATTAACTCTGAAGGTGGAGCATCATTATTCCCTTTCGTTTGCTATTTCTGCTTCGGATTACTATCAGTTTTACTATTCTTACCCTTCTTGGAAGGACAAGATTTTGCCCAATGACCCAACTTTTTACAATGAAAACACACAAATGGGAGAGATTCATATTCAATCACTTGGGTCCATTTCCCCAGTTTAGACAAAATCTGAATGGATTGAGGCATATCTGTCATTTGATTAACATTAACACAAATACGAGCAAAAACCAACCTAGATTTGGCTGCAGTCATAGGGTCGATCGACAAGAGTTCCCCAAAGGAGCCTGCAATCCCTTTAAAAACCTCCTCATTCCAAAAAATCCAATGGAAGGCTAGGAAGACACGTCCACACAGGAGCCAATATGAAGAAGGAATCATCCAACAGTAAGTTAGGAGCCCATTTCTGTAAAGCCAAAGTTGACTTGCTGAACATCCACGAACCTTCATAGAGCGCTTTATTCAAATCTTCTTCATTATTAAAAGCAAAGGAGAAAAACCCCTAGGCAAAGCTGCCACATCCACTTGGCCTTTGAGAAACCATTTTCTCCTTATAAAGTTCCTAACAACATCAATGTTAGGTCTAAAACCAGCAAATCGCCCAACCAAAGTCATAGCCAGACCAAAGACAGAGAAATCAACCAACTTATCTAGCACAGATATAGCAAAACCCCTGTCGTTGGATCATAAAGATTTTTAATTTCTGGAAGTCCAGAATGCACCGAAGGCCTGACTCCAAATAGAGTCGTCCATTTCTTTACTTTACCTTTATCATATGGGTCCCCTACTTTGGAATCTTTATCTTCAACCAATTTGTTTGTCGCCTTGTCCCCCACATGACCCCGGGAGGCCTGGGAACCTACATGATCACCAGCATCAGGTGCAAAAAGTTTGCCATCACCCTGTTTGAAATTTGAATTTCCCGCTCGCCGCTCAGCTCCTCCCGCAAAGTCTGCCATATCTCCTAATGTTATCCAACTATGAGGCTTACGTTTGTTGATGGAGAAGTCAAAATTGCTTTTATACTAATCAAATTGTGCATGTCCATTATATGCTTTTTTTCTTTTCATAACTAGTTTTTCAAGTACTGTATGTATATCAATATTGTATATCTAAAATATTTTGCATTGTTCTTGCACACAATAATTTGATGACATTCAAATGTGGTGCAGGAGCACCTAATAGGTCTTCATGCCTCAAGGAGGCCAAGTTTGTGTCTTTTAAGTTTTACTAAGAATAAAGTCATGTATAAGGTATACAAGACCATTTTCGATGTAAGAAGGGCCATTGAGGTCATTAGGTGGAGTTTTGAGTCATAATGAGGTCATATTGACAAAAATTGTCAAGATATCACAAATGTGTGTAAATGGGTCTAGTATGGTATTTTTTGATGTAATTGGACCTATTTGAATCACTATGGAGTCATGGAAGTCATAGATTAGGTATATGTTCATTTTGAGCAATTTTTTTTTGTCAAAGTTGACAAAAAAAAGTTGTAAATCAAAATTTGCATTTTAGAGGTAATTATGTGTTGGTTTGTCAAAATAACTTGAAAGGGTGGTTGTAACCATTTTGAAGGATTGGAGGAAATTATAAAGGTCCTTCCACACTCAATGTAAGGTTGGTTGCCATGTATTAAGAAGGAAAATCAATAAAAGTTGTGTTCCCTACATATTTGTTGTGTAATTTCCAATGTAACAATATGATTTTCCTTATTTTTCATTGTGAAAACTTATTCACCTATCTTCAAGACTCATTGATTATATAAGGGAATTGAATCTTCTTTATTTATAACTTTGTCTCACTCATTTTCATTTCATTTTTGGTTGAGATATCCCGTTTTCTTTAAAAACTGGTAAATACCCTCATTAGGGTATCCAAAGACTAAATAAAAATGTTCTATGAATTGTTTTCTGACTGAACAACCACACCAAGTGGTGGAATGTTGTATGCTATCTTTTTCCCTCTTATAGTAGTGTTTGTAGGGTCCCAAGGAATGTTTGGCACATGTGAAAGGGTTGGAAGTATGACTGTCACAGTGTCTCAGACTGTGAACAACAAAGCACAGTTGAGGTTTTGATGGTGTTGAATGGTAAGGAGGGTTTGGAAGGGTGATAAAGGTATAGTGGGATGGTTGGTGAGTGTTTAAGGAGACCCTAAGAGTCAGTAGGAGCCTTTGAAGGCATTGAGAGGTGGGAAGAATGCTTAAGTTAATGAATGTCCTAAAACACGCTAGGACTGCTACATATATCAGTGAGACACGATTTGTTGTTGAACAAGAGTTGGATGAGGGTAAGTGTTGAGTTGGGAATAAGGAAGGAATGAGAAGAGTTTATCACCCTTGTGATGAGAATTTGGAGTGTTGTTAGGAAGAGAGTGATCCTTGTAGACATGACTGTCCCTACATGGAGTTTGACTGTCCTAAAGATAGTAAACCTTAAAGATAGTAAACCTGCAATAAATGTTGTTGAATCCCTTAGGGTGGATGGGGGGTGTAGAAAGGTGATTTGGTCAAAGAAGAATAATATTCAACGGTTCCATGAAGTACTTGGTTTGGGGTGAATCCTTTCAGCTGGATGTTATTTAAAAACATCTGATATTTATGGCAATGCATGTTTTCCATGTTAACAAGGTAGAGGGAGTCACACAATTATTTATTTGGCATGCAATTAATGTGGACGCTTAGATAAGCAACGTGAACTGTTTGATGAAATCCCTTAATGTGCACTGTTATAGATATCCAATAACATGAAGGAAAATATATGTAAACACATAATATAAGGATAAGGATTGTCTAAAGTTCTAGTTACAGGGCTCTGCTAAACATGCATGCAAAACGTGGAAGCATGAACAAACATGAGAACCACTTGGTCGTATGACTCCAATATATTTAGTTCTATAAATTTTGGTGTCTGTGATATATGCATAATATGGATTTGGCTATGAAATATCAAATCATTGTGTAATTCAAGGAAGACAAATCTTAATTTTCTATTCTAAACAGATCATATCGATATATATCCCTACCTTATATATCTCTCCCTCTTTTTATCCCTATCTCTGAATCTCTCTTCGTCTTTTCCTATCATAAAAATAGCATGATCTTGTTAGTGATGCAAAATGATTATCTTCTTTTATCTGAGGTTTTATACTATTTATGATTTCATCCTTGTAAGTGGATACATAATTGGTTTGAATCTATACTTCTCTATTGAGACCTTTATGCACAAACATCATTTGCTAAAATATGTACCAATTGACCTCATTCACCTCATGTATTGCACAAATGTATGCAACTAATAGACTAATTTTTTTTCCCAAATTACCTTCCACACCTCTTTCTCTCTACCTCTATTTGCCATTCCCTCCTCTATCTATAGACATGTTGCCCTCTCTCTCCCTCTTCCTAGACCACTTTATCTATAGCATGTTGCGTCTATAGCTATATCTCTTTATATTTATTCTTCCATCTCTCCCTCTATCTCTATCTTCTTATCATGTTGTGTCTATAATTATATCCCTTTCTAGATATATCAACATACTTATCTCTTCAATCTCTACTCAATATACGTTGTCTTCAAATCCATGTTAGTCTTTTTAAAGGTTTGAGTTTACGGTTTGAGTTTATTGTGGACGAATAAAGAGGTTCACCATAATCATCTAATCAAATAATATATTTGAAATGTAAGTGACTTCTCTAACCCCTTCAAACCCTACAACAATGCCCTGGTAAAAAACACAATGTTTTTTAACTCTACCTCCTTTTGGTGGTATACACGGTGAATTTACAGTTGAGGTAAAAACAATGTCTGTAACCCGAGCGCGATATACAGTCTGTATTGTCATTGTCTATTGTCTTTGTCAAAGTCATACCTCTGCAACATGTCTACCTTCACCGGTACGACATACACAGTGTTTTTACCTTTCATTACCTGACGATAAACACGACATTTTTGAACTCTACCTCCTTTTGGTGGTAAACACGACGAATTTACAGTGGAGGTAAAATGATGTCTGTAACCTGAGCGCAAGTACACCTCATATTGTCCTTGTCTATTGTCTTTGTCAAATTTATGCCTCTACAACATGTCTACCTTCACCGATGTGATATACACGGTGTTTTTACCTTTCCTTGCCCAACGATCAACATGTCATTTTTGAACTCTACCTCCCTTTCATGATAAACACCGTGAATTTACAGTGGAGGAAACAAGGATGTATGTGACTTGAGCGTAATATACAGTCTGTATTGTCATTGTCTATTGTCTTTGTCAAAGTCGTGTGTCTACATCATGTCTACCTTCACCGGTGTGATATACACAATGTTTTTACGTTTCCTTACTCGATGATAAACACGACGTTTATAAACTCTACCTCCCTTTGGTGATAAACACAGTGAATTTACCGTGGACATAAAAATAGTGTCTATAACTTGAGCGCGATTACACCTCATATTGTCCTTGTCTTTTGTCTTTGTTAGTCATGCCTTTGCAACATGTCTACCTTTATCGGTGCGATATACACAATGCGTTTACCTTTCCTTACCCTGGTGATAAACACAACATTTTGGAACTCTACCTCTTTTTGGTGGTAAACATGGTGAATTTACAGTGGATGTAAAAACGATGTTTGTAACTTGAGCGAGATTACACCTCATATTGTTCTTGTCTATTATCTTTGTCAGTCGTGCCTCTACAACATGTCTACCTTTACCAGTGCGATATACACGACATGTTCACCTTTCCTTACCCTGGTGATAAACATGACGTTTATGAACTCTACCTCTTTTTGGTGGTAAACATGGTGAATTTATAGTGGATGTAAAAATGGTGTCTGTAACCTGAGCGTGATTATACCTTATATTGTCCTTTTTTGTTGTCTTTGTCAAAGTCGCGTCTCTGTATCATGTGTACCTTTACCGGTGCGATATACACAATGTGTTTATAGTGGATGTAAAAATGATGCTTGTAACCTCAAAGCCATTACAATCTCTATTGTAAGAAACACATCGTTTATTGTTACCTGTGGGATACACGTTGGTTTTCTTATGTGGATCATGGGGAGATGAACCATGCACGTATCAAACTTATGGAGAGGTAAGGTTGAACTGAGTAGAATGTACACTTTTTTCACAAGGTGACCATGATATAATAGATTAGAAGCACCAACTTAAACAATATGGAAACACCATAAGAAGAGTGAGACACAACCATACACAACTTTCCTTTTGTGATCTTCAAATTCCAATTTTCACTTCTTATACTCGGTTCAATACTTGGCGACTAGGACTGCAGTCAATATTGACCAATGATGAAATTCAAAATTTTGAAGATTATGAACTTGTAGGGATTGTTTTAGGGGACCCTACAGAAGGTGGACACACTTATCTTTTGTTGAACAACAAATGAGAACCTCTACAAGCCACTATTTGTAGTATTACATAACTGACTTTTAAGACTTTGACCATGAATAGAGTGGCACAATAAGATGCATATGAGGAACTCCCCTTGCTTTACAATTTTAGAGCAACTTTTGCATCTTTTTGCCCATAGTACTACAAATTGATATAATGAACAAAAATGGTCTAAAACGACCTAACAAGACCTTATTGGACAACTTTGAGATAAAATTAATCAAAAAAACTATTTTGCCTATGTGAGGCCTAATAGGACCTAAACGTGCCCTACACCACATCTTGACCCCAAGTGGGTCCATATTGCAATTTTAACTCCAAATATACCCTCATTGCTGCTATAAGTATGATACGTGATCATTATTAGACCAACAGTCCCATGCCACAAAGGCCTTCAAAATGCCTCAAACTTTGTCCAAATTTGATGGATTGAGCCCAAACCGGTTGGAAATAAAAGCTGACTCTCTCCCATTTATAGTGATGTCAGATTTAGACCATGGGAGCACTGTATATGATCAAGTATAGTAAGGAGAAGAGTCGTAAGGTAGTCACTATCTTTTCATAGTGCAACAAACTTAATGAGAGAGTGAGCCATGAAACAACATAAAACATACACAGAGACACAGGTAGTGTGCTCATGATTGGTACATATGGTATTAAATACCCCATAACAACAGAAGGACAGTTTGAGAAGTATCGAATAATCCTCATCTAGGGTTTTGAGAAAAGAAATCATAATACTGTCTTAGTGGTAAAATACGATGCATAAAGAATGCAGGTAATAGCATAAGTTTCAAGCCCAAGAGAAGGGTTATAGATTAGCCCTCTCATGCATAATGAAATTGAAGATATTTGTGATATGATTTAAGACATGTATTTAAAGGTCTCTTAAGTGATAAGGACATCCAATTGAAGACAATCATAATGTCCAAGCAAGAAGCCAAAAAACTATAGCAGAAATGAAGCTGATCAAAACCAAGGGGGCAGTCACCCAATACAACAAAAGATAACTGTGAACACAATCTGGAACACAACGTAAACATGTAAAATATGAAAAACATAAAACTCATTACAGCTACGTATTTAAAGTTGAAAATTTGTTTCATCTAAAGTGCATTGTAAAGATATAATAGAGCTCAAACACAGAATTTAAATTGCAGGCATTGAGGAAAAAAAACTAGATATATGCATCATTATTTAACATCAATTGCAAAAAGCAAAGTATGTAATTTGTGATAATAATTATGAAGTTCTTACTGGCACAACCATCGAGTAATGTACACACATCTTTGCATTTGGGACATTGGATACCATAACACATCATAAAAGGGGAGAGTATCTAAAATTTTGTATTATCTTTAAAGATGCATATTCAAATAGTGAAATGATATTTATGTTCAGGGTCTTGAGAAGTTCGCATAACTTTCAACAAAGTATAATGACATGAGTCACAAAATTGCATTTCGTCCATAACATCATCTTACAAAATATCAGGAACCAAAATTAATGATACAAAACAATCAGATTCAAGCAAATCTTGCTTGGATCCTCAAAAATCTATTACATATACGTAGTTTGGGACCCATATGCAACAAGTCAGCGTAGTCCAGGACCAGGACTGAGGTTGGAAAATGGTGAGAGACAGACTCTATCTAGTGATTTGACAACATCTTTGTGACCCATCTTGCCATGTTCGTGTAAATTATCATATAGGCAAAAACAACACTAATCGATTCCTGCCAAAACTGAGTACACAATCTCTTCTCGACAATGTGAAGGTGTACCTCCCTCCTCATGATAAACCATTGATAGACAATAACGTCAAATTGAAGGTGTCGTTGTTTGGTGCCAAAATTTACCACATTTATCTACAGAGCTAGGAAATTATTCCCAAGAAGGGCACACAACCTGCAAAAGAAGACAACGGCGGTGTGAATACATTGTATTGTCACAATAAAAAAGCATAACATTTCAGTGTTGTGAACAAAAAATTATATTTAGAACATGCCATTATATATATATAAGCCTGAAGGTTTGTGCAAAAGCTCAGAATTCCATTTGTGACCTCCTCATGGATAACAAAAAATGTGGCACGTAAACCTACATGGCAAGAAACACAATGTTATAAAATGCGCAACACATGTAAAAAACACACCGTGTATTGATTTGAAAAACATAATTGCAAAACACACCGTGTTCTAAATCACATGACAATTGCACATTTACAGATTTGGATATGCAATAAATAATACATGCATAAATGAAAGCAACTACCTGCACACATTTATTATTGTTATCAGTAATGGCAAAGTAAAGCTAAAGAAATAAGGCAAACAAAAAATTGTACATACTAGCCACTATTCTCCATAAACCATGCGTCGTGAACCCATATTATTGTCAAAAGATAGACATCGACGATGACTTCTTGGGCTAGAAGTTGAGGATGCTTTGTAAACATTGGACATAAATGGAGGAAATATTGAGCAAGTGTAAGTCATATTAAAATTATGCACCTGAATTTTCAAAAATGGGAGTGCCTAGCAAACCATTGTTCCATGGAAAAGAGGTAATACCTACGACATATGGTCTGTCAGTTTGATGAGATTGGTTGTTGCCCTTCCTCCCCCTTTTACCATTGTAAGGGAATGTGAAAAAATCTGACTAAGGAACTTCGGGAGCCGTAGTGTGTTTCCTACCACCATGCTTGAGATGCCTACGAAACCAAACACGATCCCTGCTGCATTAAACCATGGACGCAATCAGACAATGTTTGTTGCAGTTGGATCCAACTTAGGACTGAAATCAAAAGGTAATGCATTCAATTGTTGTAGATATGTCCTTGACTTCTAGACACAAGAATAGATGGATTGCATTTGTGTTGCTAATTGTGGCCTTCTTTCTAACAACTTCTTCAAGAAATCAAGTGCTTCACTCCACAACATCATTGTGTGCATGGGAGAAGCACCATGCATGGGAGATGGAGGAGATTGTTGAGGAGTAACAACATTAGATCTATTATTTTCTATTATGTCAGGTGTGGCAGTGTGTACTGGATTTTCCGCATATTCAATAGCCCGTGCAACATCGTCACCTTCATTAATAATTTCAGATACTCATTTAATACCTTTCCAAAAATAAAAAGGAAAAAAGGAAAAAAAAATATTACAATTGAGTAATTTTACACATACAAGATTCAGTAGGCCGTGGAAAAAAGAATATAACAATATACACATACAAGAGCCAAATTCACCACCATCGCCTACATCCTTTTGCATGGCAACAACCTTCAACATATGCTTGCAAGTGTTTCCTTGCAAACTCCAAGGACAATCACAAACGTATAGGTCTCAACCAAAAATTATTATGACATACCAATTTGATGAAGACTGACTTGTCACCCAAAACCATCCACATTGACTGTCATCAGCAACAATGTCAACATCGAGGATTTCCCTTGCCCTCTCAATACTGCTCTGCAAATGGTACACATTATAGTTCCTGATAAAGCCATTTTGCTGCAAAATCCGCTTATGTCTATAGGATGCCTCCATTTTATGGGAAAGGATATAGTACAAGTGATCCATTCTCTTAGTGCATTTTCCTTGATGATCAAACATGTAGTGCATCTTCAATTTGCAATGATAAGAATCGGTGGTAGCATTTGTGTCCTGGTTGGCATGTGGGAAATGCCTGAAGTTTTTTGCCCACATCACTGCAAACCATAAAGATAACAACTATGAATCCAAATGTATGTCGTGCAACATTAGATGTTCTACGAGAAAACAAAATGAAGCTATATCTCACCTATACGTCCATTTCCTTGGTACCAAGTTCTATAGAAGTAGTCAAGGAAATGAGGTTGGTTACTAAACTCATCAAATAAATTGTCTAAATGGCAGATAGTTCTCTCTTCACTTTCATCCATTGCCATCATGATCGTCCCTAGGCGGTGAAATATGTCCATTGCCCTATCCTTCAAAGCGTACCTATACACATTCTTCAACCATGCGCGACACACGTGCCAAATACAAAGCAATACATTACACTCAAATACAACCCTTGTAAAAAGACAACAAAAGGACATAAGCAATACATCCAAGAACAATGAGACATGTCATAATAATTAAGATAAAAAAATGCAACTAACAAAGCACAACATACTGTATGGCTTGTATCTCTGCAGCACAGTCGTCGGTAAAAAAGGTATTGATCCTCCAATCAAGTCTGGCCTGCTTTCCTCATCGCTGCAACTCTACCAACCAAGCTTGAATGTCCTCTCTCTTGTTCTATGAGCACACTGCCCATGCAACAAGCACCCTAGATTGTTGTTCATCGAAAAATAGTAGTGAATATAATTGGTATTGTTTGGAAATCAACCAAACACAATCATTAGCTCAAATAAAAGCAGTGGGCAACTAACCTCCGCACAAAACAACACTGCATACAATTTCTAAAAAATCCTCAAACCACAATGAATTTTTGCATAGTTTTGAGTACCTAAATCTTCATGATTTGCATTTCTATAACATCACAAAAAATGACACGAAAAAATACTATGTTTTGTAAATCTGGGAGTTTAATTTTTTTCCGTGCTATTTTATGTGGAGATTAGCCACTACCATCAATGCATCCATATTTAAAAAAAAAACATAAATACGAATGCATAGAAAGGATTCAGAGGATGCAACCCCATATTTATTGGTTGCAAAGGTGGAATCCATGGAAATAACTGAGTTGCGGGACTGTATGACCATCATGTTCAACATCCATGGAGTTTGGATCCCCATAATGAAAGGCTAGTCAACGCCTTGAGGCTGTTGGAAACAAAAAAAATTAGCCGCATCCTCTAATTGCCATAACATGATACCATTGGAATCATTGGCATGCTTCTGCAAACACTTGGACTTCACCCTCCTCCATGCATTCAAGACATCCTTACGTGTTAGGAATTCGCCTCTTTTCCTCAACAAGGTGCAAAAATGATGATCATATAGGTGTCTATCCATAATAGCGTCAACATTAACATCCATTAGCAACAAGCTCTCAACATAAATTTTGCATTTAGCTGAAAGGTTTGGAGCAAATTGGGAATGTGTCTCCTTCATTATATCATCAACACCATGACAAAATTGACCATTTTCATCCACATGAAGCCTTTGATTGAATATCAGTGTATATGGTGAAAATGGAAAACAACAATAATATTGAAAGACTAAATGAATTCAACCACAAAACCCTAGCCTAACAACAACAAAGATCCACCATAACATATGAAGATTACCTAAGACAATGCAAATCAAATGAAATCACAAAGATTATACCATCACATGTCCAATAGGGTTTGGATCTCCATTCTTCCTATCTCTATTGATCTTGCTTGATATATTTGCTCTCAGATTTTATGTGCACAAGAGCTCAACAAAGAACGGAAATGTGGTTGCAAGTAGGATCTCATATGAAAAGCGTAGTGTAGTCAAGTGCATAAATCGATTAGCCAGGGTTTGATAATGAAGGAAGCATCTCCTTATATAGAAGACACTATAAGAAATGGAGGGATAAGATTGAGAGGTGTAAAAGAGGTCGGCTATGATTAGAGGGTAGGTAAAGAAAATAATAAAATAATAAGAGGGGTAGGTAGTGTATGAATTAAGAGACGAATGACATGTGTCATAGGTAGAAAAGGCTAATGAATTAATTAAATAAATAAATATTTATTTAATTAATAGAGGAAGTGAGATCAATTAAATAAATAAGATATTTATTTAATTTAGGAAAAGGATAATTTAAATAAATAAATGTATTTATTTAAATGAGAAATAAGGCTAGAAGAGGATAAATGAATTAATTAAATAAATAAAGATTTATTTAATTAATAGAAAAAATTGGCTTAAGATAATTAAATAAATAAAGATATTTATTTAATTAGACATGACAATTTTAGGTGTCTACAATCAGTATAGCTACATCCAGTCTACTTTTCATCACCTTAACAATAATGTGGCACTAGTAGCCCCATTTCTTTGTAAAGTGCCTTGCTCGTTCCTTTGTGGGAGGATCATTACTATGGTCATCTGGACCATACACACACCTATAATTAAAATGCATATTGTCATGTTGTGAGCAACCAATCTGAAGACAACCAAAATATTGCCTACATATTACATGAATGATGCAATGTACTCACCATGAATACATCATCATATAGTTCTCTTTTAAGATTCCACTGTGCTTCTCATTATGATGCGTACGGATAAATGTGGCTTACGCACTTTCAACGAAGACTTTTCTTGTCAGAAAATCATCCAATCTGTGAATAGGAATTGTTGCACAATGGTCGGTATGACCATCAACTTCAACAACAATTGGACTCCAATGGAGATTGTTGCTGAAAAACGACCAACTCCATTACCAACATCTTGAACTTGTAAGTCCATTAATAGACACCATTTGTGTTGTCTCCCCATCCTACTAACATATGCCATAGGACAATCTTCTCATGAATGTCAGACGTTATTGCTTCCCATAGGTGAAAGATAACATATAACAAAAAATAAATAAATTAAAAATAACGTTGGTTCTCTGTCTATAACAATTCATCATTAACACATTCAAATAGCTATTCGGGGCTATTTCAATAATGTATTAGTCTGACCATAAATGTACTCATATCCTCCATCGCTGAAGTGATTCACTCATGCAGTTAACCTTACATAACAATATCAATGTTTATATGTGTTATGAAGATTTTCCCTATGTATGTCGTTCCATTGGTTTCGTGAAAATAACAACAAAAAAAGAGAAATTGTTGCATTCTATACATACAATGTTGAATAAATGATACAGAGAAAAAAAGAAAGCGTGTCACCAAATGACACCCTAGAAAGTGTGGGTGGAAGGCGTGCAGGTGGAAGAGCACTTACTGTTCTACACAATGCATAATGTCATTTGTAGTCTGGGGATATTGGCCACCCCACATCAACGTATTCTGAAGAATACATTGTCTCTTGGGGTTGACGACCTTGAATTTGGCAAGAACTAAATACCTTAAAAACACATATACAATGAATGCAACATCCTATCCATATGACCAATTTCCCCACATGAAAGTTGTTGGGAAACCATGTGAATTGTTTTCAGTAATGTGAAACAAGTAACATTGCTGCAAGCAAACTCAGATATCAAAGAAATCATTGACATCTCTTAAAAAAAAATGAAATTAACAATTCACAGAAACAAATAAAACATAAAAAAGAATGATATCCTGCAATCTGTGCATAGAATATGACCAACAACATAACCTAAATGATACATTCTTCTAAAGGGGCTGCCAAATACCGGTTTCCCAACAACTACTAACTTCCTCTTTACACATTCTGTCAATCCAACATTATAATCATATAGCTAATTACGTAGAGGTAATTTTTGTTTAAGGGGTGTACAAACCTCATTTACCTGAGGAGATATTTTTACAAATCAAATGAATGGTTTCAAGAAATGTGCATCGTACGTCATGAAGTACACCTCATATCATCCATGAACTTAACTTAGTCATAGTCATATTGTAAAAAATAACGTGATATACAACCTGCAAGCCTCTATTGTGAATTAGTTCAAGAACCTCCAATATGAGTCAACATACCATGTAGATGACTAACAAAGTCGAAGATCATATAACAAGAGAATGACATTGCGTTTCACATTTAGAAATGTTAAATGGAAAGGATGAAAGGCATATACACCAAAACCCATGCGGTAACCTCCAAAACCCACATATGTCCATTGCTGCCACTAACCTCAATCATAAAGCTCATTGTTTTCATTTGTAGACATAAAGCTCAATTAGTAATAGAAAGGAGGAAAATCTTAAAAATATGATGCATCCTACAAATGGTGACTACAAGTTGTGCATGTAGTGAAGAGCATTCAACGATCAATCGTCACCTCTCTCATTGGTTATGTATTTTATTTTGTGTAGTGAACAGAAAGAGGTGATCATTGTATACAAAGAATACAAGAATCAAAAATATTTTAAGCCCATCTCTCATGCTGGGCACTGAAACTGTGCTTTCACATCATACAAACCAAAAACTTTGTTTCCGGTGGTTGGAAAACACGAGCGATTATCTTACCTGCAACATTCAAATCACATTAAACTTAACACATAACCCAATTATTGAAAAGAAATGCCCACACTGTAAGGGGAGCCAATTGGGGTTTTCAAACAATTGAAATTTTTTTGGAACTTTTCAAATCTGCTCAGTCTGTATCTCTGCTTTGCATTTCATTTAAAATTTCATTGCATTTCTTGTAAAAAAAATAAATGTTGCCCACACTTAAATTAAATCACTTTACTAAATTGATATTGACTCAATTAAATAACTGCACAACTTAAAAATGAAGAGAATTGATCTCAATTCAACTATGCAACTGAGAATAACACCAAAACTTAATGAGACGTGCTCCTTGATTGTTCTTGTTTAGCACTTGATAAATGACTGTGAATATGCCTATAATTGTTGCACTGAATGCGACATTATAAAATTGCATATATGCAACATCATCAACTATATGTAATACCTCGAAATGCAATGCAATTAGCTATATCTAATGCCTCTATATGTTGCACTGAACACATATTTATTTTCTTTTATCTAAAGACTGTGATCACAACTCAAGGCTATCTATTATAAAATTGGCATCTATTTATGACAGAGGATGTACTAATTGAGAACCCTAAGTTTGCACTTGTCAAAATCTAACATGAAAATTTTTAAAACACTCCCATTTTTTAATCTAAATTAAACTATCATAAATGCCATGACACACAATCTAAATTCAAAACACAATAAACAAAACTGCGGTTTTCCACACACAATAATCTTTGTAGAAAACACGATGACTATCTGGTAAATTAGGGGAGCATAGTCGGGTGCACTTTCAATTAGCGTGTTTCATGGACATCACTTTTGCAATGAGCCATTGAATTTTCAGAGTGCCGCTATAACCATGACCGGATACAACTTTTTGCTTTTGTCATGATAAAGTAATACAGTAAAAATTTATATATGAGAAAGTGACAATCATATGGTTTTTTCAAATTTTATAAAGCCACAAACTTGTGTAATTGTTATTTATGGTTAGATCTTCTAGGTCTCTTAAATACACTTAAGTTTTTGATAATAAAAGCAACATTAATGAGGGTGTTGATTCTTAACATAGTCAAAAGGTGACTCTTAACATAGTTAGAAGGTTATCAACTATCATATTAACAACAAGATCAAAATAAGAGTAGTTATCAAAGAAGGGATTATTAGGTGTTGTGAATATTTTGTTATAAAGATAATCAAGTTTTAGGTCTAATCTACAATTTATCTTACTTGTGGCTTAAGAGATATCTTGACATATTTGTTAGTATACAAGTGATGCATGTGCATGAATCCTCTACAACAAATTGTCTATATCATAGGTGATTCATCTCTTAAGCAGTACCTTGTTATGTGCATATATAATGGAGTTTTTTAAATAACCAAAATATTATGTTTAATATATCACTTTAGCATCAAGGACAAAGGGGATCGTACTTCAATCAATATGATATGATTAGGTGTTGGAGCTTGGAGATTAGGTGTTTATAAGTGGAATTCTAAAACTCTATAAATCACATTGTATTGGTCAATCAGTGGAAAGAGCATTAATTATGAGGGTCTTGCAAGGGTAATTAAATTGTCATTTTTCTACACTTCATAGGTGCGTATTGTATCAAAGCCTCTCAGTCCTAGGTGTGCCTACTTAATACCAACACTGCTAGAGTTTATAAAGGAAACTATTCTCATACAATGTTTGTCCAATTTTAGTTCAATTATATCATTTTTTTCTAAAACTAGTTATTGACACCTTTTGGTAATGTCACTAAATCACTATGTATCTCTCTTAAATACTTTAATTACAATTTAATTAATATGTATTTTATAATCAAGATATAGTTATTAAGAGGATTCACTATTAGAGTTGTAGCAAAAGTTTTAGGGTTCAAATCTATAAACCCTCTCAAATCAAATATTTAATTAGATGACACATTTTTCATAGCTCATATGCATTTGTGTCAAGGATTTAATGTATGAGATACACCCAAAAATAGTTTTGAGTTAGATGTAAGTGTGGGCATTGCCCTTAGTAGATAGAGTAGAAACAATAAAAGGGTATAAAAATTTAATGAAAAATGGGTACATTTAATATGTAGTTAAAATAGAGAGGAATTTTAATTGTACACATGTATATGAGAATCAATGTAATGTCCACCCTCATTTTTTTCTTGTGCGCTTTTTGATTCTTATGATATATGTTATATTGAGTGTTTCATCAGTTTATTATATGATTCATGTGATGCAATCCATTCAACTAAAAAAATTATGAGATTTATTATGTCATTGATGTGTTTTGATAGTGTATTCTAGATGCTATTATAGAGATGTTTGTATGACCATTGACGTATTTCCAACTAGGTTTTATTTTCGCACTAGTTTTTTGACTATGAATTATGGGGTGCATATGTTGAGCTCATTTATATTATATAATTTTATTGGTTCAATGTTATATATTATTTGTTTTTTAAATAAAAGGCATAAGCCTATATATACTTGTATTTCACAAAAGATCAATTACAACTTTATGCAAAAATTCCATGGTACTGTCTGGTAGGCAAAGATTTACAACTTATAACTATACCACTAATAATTATAGATATATGGAAATCACATTGAAACAAAAGGTATTAGGAAACATTGCTAAAAATAAATAAAAAAACATATAAGCCAAGTAACATATAACCCAAGTCTCTTCCATGTTTGGTATCCTGACCCCTGATCCTTCAGTGAATCCCATCTGGTCTAAAGTCTGGATTAGAGGCCTTACCCCTAAGATCAACTTCTTCTTCTGGACCATCCTTCACAATAAAATCTTAACCCTTGACAACCTGAAATGTAGAGGCTTTTCTTTCCCCAATAGATGTGCTCTCTGCCTTCAAGAAGAAGAGTCTGTGGATCACCTAGCCATCCACTGCCCCTTCTCTGCCTCCATTTGGGAAAGGTTCCTCATTAGTTTTAGTATTACCTGGGTGTTCCCCAAAACCATCTCAGATTTGTTCTCCTCCTGGAACATAAAATGGTCTAACTCCTTTTTGAGTTATTTGTGGCAGCTCTTGCATCCTCACATCCTGTGGGGTCTTTGGAAAGAAAGAAATAACCAAATCTTTAGGGATGTTTCACTCAACCAGGATATTGTGTTCTAGAAAATCCAATGGGCTATTCAGGAGAATATAGAGATAAATGAGGGTCCTTGTGTTGTGAACAACCTTCAAGAAGCTATCATTCTGAGGGCTTGGAACATGAAGTGTTCTGATAGCTCTAACCTCTCTCATAATAAAAGGCTTGATGCTATTTGGCAAACTCCTCCCCAAGGTTGGTTCAAAGTTAATTTTGACGGTGTTGCCAAAGGTAACCCGGGTCCTTCAGGTTGTGGAGCTGTTCTAAGAGATGACAAAGGAATGTGCAAGGAAATGGTTGTTGTCCCTATTGGGGTTCAAACTAACCATAAAGTCGAAGCAATGGCTACTCTCCAAGGTATCCTTCTAGCCAAAAAATGGAATTGTCCCTACCTTTGGATCGAAGGGGACTCAAACAATATCATAAATTGTCTTAAGGGGGTCTCAAAACCTTCTTGGTCGATCAACAACATTATTACCTCTGCTAGAGACCTCATTTGCACCTTCAAAAAAAGCTACATTTCCCACATTTACCAGGAGGCCAACAGATTTGCTGATTGGGCTGCCACCGTGACGGTTAATAAGGAAGTGATGACCACGTGTACGGGAGAACATTTACTCCCCAAAGATGTCAGGCAAATCATTTGTCATGATCATTATAGAAGTACTCCTAAGATTCTCTATGGACCAGAAAATTATGAAAAGAATTGATTTGAGTACTTCGAGTCACTGTAATAATGAGATTTTCATTATTTATATTATCATCACAATAAGTTCCCATGCTTTCTGGGTGACTCTTATTGTTTTGAAAATCTTTCCGGCTAATTTTCTCTGCAAGTTTTGAAATCTGGTGTTGAATAGCGACAAAATGGGTGGCAACAGGAGGTGATATGAACCAAGTAGCTATAAAGAATGGAAATAGAAGGAGGAGGTTTGGGGTATTCTACAGAAGGGTGGCCTCTTGAAATTCATGGAGAGACTCCATGGTCGTGACGACATGGTCACCAGCTTTTTTTGTAAAAACTGGAAAAAGGGAATGCTGAGAATGGGAGACCAGACTGTGGAAATCGACGAGGATCTAATTGCTCAAGCTACAGGCCTCACAAGAGATGGGTGCAACTTCTACAAAGACAGGAAAGTCAACAGGGAAGCTATAGAAAGATACCCGGACATGGAGAAAGAGAAGAATCGACTGGTAAAGTTGAGCAAAACCTACTACTCGCCTAGGGCTTTTGCCAAGCCCTGGCGGGAAGTTCTCTTTGTTTTAATGCGATATATCATGCTAGATGGTAGGTTCACCAAAGTCTATGGTTATCACTTTGTCCTACTGAACCACTTTAGGCACAATGATAAGGTAAATTTTCCTTATTTTTTGCTCAGTTCAATGAATACGTCCCTCAAGGCCCACAAAGAGAACCCACGAGGTGATATGGCCATGCACCAAGGCCTGATGGTCCTCATATATGACCATCTTAAGGCCAACCAAATTGCTCGCATGCAACCCTTTGCGGATATTGAGGATGAGGGGTCTGACCCTGCCTTCTCAGAAGATGAGGAATCTGAAAGTGACCCCACGACAGACATTGAGGACACCATGGATGTCTCGGATTATGATAGTGGAAAGAAGAGGAAATACAACATAACCAGACCCTCATCCTCCAAGGGCAAAAAGCCCAAAGGTAAACCCCTGATTAGCATTTCTTCGGAAGAGGAGACTTCGGATGACTCTGAGGAAGAGTACCCTCAAGGGCAGTTGAAGAAGAGGACTAAAGTTCACACCCAGGCCAAAAAAATACACAAGAAGAAAGAGGTGAGTGTTAAGGAATCGAAAGCTCAAAAGTAGGTTAGGGACCCGGATAATGACCATAATCTGGAAAAGGAGACATTGGAAGAGGCTCTTAGGGCTATTGACACCACCACCCTGCACACCCTTAAAATGGAAATGGCTACCCCTGAAAAAGTTGACCACCCATCTAATCCTCCCCCCGAGGGTTTGTATGTTTTTATGGAAACAATCGAGTGGCTCATCAATGGTTACAAGAAAGCTGTGGACGAAAATAAAAAACTCTATAACAAAATCTTGATCCTGGAAACCATCAATACAGGGGAAGGGAAAACCATGGCGAACTTCATTGAGGACCTGAAAAGTACCATCGCCAAAGCTGAAGACATAAGAGATGCTTTCAATCCCAAGTTCAAAAAAATTGAGAGGGATTTGCTGGAAAGAAAGAATCTTGCTGACACCAATGACCACAAACTCATGGATACTGTTAGCAAAATTGGTAAAATAGAGGAGTGTCTGAAGAGCATTGCTGAACAGAACCTCAGCATCTTGAAGATTTCAGTGAACAACACCAACACTCTCATCAGCAAGATGGATGATGATAAAGAAATTCTGGACATTGACCCAGAAACAGAAGGAACAGGGGAAGTTCAAGGTCCCAGAACCCGTACCAGAGGCAAAAAGAAGGACAAAAAACCAAACAAGGAACTGGAAGACCTTAAAGCTGTCGGGGCTACTTACAATGAGCTGGTGATGAAGGTGGAGGACTTGTTGAAGAAAATTACTGTGTAGTGCCCTCTTAGTTTCTTTGTTGTTGTTTGTTTTGCTGTCTTTTCGGTTTACTGGCTTTTTGCTAGTCTTTTTGTATGCGGTTCATAAGCACTGTTGGTGAATTATCTTAATATCTCTTGTTAAAGGTTTCGGGTCCTGAAAACCTTCTTTTTTCATTAATCAGAACATATAACCCAAAATAACAAGAGTAAGGATGAACACACTCAAAGGGAGTAAAATAAGTTGAAGTAGTGATAAGTGCCACGATACACAATGTAGATTCAAAATACAGTAAACACAATGATGGTTTTCTACACAATATTTTTTGTAGACAACACAAGGGTTTTCTATTATATTAGGCGAGCATAGTCCGAAGGCATGTTTTTGGTCGAAATATAAAATGCATACTTTATTTTACCGAAAAAATGCAACTTGAGAGGCCCAAAACCCAAACAATTCCCATGATTAACTCAAATTGCAACATTCAAGAGATGAGTTCCTTACTCACCAGTTTTTTTGTGTTGAAATCTTCGCTAACCCTCGCTGAATCCAACCCCCTTTCTCGTGGTGACAAAAAACCTCGTTTCTGCCAATGTTGAATGCAAAAAACCCTACGTTTGTTGGCTGAAATTATAAATCCACACTTGAAACACCATAAAATGCCCTTTCCAAGACCTAAAACCTTAAAGAAACTCCACAAATAATTGAAAAATTGAAACATTAAAATGATGCGTACCTTACTGGTTTTTTCTCTTGAATTCTTCCTTCATCCTTTCCAACCTACTTTCACCCAGTGCAAAAAGCCGTTATTATCCCGTGTCCAAAAATCTTCACAGCCCACATCTTAGTCCCAATCCTGTAGCTGCAACAGCCTCTCTACCTCCCCTCTCTTTTACGGTGTCCAAATATTCCATCCACAATCTTAACGAAAATGCTATGTTTACCACACAGCTGGTCGCCAACATAAACATCTCGTTGATTGTATAGTAACTATGGTCCCCAGCTAGTGACTGTCCATTTACCACCAAAAATACCCTCACCGTCCCGCACTGACTTCACTTTTCTCGGCCGCCATTTTCTTTTCTCGACAATGTCTTCCCCATTGCAATTTACAGCCAAAAACAGATGCGCTGTCCCGCACCGACTTCACTTTTCTCGGCCACCGTTTACTTTTCTTGGCAGCGTCTTTGCCATCGCAAATATCCATGTTGGAACCGTCACAAATGTCCACACTGGAACAGGAAGGGCACCACGTGGGGCCCACGAGAGTCCACCTATGTATGGCCTGATGCCCATGCTCAGTATGGCATGCTATTTTATGTGGAGAATAGGCGCTTCCTACAGAAATTGCCCCACAACTTAGGGATGATATCTGCCACTTGTTATATATCTAACTTTAGATTGTTGGTAAAAAATAATTTTGGAAGGAAACTAATTTTTTTAAATTGCTACGTGGAAGACATCTCCTTATATAAAATGAAGAGTTGTCAGTGCATAACTATGGTTGTCTTGAGCTCTGTACAGTTGCAAGACGATTGAAGATATTTTGACCGTTCATCATACTTTGCTGCTTTTTACCATCATCTACTTATTTTTACCTGCCAGTTTTCTACAGCTTTTCAACTGCCTCTCACACCTTTTAGTTTTTAACCGCTCCGATGACTTTGGAAAATGTATTGTATTGCCCTACATGCATTGTATTTCCCTCTTAGTAATTACTGAACCGTGTTGTGCTTTTTGCCCACATATTCAATAATTTTTTTGGCAGTCTAGCACTTTTAATAATATATAATAGGTTTCGCTTTTAATTAAAAACATTATTTTTAAAATTTAAAGAGGGATTTTTGTATTTCTTTTATTTATAAATATAATTTAAGAGAATTAATTATGTATTTAGAATTTTTAAATATTATTTTTAAAACTATAATAATTATTAAATATAATAAATATAATATATCAATAATAAATCATATGTTTGATATTTAAAAAAATAAATTAACTTAATTTATGTTAATATTATATTAAATTTTTTTTTGAAAAAGGGGTAAAGATTTTTTCAGAAATCATAGAATTACAAAGAATAGGCCTTAGGCCCACCAAGACAGCAACAAAAACTAAAAGAATCCTAAATGAACCACCAACACCACCACTACAAAGTCTAGTGACAATAGCAATAGATCCGACTGTCAAATTTCTAACGATAATACCTTTTCAGAAAGCCCTCTAAAAGATGACAACACATCAAAAACCAGGCTCATCCGGAGCCTCGAAGGGCCTAAAAAATGACAAAGAAAATGAAACAAACATAAAAAGGAAATTGATCCTACACTACTGGGTGCTCTTGCATCATCCTGTCTTCTAGCATTAACCTGTCTAAAGTTTCAAGATAATCAGGAGGTAGACCATCCCTTCCACTAAAATCCCAACCATCAACATGCTCTGAAGCCCACTTGGCCAAACAATCAGCCACTCTATTCCACTCTGTAGAAATTTCAAACAATTTCAAACATAGCCTTCTCCTTAGAGGAAGCCATCAAATGAATATCCTCCATTGCTATAACAACTCCATCAAGGATTTGTCTTCCATCGATGAAACCACCTTGCTCCTTAGAAACCAAAGTGCAGAGGAGAGGTTTGAGTTGTTCAACAATCAATTTAGTGGTTATCTTGTAGACAACATTACATAAAGCAATAGGCATGTACTGATCCAAGCTATTAGCCCCCTCCTTCTTAGGAATGAGAGCCAAGAAGGTAGAATTCATAGATTTAAGCATTTGTTTATTCCTATGAGATTCTTGAACCACATCTAGAAGATCATACTTTATAATCCCCCAAAATTCTTGAAAAAACTCAGTAGGAAACCCATCAAGGCCAGGAGCCTTGCCTTTTTTCATTTGAAACACAACCCCCTCAAGTTTAGAGAACAAAATGGGGCGCAAGAGAGAATCATTCATTTCAACGAAGACAAGAGGGGGAATACAGTTCAAGATGGCCCTCTCTTCCACCATAGCTTCAAGATCCTCTTTGGTAAACAAACTAGAAAAAAAATCGGCGGCTTCCATAGCAATTTCTTCTTTAGATGAAAGATTAACCCCTTTTGAAGATATGAGAGAGGTAATAGAGTTACCATACCTCTGAGCCTTAATAGAATTATGAAAAAAAGCAGTGTTTCTATCACCTTCTTGAAGCTAATCCACACGAGACTTTTATTTCCAAAAAATCTCCTCACTCAACTCCCACTCTTCTAAGTCCTTTAGAGCAAGGAACTCAGCCATACTGAGCTCCACAGTCATCCCTTGATCCCTAATTTGACGCGTAACCTCATCCAACTTGGATTGAACTGTCATCTTGTGTCTATGCAGGTTCCCAAAACATTGTTTATTCCACCTCTTCAGCCTGTATTTTACATGTTGTAATCTCTTCACAAAGGTGTACATAGTCCGCCCGTGGGTAGGCACCCCTTCATACCACCAATCAACCATAAGATCCCTCAATGAATAATCATGAAGCCACATCAATTGAAATTTGAAAGATATTTTAAGAATCTAATTAAAACAGGAGCCACAAAATTCAATGAAATAAAAACAGAGCAAGCCCATACTAAAGCGGGATAGACATCCATTAAAGACCATAAGAGAATGGACAAACGAGAAGACATGTAAACCATTAAATGTCCTGCCATATAAATACAACAAGTTTGTTAAAAAGACAACAACCATTGAAATTACTATTATCTAAGTTAAAAATAATTATTATATACTTATTTTTGAAAATAAGTATATAATAATTAAACTTTCAAGTACCTAAAGAAGCAGACTCTGAATTGAACTTTCAAGTTCCAAGCTTTACAACAAACTTTGCAAAGGAACTCCAAATTATCCTGAAAAAGAAGTGAAATCGGAACGCTCATAATATACAGATGTAATCAATTCAGAATCAACACTTTTACAGCGATATGAAGCTTTCTTGAACAGACCAGGGCTCCTCGTCCTCTTTTGAAAATGAATTCTAAGCCTATTATTTCCCCTGTTTTGAAAATGAATTCTAAGCAGCCTTTTCTTTCCCATTTTTAAACAGACCATGTTGCTTGATTCCACTAACACTAAAGACTGTTTATTACCCATCTCTTCCTCTTTCAATCCATGAGAGGTCTTGTTGGAATCTTCTTCATCTGACTATAAGTTGAACTTTTGGAATGCAGCTGTAATGAATTCAGAGGAATATGAAGCTTTCTTTTTCTTCAACAAAGCAGAAGCAGGGCTCCTCTTGCTTGTGGGAAGCGTTTTTTTCTCCATCTCACGACTTGTTGATGTTGATGTTGATGTTGCTTGCTTACACTAAACAAACACTCAATCACCTCACACTCTTATATATCCTTTGTTATTGGTAAGGATCTCATTTCCCATTTTAGATCTTGGCCCTTTATGTTTGCCTCATCTTTTTACGCATGCCTTTGGATCATATCTCTATCTATTGTGATTTGGAATGTCTGGCTAGAGAGAAACAACAGGATATTTAAAAAAACAAGGTCTCCTGTATCTGAGGTTCTATTAAAAATTGAGTCTTCAATCGCTGAGGTTTCTTTGTCATTTATTTATAAGAATTTGGAAAATCTTACTTCTTTTTCACACTGGGATAGTAGAGTTACTAGAGTTTGGAAGATGCTGTCAGTTTTACCCTCTCATGGTTCAATTTAAAAAAAGAATGATGCAATAGGTAAGAGATGCTTTGCTAGATGGAAACCTCCTCCGCAAGGGCACTTTAAACTGAATTTTGATGGGGCCTCTCGTGGTAACCCTGAGTCGGCTGGGATAGGCACGGTAATTTATGATCACAATGCAAATTTTATTCGAGCTAAGTGTCATGCTATTGGTTTTAAAACTAACAATTATGCGGAATTTTATGCTTTGTCTTTTGGTTTGGATATGGAAATCTCTTTGGGAATTAAGGACTTAATAATTGAAGGTGATTCCATGGTGATTATTCAATGTGTTATGAAAAAGAAATCGAATTGTTGGAATTTGCAGTATATACTTGATCCCATTTTACAAAAATTAGAATTGTTTGAATCTTTCTTGGTATCCCATTGTTACAGAGAAGTTAATGAGATTGCGGATTATTTGGCAAATTTAGCCATTGATAGCAATGCCAATCAGCGAGAGGTGGGTTTTGAGGAAATTCCTTCTAGGGTATGGGAAGGTTTGCCGCAATAGTTATGTGATTTTCTTGAGTAATGTTGATGTAAAATTTTATGATGATAATTATTCCCGCTTTCCCCTTTCATTTCAAGTATTCATGTTCCTTGTCTGGAGGAGAGTTCGAGCTCATGGTATTTAATACAATAGTGTTTTTCCAAAGTTTTTTTGATACTTTCTTTTTTGGCAGGAAGGTTTTTGGCTCATGGGATTTGGCACAGGGCTTTGGAAAATTTTGTCTTCTTCCATTGATAGCAGATGTGGAGTCTACATTTGAAAATTATCCGATGGGTTTTTTTGACAAATTGTCATATGGGCTCTATGCGAAACTGATATTATATGTGTTGTGACCACATTTTGTATGTGGTTTTGGGCGGGGTGTATAAACTGATTCGTTAGATACTATAGGTTTATTTTATGAGCTGTGACCGGAGGTTTTCTTCCCAAGATTCTTTCCTCTTGTATGCTCTTTGAATCCTATGTAAAAATTAAAAAATATTAATAAAAAAGTTTAGTGAAATAATCCACTTTTATTGAAAAAAAAAATATTTTAGATTAAAAATGATTAAAAATGATTTATATATACAATATATATACAATATACACATCAGAGCTCCGCAAAGAACAGATAGTTCATGAACTTCTTTGAAAAGACCATGGACCCTCTTATGGAAATGAATTTTGCGTTTCGCAGGATCTTCAACGAAAGTAATGGGAATATTTTTCTTTCCCATCTGATAACTCCTCCTGTACAATTTGCCATTAAATAACATATAAAAATAAATTTAGGCTAGTCCTCCTATAAACAAACAAAGTACTACGTGAAAACTAGTATAGAAAGACATTGGCAAATTACTTGTGTAAGTATATCTTTAAAAGGAGAAAGAATTTCAAATTCAATTGGAATTTGACATTAATGCATCCTAAAAAATAGATATTCATTCCCCTCATACTACAGCCTATGCATGCTTTTAACATTTAAACTCTACTTTTGTTACTGAGACTTCATTACAACTTCCTCTCTGGCCACTTTCCTGGAGTCTTGTGCAGCTGTATCTCTTTCTACAGTAATTGTGTCAAAATTATCTCAATGGGTCCATTTCCTTAGACTTACCAAACCTTCACAAATTGAAGAAGCTTGATCTTTGGGTGAAGTATCTAGTGGAGAGGATTCTGAAATCCTAGTTATAAGTAGAGGATTTCTCAAGAAAGTTGATGTAAAAAATTGAAAGTGATTTGAAATTTTTAAGTAAAATTTTGAAACTTTTATAAATTCTGCTATAACTTCGTTTTCGTAGCTTTAAACTTTGAAAATATTTTGAATGCCTAATAAGATTCCATAAAGAATAATGTTTTATTTGCAGCTACAGCCTATGGATGCTTCTAAACTCTACTTTTGATGATTGTATGATGACCCTCTGTCTACTTTTTAAAGTTTGGTTTCCTCTGAAAATGGTGTTTTGAACATGGAGAGTATGAATTGACAATGGTCGTTGCAATGGAGAGTATGTATATTTATAGTGTATGTCTCCAGTTGACAGTATGAAATTGAGCATTCAAGTCGCTATGAATTGAAAACTGCATGAATTTTTGGAGGTCTCAGTTAACTTCACTAGAATTGAGATTTGTTGGCAGTTGAGAATTGAGAATTATGATTATCATTCACAATGGTTCTTGCTGTCTGTTCTGGACATGCAAGTAGTTTAATAATATGTTATTTATTTAGATTTATATTGTAATTTTGATATCATTACAAATGTATATGAAATAAAATATGATATATTAAAAAATTTAGATTGAAATAAAAATTAGATTATTTATATTTGTTTATTTGATAGAATATAATATATTTAATAAATATTTAAGATTAAATTTGTGTATATATACGTTTATTCATAGGAGCCCTTCTCATTAGATTTATTATGATATATTTGTGATGTATAGAGGACATTGATTCTTTTGTGCATCCTAAGAATTGAATAGCCATTTCCCTTGTCACCCAACCCTCATGCTTTAGAAAATTAGGAGATTCTTTAGTTGGAATATCTTAAAAGACTTCAGCTCTATTTAGCAACCTCTTTAACCCTCACATTTTTTGATTTACAGGAGAATTGCCTTTCTCAAGGTAAGTTGTGGTTTTTTTGGCCATGAACTATACCCAACCTTAAACCACACACTAAGCAACATATTAAGTCTAGAGAATGTTAGTTAACTCTGAGTGTTTTACACTTTTAAACTTAGAAATCAAAACTTAATATATGTGATTTAAACCATCTAATAAACTACAAACAATTGGCATTATTAATGATAGTGCCAACCTCCCATCGCCATATATGCATGAAAGGAAGTGCTACAAACTCTATTGATAAATAGAGGTGTCCTTATGCTTATGTAACTGGAATATTAAAAACTCTTTGTAGCAGTTTTTTAAATAAATTATCAATTGACTGTCAAATGATTGTAAAAGAGGGATCATTTTTTCTTTTTCCATAACTTGGAAATGGACGAGTATTTTTCAAAGTGTTGGATAGTCAATAGAAAGTATTTTCATGAGTGGTTGTATAGTTATGTAATGCAATAATATTTAAATTAGGTAAATTTTATAAGAATTTGTTTGTATAATAATTTTTGTTTCATAGTTTAAAATTGAATGTTATTTAATCAAAAAGATATATATATATATATATATATATATATATATATATATATATATATATATATATATATATATATATATATATATATATATATATATATCTGTGTGTGTGTGTGTGTGTGGGATTTTTCATGCATTCATTTATATAAATTGTAAAAAAATAATAATTTGTGGGGGGAGGGGATAGGATCACATAATCTTGTATTTTACATTTATTTTTCTTATAATTAGACTATCTCTTAAAATTACAAAATGAAGTATACATATTGTGAGTGCAATCAATATGTGGATGATTTCTATCATCATTTTTCACACAGTGTCTTCCAACGTCTATCTAAGACTACAAAACCTAAAATACATGTACATCTAAATTCATTATCAACTCATCCATGAGTTCCAAATGTTCTTTGCATTAAGTCATTACTATTGTTTCTCCATATTTTGAACATTGGGATACATATCTACCAAACATCATATCTTTTTTTATACAATCCCACCTTGCAAATTTAGATGACACTATTTAAGATATTGATCTTTTATTTGACGATAGCCATATCAACAATATTGGACACACACTCCATTTCCATCTTTGGATATTGATCTTGCCTCACCTACATCATCTTCTATAGTGATAGATTTTGCAAATCCTTGTGAGTTTAATTTGACTAAGTCATCGTCATCTACAATAGTATGAGATTCACATTTGTCTAGATATCACAAAAAATCCGTGGTTCTATTCTTGAACCTTATATGGTACTTGATCCATCATATCAACATTTTTTACCTCATAACATTATTCGCTTGGACATGTTTAAGTATCCATCATGGGCATCATTCTAGTCTTTGGAACATGTGCAAAAAATAAAGAATATCATAATACTTCCTACATTTTACTATCCAAAATGGGAAGTCATATTGCACATATTTGTGGAGTTACACATATTCAACATTAATCTAGGCCATCTGCAAAATCTAGTGTCAAGCATCTACCATCAGTTATCCTCTTCACACCTGTACATTTCGTTTCTTTTGCATAATCTCTTTTGGATATGAGTTTTATTCCTATTGGGTTTTCTCCTTTTCTCCATTTTAACACGATTTCTCTTTTGTATAGGAGTTTTAATGTGAGCAAGAATTTCATTTTTCGATAAAACTATCTCATCCTCTCCAATTTAACATCAATTTTAAGATCTCTTTCTAATCAAAATTTCAACCATTTCCTAAATTTTAGAACCAATTCTAAAGATAACTTTAGAATATACCATCAAAATTATGATATCACACTATTCATATTCACAATTGTATTATATTTTAGCACCACCCCATATGTTTAAAAAATTCAACATACAATACTATATTATACATTAAATGATCAATAGATCATTAATTTTTTCAATCAATCTTATTAACCATATATCTATTATGGATTTAAAAATTCTATGTTCAAGTATCTTTAAATCATGTCTATACAATGGATCACAATCTCTATAGAAACCTAGACCCGTTCATGTCTTTTAAAGGGATAAACAAGGGTTGCATGGCAACGCAGTTCCTAGTAGGATCGCATTTGAACAAATTAGTCAAATGAGATTTGAAAAATGTATAAGATGACAATTGGTTAGTTTAGTCTGTAACATTTATTTTTGTATAGTTTGATATTTGAATAAATTAGTTCTCCCCACATGTGATCTTATTTGCATTCCTCCTATGTTATAAGTTGATTTGTAAGCTAAGATCCATTGACCTGGATGGGCCCACCCATTTTATGAATCTTCCTAGAAATGAAATTCCTACCTTGCTCTATTTTTCTAACCAATTAGTTCTGTTCTAATTGCTATCAATGCTAATATGAGAAGTTTGTTCTACTTTTGAGTCACCAGTTTGGAAGCTATGAATTCTAACATTAGAAGTCCCATGTTCTAGTATTTCCATTATGTCATATATATGATTCTTACGTAGGGGTATTGTGAGATATTATTAAGGAATGGTGTATGACAAAATCAATCATTACAAGTATGGTACGAAATGTCATGGTTGAAGCACTGAAACTAGCTAACATGAAATTATCAAATTATATATGATATTTCAGGTACATGATATGATAAACAATGTATATGATAATTTAGGGATTACCGAGTGCAATTTCAAGGAAGGATTGACATAGTATTTGATCAAGCCTATACTTTACAACAAAGCATTGATAATAAAAACCATGTACAAGATAATTTAGGTGTTACTAAGTGCAATGGCATTTCAAGGAAGGATTGACACCATCTTTGTATCAAACCTATACCTTATCATAAGGCATTTACAAAAATAAATAAAATATATCTCATAGAATAAATAACATTTTTAATAAACCGTGACAAGCATCACGACTCTCTAAAAAAAATTGTTATTCTAATTTTTCCAGCATGCAATAATGACTACATCATACATGGGCCAATATTCCATAGGTTCACTTCATGTGAAGGAATCCTTAACTTATTACAAAGAATTCTTTGTTCTAATAAATTTGGTAGGTGAGAGATGAAACCAAATTTGTTATCGAACATAGATTATGCTTTATTGAATCTCATCAGTCCACCTATAAAGCAACATAGAAAATGAAATCAATATCAAGGTGTTTACAATGTCATTCCAACAATCATAGCATGATCTAGAAGATTACTTTTCGCTTAAAAAAGTGTGACTGTTGCCATTAATCCATCCTAATTGAAACTCATCAAAAATCCAATCAACTACATGGTAAACAATTATGTTTTCATCATAGAGGATTTCTATTGAACCAAAAACCAAAATGGCACACATACATGTATATATTTGGCCTTGACATATTGTGTTTCCTCAATAGGTACCTTATGCACAACATATAGTATCCATTACTTGGCTTTTATAGAGCTATTGCTACAGTCTGTCCAAACCTTTTTATGCATAAAAGAACACTAGTTGTACTAAAATATGGCTAAGTGAAGGTGGGACCATGCTCACACTATCTATCCTAGCTCTCCGAAAATAAGGAATCAAAATATATATGCACTTTGACCTATTTTGGAGCCTAGCCTACAAGAGAGAAAAATACTAACAAATGAACAATTGAATTCATACATTTTATCATCCTTGTACAATGCATTTCTTGTGTGAGCAGTCATTAAAAACTCTACATTCTAACAGTGATGCATAGAGCTCTACACTGTAACAATGATACATAGATCTCTACACTCTAACAATGATGAAAAAAATCTTTATGATGGATTTGAAATGAAAACAACTTTAAAAATAGAAAATGGCTTCTTGAAGATGAAGTGCAGCACTAACATTGTTAGTTGCATTTTTATAAATAAAAAACTTAGCAATTATAATTAAGTTAAAAAGCTAGTTACTATGGCATTATAACCAAATGCAACCCAAAAGGAAAATGCCAAGGAACCAACAATTTACCATGTTCATACAACAACCATAAATAACCAACAATTTATCATGTTCATACAACCACCATAAATAGCGCTTTCCGGGGGTTGTGTGATGAGATGCACTGTGGTTGATAGAACTACTGATATCATTTGAGGTGAGATATCTAGATAACCATGAATTTTGTTGATCCATGTTTTTGGTTGCACATGATGATCTCATAGCCTCTACAAAACCATAGTAATACTTTTGTACGACCCTAGCCCCAATGTAATATGGACTAGGGGTAGAGTTTTGGACTTTGTTATATGGACATGTGTGTGTGTGTGTGCATGCATATATGTGTGCTAGTTGTGAACTTAGTGCTTATATTATTTAATATAATTATTGTCTTTATTATGCTTTATGTAATTTAATGCATTTACTTTGTTTAGACTAACTCAGACTAATAATGTGTGGGTGGGCTTGTGTGAGGTTTGTCGTTGGTTGCAAGTACAGGGGTGCAATACGAATGGATTCTATGGTTGCATTGGTGAGAGACATGTAGGCTAGTGCCATTCTTGTCAAGGTCTTTGGTTAACCCTTGTAATCATTTATATTTCTGCTATCCAATTAAATTGAATTTGCAACATTTAATAACCTCTTTAGAAAGATTAGCAAGTCTAGTGAGGATTGTTTTGAGTTACTGTTTTCCCTTAGGACCCTAGACATTCATTTAGTTATCATTATTTATTCTTTCCTGCCTAAGTCTATGAGACATAGATAAGATTTATTTATTGCTTATTTTAACAACTTTAGGCATGGGGTATATATATATACACGTATACTTGTTTATGACCAAATAAGTAAATCATAAGTTTAGAAGAAGCCATTTGAATTCTTAATATATGTATATATAAAATATTAAGTTTATTCAATGAAAATAATAATAATAAATAAAGGTCATTGGATACTGAAAATTTCAAGCGAGCTAGGAGCGATGATGAGTAGTTGCGATAGTCTTCTAGGCTAGGGTCATTGTGCCCTAGCTTCCGTTTTTTGTTCCAACAATGCATGGGTGTGGCTGGTAGTTGCAACAGAGGTGGGGGGTCAGGGTTCTTTGTGGTTTCACAGGTGTTTTCTGAGGGGTGTTGGGGTTTGTTGGGGTTCATTTGGTACTTTTCGTTGTGGGTTCTTTTCTCCTTTCTTTTCTATTTGGATGACAAAGATGGGGGTACCTAATTCTTTAGTGGTTGTTGGTGTCGTTCCACCCCATGGATCTTCTCCAGGATTGCATGATTCGAGGCCTGGTTCCTTTTATGTGGGGGTGAGCTCTAATTTAAATAAAGTGAATGACTATCATCTAAGGACTCAAGAACGTCCCGTCCTTTTTATTCCTCCCGAATCGGTTATGGAGGATGTTAAGTATTGGAGTAAACATGCTTTGATCTGTAAGTTTCTTGGGATTCACATTTCTTTGTCGGATCTGGAAGCTTGGATTTGTTGTTCATGGTAGGTAGATGATGACATGGAGATTATTCTTGCTATGAACAATTACTTCTTGGTGGTGTTTTCCTACATATCTGATCATAATCGAGTTTTTGAGGGGAAACCTTATTTTAATAATCATGTGGGCTTGTTTGTTAAACCCTGGCATGCGGGTTTCGATTTTGCCAAGGAATTACCCTCAAAGGTTCCCATTTGGGTTCACTTGCTACGGATCCTTTTAGAGTTTTGGAGGGAATATATTTTGCACTAGATTGCTGCTTTGCTTGGGAAGCCAGTAGTGATTGTTCAACAATCCCTTGATAAGAAGGTAATTTCCTTTGCCCGAATTTGTGTTGAAGTTGATTTAAATAATCCATTGCCAGATTATTTGGAAATTTTATTTGGTTCTTCCAAGTGGGTGCAACAACTAGATTATGAATCTCTCCCTTTCTTTTGTTGGATATGTCATGAGTATGGGCATCTTCAGTTTCAATTCCCTCGAGTTAATAAAGGGACTGGAGGGTCTGCCAGTGGTCATGGGGGATCTCCTTCTTCCTCTACCCTGAAGGTGGATAATGTGAGCAAATGTGGATCTCCTTCTTCCTCTACCCCAATGCAAACAGATGGCCTCAATAAGGATGTTTTATTGACTGTTAAATCTCTAGATAAGGGTCAAGGATAGAAGAGGCCCTATAGGTATATGCATATTGATGAGGGCTTTAATCATTTTAAGGCATTGGATACTATGGCCTTAGAGGAAGGGATTTCGAGTGAGGTTTCCGCTAGCGCATTTGGTATGGATGAGGAGGTAATGCAACATGAACTTTCTTTCTTGAGTCAGGGAGCTGGGCAGCAACAAGGCAAGTCTCCTATATATCCTAATTTAGGGGCTTCAAGTGAGGCTGCAAATTCACAAGATGATATTGTTTTAGAAAATTTATTTAAGGAAGTGCAAGTATCGGGAAGAGGTAAGATGTCTTCTCAGAATTTGGGTCTACAACAAAGGCCCTTCAAGAAAGTCTCTTTTTATACTTCCTCAAAAGGGGGACGCAAAAAGGATTAGGAGAAGATTAAACTAGCTGGGGAGTTGTTGGTGGATTTTGGGTCTATCAAGCCCATCAAGGTCCATTTCTCCCACTCCTCTCAATGATTATTCTCTCATGGAATGTTAGGGGTTTGAATAACACCCCTAGATAGAAGGCTATCATGAGTTGGTGGCATTTCACTCCTCGTCTATCTTTAATATTCAGGAGACTAAGCTCTCTGTTGATTCTATGTTTCTTTATGCTTCTAGTATTTGGCATCATGGCAAATGCCAGTGTATTGGCTCTCTGGGGAGCTCTGTAAGTTTGGCTCTCTTTTGAGATCTGAGGAAGATTTCTCCTCTTTGGTGGATTTCTAGACCTTCTTCTCTCTCCATAGTTCCCTCTAGCTTGGAGATTGGTCAAACGGTTTTGGTTACTAATGTGTATGCTATGGTTGATCTTAATGGTAAAATCGGGCTGGTAAAATCGGGCTTTAGTCTCATATTCATTTTGTTAGAGTAGGTCTAATTAATATCAAAGCATTGCGCCATGAAGGAAGTTTAACAACTTGAGGAAGATCCCGAAACCGAAATCCATGAATATGGCTTTGGAGAAGCAACTTGAGATGACACTTGAAGATTATGATACTGAAAGGTTTAAGAACTTAAAGCTACAAGATGAGTTGAATTCTGCTAAGGAATTCATTCTTGTCCTACAAGAGAGGCTATCATCTGTTCAATCTAGGAGGAAGGAAATTTTGCAAAAATCAGGATGATGAAGAGAAAGATGCACATATGGAACAATGTTAGAAATTGACTCAGGAGAACATGGTTATGAAGAATAAAATGCAAGTTATAACTATGAGGATGTCTAAGGAGATTGAGGACATAAAGAAAAAAGAAGAAAATCTTGTTGCATCCCTGAAGAACAAGTTTGAAGAGTGTGGTAGGTTGGTTCATGAAAATGATATGTTGAGAACTGATTTGGTACAATCCCAGAGTAATGAGAAAGAGCTTGAGAGACAAATGATAATACTAAGAGAATATCTAACTACTGCAAGTGAGTACAAAGGAAAAATCAAGATCAGCTCAGCATAGCTTGATGAGTTAGTGAAGAGACAGAGGTGGATTGGAGATTCCAGTGGACTTGGATTTGAGCAAGGACAGAGTTTTGGTACTACTAATTAAGATTGAAACCATAAGGCATCGGTAAGACAAATCAATGCTTATAAATTCAATGGTAGATGTTTTGTTTGCAATAGATTTGGTCACATGGCTAGGCAATGTAGAAATAGAGCAAATCAGAACCCTGATTCAGCTCCCGGTAAATGTTCTAAATGTAATAAGGTTGGTCATAAGACAGAAGATTGCATAATGAATGTTAAATGTATGCTTGTGGAAAATTTGGACATATGGCTAATCCGTGCAAGTCAAGCAATTTCATCGGTTTAAGAAAAGCAAGTAAAAAAGAATAATGTTACATGTTATGCATGTAATGAGGTTGGATATATTGCTAAGTTTTGTAGAAGCAGAAATCCACCGGTTAGTAATGGAGGATCAAATGAAAAAGGAAAAGAGAAGGTTGGTAAAATTCGGCATGATCATACTCAGAGATGGGTTAGGAAGACTGAAGAACTAACATCAGATGGGAATGTCTCAGTTAATTATTTGACAAAAGAGGCTGCTCCTACACTAGAAGCTCATTCGGTATCTAAGGCAAATGCCTTAGGTGTAGGCAAAATTCATGAAGATGTTGCATATGCCTCGGGAAGAGGTTCTGGAAGATGTTCCAGATATTGGAGAGGATTATCCAATATTCAGAGCAATTCACTTCATTGTTAATCACCCAGCATTTAGAGCGATTTAGAGCGATTCAGAGTGACTAAGTGCAATCAGAGGAAATTCAAAGGCAATCATATTTCCTCTTGAGCGATTTCACCGGCGTCTGGAAGAATTTGTTGAAGGTTTTCACCAAGAGCGATCAAAAGGTATTTATCTTGAAACATGGAAGCGGGATAATCTTTTGTTCCTATTTTTGGTGCAAACCCAACTATAGTGGAGGTCAAGGACCGCCCCAGGCCAATTTTCAAGCGGTATCCACATGTGGCTATCGTGGAAGACTAGGTTGGAGCATTTTCTCAAGTTCCAGAGGGAGTTGTGTATGTAGAGGATGTTAGGGCATATATTCATTGTCATATCAAGGACTTGGGAACTTCTGATATTAAGGGAATGTATATGAGTAAGCTAATAGGAGAATCTGGAAAGATCAAACCGACATATAAATATATTGAAGAACTAGGGTTTACATACATTCTGGATATTATGAAGTTTGAGGATGAGATAATCAGATATGTACTAAGCATAGTACATGGGGAATTCATATGGGTGAACAGACCTTACACAATCACCAAGGAAGCCATCTGATTAATCGCTTCTTTGCCATCAATAGGGCAACATCCAGATAAGAAAGTTTGAAATAACTTCATGACGAAGATCATTGGTGCTACATATGACAAAAGATCCATGAAAGCGAGCACTATCATTGACACATACATCAAATTTGGTAGCATGATTATCAGATATAAGGTAACTCAATCAAATCGACTGAATTCTATTTCCAGTTCCTGCATTTTGGCTGCATAAAAAATGATGAGAGATAATGTAAAGTTAGATCTATGTGGTTGGATGCTTGATGAGTTGATAATAAACTTAGGGAAGATTAAGGGTGACAAGAAGGGAATTTTCCGGTATGGGAACTTGTTAGTTTTCCTAATGTTGTATTTTCTGAATTATACACCCGGTTCTGGTAAGAGACAATGGGATTTTGACATTCCAGTAGGAAGACAATTGAAACAGTCAATTGCTGCATTAGGAAGCCAAAGAGATGATAAGATATGGGTGTATTTTAAGGCATTTCAAAAATATATGAGGTCTAGGGTAAGGGTACCTGAGCATATTATAGAAAAATATTCTACCGACATATGCTTCATGGTAAATAAGGATGAGACTCTCATGGAAGTAGTTAAGCCCCAAAAGATTTGGATTGAAGAAATGGGCTATGAGGTGGATGCACAGATTCTTGATGCCTATGCAAAAATGCTAATTGATGAACCAATAGATGAGGCAGAGAAGCCCTATGGTACTGCACAACAAAAAACTCAAGAGGTTGAAATAGAGTTCAATCGGAAGAAAAAAGAGAATCAGGAAGGAAAAGCAAGTAACTTTGTGTAGAAGGTCTCAAAGGACATTAAAGCACTAATTGATGCTATCTCGGAGAAAGGCAGAAAGAGGAAGGATCCGAAAATTCATATTGAACTTGTTACTATAGAATTTGAATCAGAGGATGACAAACCATTAGCATTTAAGATGGTTGTTAGGAAGAAAAAGGAGGAAACAAAGGTGGAAGCTAAGAAGAAATTGGTTAGGAAGGTCACAATCAAGATATCGACACAGAAGCAAGCACCTAAAGCTACACCTACAGCTCCATTTGGTACTGCCAAGAGGAAGACGAAGAGTGACATTGACTTAGCAATTGAAATTGGTAATGTAACTATCATGCCACCTAAAACTTGTGCAAAATTGGAAGATGAAATCACTAAAGATGGCATGTTGAAGAATGTTAAATTTTATTATGAAAACTTAGAGGAGGATGAACAGAGAGAGGTAGAGGAAGCAGTCCTATTATACTTAGATAATTGAGTCAGCAAACATAAAAGTTTTCAATCTAGTAATCATAGGATAACTAGTCTTATTCTAGGGATAGTGAATGAAATAATAAAGGAAACTCAAAAAGAATGGATTAAATTTTTGGGAGAAAACAAAGGATTCTTTACTTCACCGCAAACCAAGACGGATACTGTAGATACCCTGGTTGAAGGAAAATGAAAGGGGATTATGGGTACTTCACCCTCAGTTTTGAAAATATCAAGATAGTGGAAATTGAGCCCCCGATAAATACAAATGTATAGACAAATAATGAGGTATCGGTTAATACTGAGAATGAACAAGATACCATTGTATAGGATACTAATATTGAGGACAATTGTCCTCCAGATACAAATGTACAGGTTGAGGATACTATTCCTACAGAGGAACCAATATTTACATAGACTGCACCATGTGGCGAAGCCACCGGTGCAAGTGAGGAGGTTATAAAGGATAAAACATCAGAGGAGAAAACATGGGAATCCGACAGGGTACCAGTTTTTGGTCCATCATTATTGTCAATTGACACTTCTCAGGTATAAAAGAAAACCATCACAAAGATGAGTCTCATTGAGCTAATGATGATGGCTACTCAAAAACTGATGAAGGAGGGATCCACAGACAAGGGGATTATATATCAACCAATCACTGTTCTACACATATTGGTCCCAAAGTGTAAGATTGAAAATTAAGCGAGCCCTTCCGACAAGATTAAGGTAATCACTGAGCACAGATAAAAATATTCTACTGACATATGCTTCATGATAATTATCAAAGGGTACCTAAGCATATTATAGAAAAATATTCTACCGACATATGCTTCATGGTAAATAAGGATGAGACTCTAATGGAAGCAGTTAAGCCCTGAAAGATTTGGATTGAAGAAATGGGCTATGAGGTGGATGCATAGATTCTTAAAAGAGAAGCAGGAAGGAAAAGCAAGTAACTTTGTGCAGAAGGTCTCAAAGGACATCAAAGCACTAATTGATGCTATCCCGAAGAAATGCAGGAAAGAGGAAGGATCCGGAAATTCATATTGAGCCTGTTACTACAGAATCTGAATTAGAGGACGACACACTGTTAGCATTTAAGAGAGTTGCTAGGAAGAAACTGGAGGAAACAAAGGTGGAAGCTAAGAAGAAATCGGTTAGGAAGGTCACAATCAAGCTACCAACATAGAAGCAAGAACCTAAGCTACACCTACATCTGCATCCGATACTGCCAAGAGGAAGAAGAAGAGTGACATTGACTTAGCAATTGAAGCTGGTAATGTAACTATCATGCCACCTACAACTTGTGCAGAATTGGTAGATGAAATCACTAAAGATGGCATGCTGAAGAATGTTAAATTTTATTATGAAAACTTAGATGAGGATGAACAGAGTGAGGTAGAGGAAGCAGTCTTATTATACTTCTAGATAATTGAGGTGGAAGACATAAAATTTTTCAATAGTAAATATAGGATAATTAGTATGATGCTAGGGAGAGTGAATGAAATAATAAAGGAAACTCAAAAAGCATGGATTAAATTTTTGGGAGAAAACAAAGGATTCTTTACTTCACTAGAAACCAAGACAGATACTGCAGATACCTCGGTTGAAGGAAAAGGAAAGGGGATCATGGGTACTTCACCCTTAGTTTTGAAAAATATCAAGATGGTGGAAATTGAGCCCCCGGTAAATACATATTTACAGACAAATACTGAGGTATCGGTTAATATTGAGAATGAAACAGATAACATTGTACGAGATACTAATATTGAGGACAATTATCCTCTGGATACAAATATACAGGTTGAGGATACTATTCCTACAAAGGAACCGACAGTTACATAGACTGCACCATGTGGCAAAGCCACCGGTGCAAGTGAGGAGGTTATAAAGGATAAAACATTAGAGGAGAAAACATGGGAATCCAATAGGGTACCAGTTGTTGGTCAATCATTATTGTCAATTGAAACTTCTCAGGTAGAAAAGAAAACCATCACAAAGATGAGTCCCACTAAACTAATGAAGATGGCTACTCAAAAACTGATGAAGGAGGGATCCACAGACAAGGGGATTATATATCAATCAATCACTGTTCTACACAGATTGGTCCCAAAGTGTAAGATTGAAAATTAAGTGAGCCCTTCCGACAAGATTAAGGTAATCACTGAGCACATATCAAAAGACTTTCAATCCTTACAACAAATATCAAACTGACAAGCACTAGAAAGATTTACTCAGGCTAAGAGAGTCGCTTTTGATCAGGTAATTGAAACAGAGAAAAAAAAGATTGAGGAGAAGCTAATCCTAATAGAAAATTCTTTGAAACAATGTACAAATATATATAGGGTATGTTGTAACACTGAAATACTTACAGAAAATGTAGATAAAAAGACAAAAGAGATTCAAGAGAAAATTGCAAGTATTGCTAACTCTTTTGATGGATTAATTTCATTGACTACATCAATTGATGGTCAAATTTTGATTTTAGAGAACCAAATTTTTTCTCTTGAGAAGGAAAGAGATAAAGTAATTCGAAGAGCCAGAAGTCTAAGAGGCTTGGTGAGTCCCTGGTTAGATTCACTTTATGTACACAAGAAAGAATGCATGGATATGGTGGGAAAGCCCACACCGACAGAGGTAAATGAGAAATAATCTTTTGCACATTTATTGAGTGGACTTGTATCTATTTCCGACACATTCAAAACCGGTTGGGATACTTATGTGGAGTTACTGGAGAAAGCTTATTTGGAAATTTTGAAATTGGTCAAGCTCTGGTAAGACATTTTTGGAGGTACTCATTGTACAGTTCTTATTCTTTGACATTCTTTTTACAAATTTTTCTGGGCATTGATGTCATAGGGGGAGTAGTATAGATGTGAAAAAGAATAAAATAGTTGCATACATTAGGGGGAGTTATAGATTTTTCATTTTTTTGAAGATATGGAGTATTTTGCATCTGACTTAGGGGGAGCAAGGTAGGATGAAACCGACAGATGAAACCTTGATCATTTTTCACATAAGTGTTGCCACGAATGCCAAAGGGGGAGATTGTTGGCAATTGACACTCTATTGGTTGGTTTCACTATGTTGTCATTGATGGCAACATGATTCTGTGTTCCGACTTCATGTTTTGATTCTATGGTGTATTGATAGACACTTCACAGATTCTACACCGACACTGGCAGGTCAGAAAGATTTCTTTGGTCACCAACAAGGCAGACCGACATGGTATAGTAAAGGTCATCGATATTGGAGGCCGACATATCTTGGATCCGGCATCGACAACTTGTTTTAATATTTATACATTTATGTTATCTGGCCGACATGTAATCTGATATTGTATATATCTTTGTAAGTTGACATAAGGCATAAAAGTTGTATAAGGTATATAGGTCAGTATAGATCATTTTCAAATAGACATGACATAGGAGATTATGGATATGTGAATGTAATATGATGCAAAATTATTTAGAGAGATTATGTATGTGACGAATTTATTGTAAGGGTTATTCCGGTAAAGGGGTTTAGGGTTTCAAACAGGAACAGACAAAGCTTAAACTAGAACTGTATTCTGACATAGAGATGCTATCTTAGCAGTTCACACTTTTCTGGATTGTAGTCTAGAATTTTATGTAGTTAGTGAGGCTTCTATTGTGATTGAGAAGTGTGCTTTAGGCTGTAAGCCTTCCTACAAGTGCAGATCCCTCATAGTTTGTAATATCTCTTCATATGGCCAGTGGATTGATATTGTGGGTCACAAATCTCACCGTGGTTTTTCCTCTTTGAGGTTTTCCACGTATAAATATGTGTGTTAATATTCTCATTTATGTGTTTGGCTTATTGGTTGCTTTACTTCTTTCAATTTTGTATGTACTGGTATACCGGTTGGAGTATGCATGGTTTAATAAGGCTAAAATCTACTATTCTAGTATAACACTGATTCACCCCCCCTCTCAGTGTTATTGGTTTCCAACACGTTCTTGCAAATTAATGTTGCATTTGTCCTTCCATTTGTTTTACTTCTTCCAAGTCTTCTTCCTAAAGTTTAATTCCTCCTCCACAACAATTTTGGGCCAGCGATGCTTAGCCATATTTTCTGCATTTCTTAAGTATCTTAACAAATGAATTATCGCTAATGGTGATGTTCTATATGCTCTATTGAAACCATGTTGCTTGTTGTAACATAAGTATTCATCCTGTTAGATTTGGAGGCAGCTTGTGGGTTCAATTTGGCTTTTGACTACTTCAAACCCACAAGGAGGGATGTTGTCACTAGGTCTGATGGGTGGACTTTAGGGTAATCGTAGTATTTGTATGAAGCCGATCCTAATTTTGTAGAGGCACGAAAGGTATGTAAGGAATCAATAAGAATTGATAGAAGTAAGTAGTTAGATTACTTGATTCAAAATGAGATGTTTAAGTCAAATGTGCATACCAAGAAGTTCAATGAGATAAAGTCTAATTAAGGAAAAGCATGGCAATTTAGCAAGGCACTTTGTAGTAGACAAGACAATTGCATTAGTGAGCAACAATTATTATTTGCTGCAAATATATGAGGATGTTAAGAAATTTGATCAAAGTTGTAGGACTTGATAGTTTGAAAAAGGAAGTATTTGAAATGTTGGTTTGTAATATGTATTAGCCATTACCAATACTAAAGAAACTTTGGGAAGAGTTAATATGGACTTTGCATTTGAATTCTGATGTCCACCCAAGAAACATCCGACGAGGATGTTGTATGCCCGACGACATTCTCTCGCCGGATGAGCGGTCATGGCCACTGTCGAAAGAGTCCTGGGTGCCGTCGAAATTCTGACGCCAGTCAACGAAACATCCAATGAGGATGTTGTATGTCCGACAACATTCTCTTGTCGGACGGGCGTCGGAATTTCGACATCTACCTACGAAACATCTGACGAGGATGCTATATGTTTGACGACATTCTCTCATCAAATAAGCGGTCATGGCCACCATCAGAAGAGTCCCAGGTGCTGTTAGAATTTCAACATTGCCGAGCACTGTCAGAATCTCTGACTACAAGTTTTTGATGATTGCGTTTGTCGGCAATCCAACGAAAAATAATCAGAATTGAGCCCGAAATGTACTAGTGTCCAATCTTCATCTACCTCCATCCATTTGTCCCTCATCCGTTCATCTCCTAGCCACATCCATAATGATTCCATCTCCATTCCTTTTCATCCTATCCTCCATCCTTTCATCTCTCCTCTCATATTATTCCATCGCCTCTTGCATTCCTTGTCATTGGTATCTAGCTCTAGGCTACACCCATGCAATCCGATGCCATTCGTCCAATCAACCCATCTGCATCTCCATTGCATCCGCATCTTTTCAGCGTGGTATCCCATGGTACTCACATTCCAATTGATTCGTTTGCTCCTCACAATCTACCATCTCATGCATATCCTATCTATCTTCCTCAACTATCCAAGGTTAAACACTAATTGAATCATCCAATTGTATCCTTTCTCTTGTTCCTAGCTTTGCTGCAAGCCTCAATCATAGTCTTCTCATCATCATCAGGATGTATCATTCCCAATTATCATCATCAATATCTCATATGACTTTTCATCTTGATTGGGGCAACACCATGCCTATCCTCGGGTCTTCTTTCATTTTCCATATCTCTTGTACATCTCGTATATAGGTGTCACTGTACATAAGCATCCATTGGTATTGTCCTTCGAGATCATATCCTATCAATTGGTTCTTCAACAATCATCCTTTGAGCATCTTTGTCATCATGATCCTATCAGATCCTTTTGTCAATCATCATTAATCTTTTATCCTGGTGTTATTTTGAGACGTATCCTTCTCACCAACACCCATCATCTTCTGTCTACATAGGATGTATCCTTCCTCAAGTTAGACATTATTCAATCCTCATCCCATCACTTATCCTTTTGGCAAATGACATTTGAGAAATTCATGTTGGATTTGATTCTTTTTTATCTTTGTTTATCTTTTTAAGCTCCTGAGGGTTTTGTTTCCTCTTGGTCACCACGGTCTCTTATATCATGGTGTGCTAGGAATAACATGGCTCAAGATGTGATCTTGTTGCTTTTGGTTTTGCTTGGCGTGTCTTTTGGATGTGTCCCTTGTTGTACCCTCATGAGGTCTCTGTTATCTCATGTTACATTGGGGCATATTTTTTGCTTGGGGTTCTTCTAGCATTGTTGCCTGCAGGGTCTCTATAACTCTATGTGGTGCTAGATTATCCTGTGTGTCTATTTATATGTATCAATTCATGCATTGGCTGTGAAATTCCACCCTGGTTCCTTATACTTTGGTGACTCACATATAATGCTAAATCAAAATAAGTGCTCCGTACATGGAATCCCTTTTCGTGAGTGCTCACTCTCCATGATCATTTCATTCATATCATCCATTGCATTTGCATTCTCTCCTCTTCTCGTTCTGCTTCTTTCCTTCTATCGTGTCTGTTGGGGCAATGTTTCTTTCAAGACGTCGTTTGGTTCCTTTTCTCGTGCACCCTCTCAAGGGGGCATCCCTAACCGTTCTTTCTTCTGTCTAGGGCATTTTCTCACTCCTCTTTTTTATACTCTCGCCTGTGTCTTTTTGTCTTCGCACTGACGTTATTCTAGCACCACCATGAAGAGGGGTAAAATGTAGAAACCTAAATTTGGCTAATTAATTTAATCAAATTTAAATCCTATTCTTCTAATTAATTTATTTTCCTATTGGTTTCTTCTAATTAATTAATTCCTACCCTATTCTTCTAATTAATTAATCCAATTAATTAATTCCCCAACCCGTTTCCTCCTAATTAATTAATTATCCTTGTTGTCCACCCCTTTTGATTAATTACTTTAATTAATTACATATCTCCTTTCCAAGCCCATAGATTAATTAATTTGGTTCAAATTCCTATTTGAGCACATGGCTCCTAACTTTTCTCCCTAACCTCCTTCCAACCTATTTCCCTAGCCTAGTCATCCCTCCAACTAACCTTATCCTATCCCTTCTAAATCCTAACTACTTTTCCCCCTTTTGAAAAAAAAAATCCTATTTTGGGTGGCTTTTCCCAAAATGGACATGTGTCCTGAAGGACATATGTCACTCTTCTTATTTTTGGAAAGGACCGAAGTGGGTTAAGGCGGTTTCTCTCTCAAGTGTTTTCATACCCAAAGTACCTTTGGGTTTGCTTTTTGTTTCCTTTTTATGTAGTGAACATGTGATTTTTGGGTTAAAAAAAACTGACAATGGCTGCACAAATATCCATCCTTCTTATCTGTAATCAAATTGTGTGTAGGTATAGGAATTATACTGTGTTGCTTCTAGAGGCTTCTGCTCTTTTCATAAAGAGATCCAGTGTGGGTGGGTGTTTGTGAACTGCGGCATGGTTGGAAGAAGGCATTTTGGAATACAATGTTCAATTGCAGGGTGGAGAAGGTTGATGAGCAGGTCAAGCGTTTGTTTTTCATCGAGGATGATGCGGTTTGTATGGGCATCCTAAGGGTTATTGCAGGATCTGAGAACACTTCCCAACGACACATGCAAGGGATCAAGATGAACCACAACCCAATGAACGGTTGTTGCCAAAAATAAGATTATGTGTGGCCTTGAAACTTATCTCCGAGGGATTAGATGGTCAACCTACTCATTGAAGGGATTATGGTTTGATCGAAATTGCAGTCATTTATTGCAAAATTGATGGTGTAAAACACACAACTAACACACATGTTAGTCAATTTGTACTGTTGTTTTGGAGCTAGAATAGACGCGTCCTTATGACCCTTCATAGATGGATGTTTAAATCTTTTTGATTGTATGAGATCTACCCCTTTTTGTAGAACTTATCTATAAAAAAGTATTGCTTTATAAATTTATTCTTTGGAATCAAAACTTGAAATCAATTGCTCTTCTAAGATGAAGAGAGTAAGAAATAGTTGAAAGATCAATAATATCCCCTTTTTTAATAAATTTAAGTTTAGAAATTTAAATAATTTTTCTAAATCTTCTACACATTTTCATTTGAATGACTAACTTTAATTTTTAAAACTTCCTCCAACCATTCATTCGATTTTTAACTTTATCTTTAACTTTTCTATTTAAAAAAGAATTTTTGAATTTATCTTCAAGCTCTAGTTATTAACTTCTTCTTTGTCTACAACAATCTTCCAATCTTGAACAATCTTCACTAATAATCCTCCAAACTTTTGACAGCTCTAATTTATGGATTCTGAAACACAGCTGCACCAAAGAAATAGAGAACTAAAAGAACACAGTAAACACAATTAACACACAAAGAAATCATTTATTCAAACTCTGAAATTTATTCCATTGTGCCAAACAAAGAGGTTTTTTTTTCTGCTCAATGCAAAATCAGATTTAACAGACCCGAAAATAGATTTGTCTTTGGTCCATGCAACTGTCATGCATTATTTGGACAACTCTCTGAACTAGCAGTTTATAAAAATGAACTGAACGGTGATAACGGTGAGGCTCATGCATCACCTCTCAACAATCCTGCTACACCTTTGTTGTTGCCATTTGTTGATTTCAAATTTATTTCATAAAATCATTGTTCAATGCATTCATGAATCTAATAACATGGACCTCGTGATCTGTAGGCAGGGAGGGACTATTTCCATCCATGACTTGAGGAAAAAGAATCCTTAGAAGCCATCCTGGAGAGAATATTTGATCTTCATTCCCTGGATGTGCAGATTGAAAATTCTATTACCATGTGCTTGTGATTCCTTGCTGTGATGAAGAGCTGCAGATAAAGAGTAGTTATCACTAATCTGCTGATCATCCTCTTTCAATCCATGGACAAGTTGAAGGCTGTGATGAGAGTCTGAGGTCCTCTTACTCTTACTCTTACTGTTACTGCTGGGGGATTCTAAACTTTCACCTGATAACTTGAGGTTTTGGAATGCAGATGTAATCAATTCAGAATCAACACTTTTACAGCAATATGAAGCTTTCTTCAACAGACCAGGGCTCCTCCTCCTCTTTTGAAAATGAATTCTAAGCCTATTATTTCCCCTGTTTTGAAAATGAATTCTAAGCAGCCTTTTCTTTCCCATTTTTAAACAGACCATGTTGCTTGATTCCACTAACACTAAAGACTGTTTATTACCCATCTCTTCCTCTTTCAATCCATGAGAGGTCTTGTTGGAATCTTCTTCATCTGACTGTAAGTTGAACTTTTGGAATGCAGCTGTAATGAATTCAGAATCAGCAGAAGCTTTCTTTTTCTTCAACAAAGCAGAAGCAGGGCTCCTCTTGTCTGTGGGAAGCCTTTTGTCCCCCATCTCACGACTTGTTGATGTTGATGTTGCTTGTTTACACTCAATCACCTCACACTCTTATATATATGTTGCTTACATACATTGAACACTCAGTGATGAGCCGACCTCAGAAAGAGCTAGGGAAAATCCACACTTAAAAATATTATATTTATATATAATATATATATTTTTAATAATATATATACAATATTTTAGATTAAAAATTATTTATGTGTATATATACTTCAATTCATTATATATAGTCTAGAACATGTTTTGTAAATATTTAAAGTTTATATGTATGTATATATGTATAGAATATATTTCCAATAAAAAGTATAATATTTATTTATTTTAATATATAATTTATATATACTATATATATAGATATAGGTTGTAAATATTTTAAGCTATTATATGTGTATAAGGAATATAATACGTTTTATAAATATTATTAAAAAGGCATTTTCAGATTGTATATAAAATTTATTTTTATTAGATACATACAAAATGGAATATGTATGATGGTAAAAAAAATTTATATACATAAAATTTTCAAATAATTTTGTATATAATTTTGAGAAAAATATTCAATATATTTATATAATGTTAAATGGCATGATTTTGTGTAAAGATGGATTTATTTTTCTAACCTAAACCTATTCACATTTATATATATTCTATCGTTGTTTTGACCATATCTTATCATCTACACTCATATTGTCCATATTTATTGCACCTGCCATGAACATTTATTCTAGGTATAGATATCATTGTTTTATTAGCCCGAGTCATTCACATAAAGGAATGGGCAATTGTAGATCTATAGATCTAACACTTAAGTCCTAAAATTGAAATTAAAATTTGGTCAAACTTGCATATTTAAGTAATCATTATCAACAAACTTAACACACATTCATACAATTTATTGATATTTAATTTACTTTAAAGATATTCAATTACATTCATTTATCATCCACAAAAATATTTCAATTACCATTCACATGTAAGGAATGAGCATCCCGGGGAAACTTCAATCTACTTTCTTTTTCTCTTATTAAATCAATACATCCCCTACCATTACCCCTTTCACTACTAATTCTCATCCCCATGGTTTCGAAGCTATCAATGTCCACCACATTATTCCCATCCTTTCTCCAATTTCACCCCTCTTTATGTCCTACCTCCTAACTCTATTCCTTTTGAAATTTCTGCCTCCCTCATGATGTGCCACTCCTCTCTTCTTTCATCAACTACCAACCCATTTAGTCACACCACTCCCATATCTACCACTACCTCTCATATTATGTTCATCCCTCATTTCACATCTCCATCCATATCCATGAATTCCCTCCAAGTATTTTTCTCATTATTCTTCTTTCCAAATATATAACCCCTTCCATCCCTCTTACTTCTTACACCCAATCTTATGCAAATTGTAGTGACCCTCAACCTTCACTTATTGCCATTTGATCTTCCACCCTAAATGCACTAATCCACAAGATATATCAAGTAGAAAAAAGAGACATTTCAAGACCAAATGAACAAGATAAGGAAGAATCCATGGATATAACATGTACCTAAATAGATTTATGTCTATCATGGAATAATGTACACAAGTGAGTCCAAGTTGTTGCATACATACATCTTGAATAGAAAAACTAATCAAGTTGCTAGTACTTTACTTTGTCTTCATTTAAATTAAATGTCATATATTTATTAAAATTTAAGAATCCTTGGATGATGTTTATTAAAATCTATTGGGTACTAATGTAATATAGGTTCCTCTTGTTCATTCATTGAATACCAAAATTCACTTCCTAGGTCCATAATGATCAAGCATTTTGCAATTTTCATAGGGTCAGAGTTCATCACCAAAATTACTGTGGGTCTTAAAAACTCGATATAAAAAATATATTATCAATTAAAAATATGATAAAATTTAATGAATTATTTGTTAGAGATGATTTTTTGACCCTCATAGCCTAGTAGATCTTACAAAACAAGGATATGCCTTCTACAAGAGACTTCTAATAATTCCAAAATGTAATGATAATTCATACAATATGTGCTATGTTCCAAATATCTTGTAATTATATATGGTCAACTTGATTATATAGAAAACATATGAAATGAGTGATAGTTGTAAACTATAACCACCTTGCTTGTGTGTAGGACTTGTCTGTGATATGTTAGGTAAGACAAGTGCAATAGAGGTGTCATATAAAAGCAAGCTCACCACATGTTTTACTGTTAAGGTGGAGGTATCTTATCACAACATTCATTTTCATGGGCAAATTAACAAATTGTAAACAGGGAGATGGGCAGATTAATGAACTGTAAAGAGGGAGATGGTAGATTTAGTGTTTGTTTGTCTACATACTATGTGCATGTGAACATAAAATACTCATTAATCAATCTAATTTGGAATAGATTAAAATGGTACCATCAGAATCCTATGCACCTAATGTGAGGCATAAAAAATAATTCAGCTAATCTTGAGAAGATTAAAATGATACCATATCAAACCTATGCACCTAATGTGAGGCATAAAAAATAATAAAACTAATGTTGAGAAGATTAAAATGGTACCATCTCAATCTCATGCACTAATGCACGAGGCATAAAAAATAATGTAGCTAATGTTGAGCAAATTAAAATGGTACTATCTCAATCCTATTCATCTAATGTGAAGTAGAAAAAATAATGCAACTAATGTGCAACAAACCAAAATAGTACCATCTCCTAAGTTATTTGTAACCCCACTTACTTGGACACATGATGGTCTTCATTCTTTTTGTTGAAGAATTCAGCTTATAGACTCTGTTTTATTTGCTACAGCCTATGGATGCTTCTAAACTCTACTCTTGATGATTGTATGTAGACCCTTTGTCTACTATCACTATTTTTTAGTTTGGCTTCCTCTGAAAATGGTGTTTTGAACATAGCTAACCAAGGGGACTATAAACTGTAACCCCACTCCTCAAAATTAGATGAAACACTAATTTTAGTACATACAATGCAATCGCAAGCACCAAAACTTCATTAAAAAAAAATCATATAGACAAAAAAAATACAAGAAAGAATATGGTTTCTAACCTGAAATCCAAAGAAACTTGCCGAGAGCAGAGCTACCATGGAAATGGTGAGTGAAGAATTGACAATATGATATGTCGACAGTTGACAATATGAATATGAGCATGCAAGAGTATGAATATGTCGCCACTTTCTAGAATACTTGCTAGAATAAAGCAAGTGCTTGGAAGAACAAATGGTTGTCTTTGGTCGGTATGATGTTAATGATCAAATTCATGTTGGCAGCGGTAGCTATATAAATCATGTCTTGTTTTAGGATCACTTCAAAATCCCAATATATGTTTGGAAATCTATCTAAAATGTTTTTTTATGGGAGGGTACAAAGGAACAAAAAAAGATATCGCTAATAATTTGGGATATATCATGTTTTCCAAAGGAGGCGAGTGGTGCTGGGTTGAGGAGGGTGATATTATAGAATCTTATGTTGGGAGCTAAACTGTCTTGGAAATCCTCAAAAATCTAGAAAAGATTTAGTGGAAGATAATGTAGGAAAAATATCTAGACTACAAATATCCAAATAGAATAATAACACAGGCCAATTCCTTTGGTGGTTCTCCAATTTGGCGGTTTGTGTGGGAAAGTAGGAAATCAATAAAAAAAAACGTGTCATGGAAGATTGGGAATGTGAAGAAAGCTAGATTATGGGATGACTCCTAGAACAGAAAAATCCCACCAGCAGAACTATTGAATGATCCTCCATGGATTTTGATTGCCATCAATACTTGTGGTGAAAATGGTTGTTAATTATGTTATACAAGATGGCGGGGGGAGTGGACTTGATTATGAATGGATTGATATCAATATCGAACAAATCCCAGATTCAAAAAAAACCACAAGGTAAGTGCACAAAGATGGTGGTAAAAAAGGGGGGTATAATTGGACACCTTTTTTTCGGAAATCAGGTGAACCTGAACTTGGAGGCAAAACTTGAAAGTCATCCACTCAAGATATGAAGATAGTGAAAGAACAAATATTGTAGTACTTTATATCCAATTTCCAAACTAGTAAACTTTTTCAAAATTTGATAAGATTAAGGAGGTCAAATCCTTCGCACACAAAAAAACAAGCCCTGATTTTTTTATGAAAAACATAACATAGTGTCTGATGTGCGCATCAAAAAAGTCATAGTTAGATTTAGTATTTTGATAAATCCTTTGGCATAAAGATAGTTAAGAGTGAGCACTAGAAGTTGTGTATTTTTTTGTAATTTTTTGTTGAGTATTTTCTTTTTATGATTTTTTCAATCGAGCACATCCTGAAAATTAGGTACCTATTTTGTGCACGAAGCATAACTTGCACTAAAAAAATCTAAAATAGAATTTTTTTTTTAAAATTATAAATAATCAAGTGCACTACAATAATATATAAAGTTTTTTAAATTTAGATAAGTAGATCAAAATTTATTACAAAAATGGTACATGTATGTCTATGAGAACTATGGAGACACTGGTAAAAGAAATTCAATAATAATATGCTATTTTTGTTCAAATTTTAAAAAAGATATGGTTAGAAAACTCAGAAGATGGGTGAAAATATGGCAGCAATTTTAGAAATACCCACTTGATGAAGTGTAAACCTGATAATGACAAAGTCGAGAAACCAAGTTGATAAAATAAAACACATCAAAAAGGAGGGAAATGGAGGGAAATCAAACTTCCAACCCGTAGCTTTGTCATTCTGGCCTATTTACAAACCTAAACAGTCAAAAGCGTGTACGTGATGTCTTTACTATAAACAACGCGTACACGGTAATAAAGATAAAATAGTGTGTACGTGCTAATTTTGTTTAAAATTTGGGAGTGTGTATATTAGGTATAATATGATATTGTATATATAATTTGTGTATATACATATAATATATAATATATATGTATATAATAATATATAATATATTAAGTATATATATATATACCCATATGTGTGTAATATGTATGTGTATTGTCTCCCTCTCTCCCCCTCTCAAGCGCGTACAGGGTGCCTCTCTTTCTCTCTTTCTCTCCCTCTCTCTCTCTCTCTCTCTCTCTCTCTCTCTCTCTCTCTCTCTCTCTCTCTCTCTCTCTCTCTCTCTTCCTCTCCCTCTCTCTGTCTCCCTCCCTCTGCCTCTCTCTCCCTCTCCCCTTATCCCTTCCTCCATACCCCACTCTCTCTCTCTCTCTCTCTCTCTCTCTCTCTCTCTCTCTCTCTCTCTCTCTCTCTCCCTCCCCACTCTTTCTCTCTCCCTACCCCCTTTATCTACTTTACTTTATATTGTTGTATCGCAATTTGGTCTGCCATGTAGTGGTCACCATTTGGATGAGTAGTGGTCACCATTTGGATGAACAGTAAACCTAATAATCCCAAGGTCCATAGTTTGAGCTCGAGAGGCTATGCTTTCCTTGATAGACTTAGCATTTGACTCAGTGTACAAAACCCATTGTGCATCATCCCTCCATCACACTCCTCCTATGGTGGGCTTTGGGCAATCTTTGGTAATGGACATTTTTTCTTCCTAATTTGCTCCCCTGCAATACTTAGAACCAAAAGAGAGAAGAGAAAACCACATCATCAACAAGTTCAATTGGAAATCCAATCATTTTCATATAAGAGAGAACCATAAGAACTCTTTGAAGATGAAGGTGCAGATTTGGAAGACATACATGAAAGTGTGGAAACACCACAACCATCTCTAAGGAGATCTAAACAAGTCAAAAATCCTCCTAAAAGGTATGATGATTTCATTTCATCTGTTGCTTTGATTTCTAATGATAGGGATCCAAGTTGTTATCAGGAAACAATGAATGGCATGAAAAATGCTAAATGGAAAACAACAATGAAAGAAGAAATGGATGCCTTGGAGAAGAATAAGATATGGGACTTTGTAGAACTTCCAAAGGGAAGGAAAGTTGTAGGTTGCGAGTGGGTCTACAAATTGAAGAAGGGTGTTGATGATAAATCTATAAGGTACAAGTCAAGGTTGGTAGCAAAAGGATATTCTTAGAAAGAAGGTATTGAATTTCATGATGTTTTCTCACCAGTTGTTAAGAATTTTTCTATTTGGGTTGTCTTAGCATTAGTTGCATTACTTGATCTTGAGTTAGAGTAGCTAGATGTTAAAACATAATTTTTACATGGATATTTGGATGAGGAGATATATATGAAACAACCAGAAGGGTTTATTCAAGATCACAACAATAAATTTTGTTTGCAAGCTCAAGAAGTCATTGTATGGACTAAAGAAGTCACCCAGACAATGGTACAAGAATTTTGACTCCTTCATGGTGAGCCAAGACTTTTTAAGAAGTGGGTATGACCATTGTGTTTACTTTAAAAGTTTGGAAAATGGTTTATTCATTATCTTAGTGTTATATGTTGATAATATGCTTGTAACAAGTGAAAGCATGACTGAAATTGCTAAGTTAAAGGCTCAGTCGGCTAGGACGTTTGATATGAAGGATCTAGGAGCAGTAAAATAAATTTTGGGCATTCAAATATATAGAGACATGGAACATGGTAAGATTTGGTTATCACAATAGAAGTATGTGGAGAAGACCCCCATAAGGTTCGGTATGCAAAAGGTGAAACTTGGTAATATCCCTTTAACTTCCCAATTTGAGCTTTCTTCAAGTTTATGTCCTAGTACTATAGAAGAAAAGGATGATATGTCTTGTATACCATATGCTAATGCAGTAGGAAGTTTAACGTATGCGATGGTATGTACAAGACCAGATATTTCACATGCAGTTGGTGTTGTCAATAGATACATGGCAAACCTAGGTAAAGAGCATTGGGAAACGGTGAAATGGGTGCTTCGGTATCTTAGAGGCACAAGTAATTATTGTATCACCTATAAAGGTTGTATCAGTTCAGTGTGTGGTTATGTTGATTCTGATTTTGCAGGTGATTTGGACAAAAGGAGATCTACATAAATTTATGTCTTTACTCTTGTAGGTGGAGCACTTAGTTGGATGCCAAAGCTTCAAGAAATAATTTCTTGTTCCACAACTATGGAAAAGTATATGGTTGTCTCACATGCATGTAAAGAGGCAATTTAGTTTAAGGTTTTTTTTGGATGAGTTTAGAAAAGTGCAAGACAATGTTATTGTATTCTACGATAGTCAAAGTATTATCCATTTGGCTAAAAATCTAGCTTATCATAATAGAACCAAGCATATTGAAATCAAGTAACATTTTGTAAGTCATGTTATTGAAGGAGGTGGAGTAACCCTTGAAAAATTTTAGACACCTAAAAATTGTGCAGATATGTTTACTAAACCAGTGCTAGTGGAGAAGCTGAAGTGGAGTGTGGCTTCTCTTGGTTTGAAAAAAGGGTGATGCATGGGCTTGGGAAAGTATTAGGTAAATTGTTGTCAAGGGGGAGATTGTAAGATTATGACAAAAAAAAAAAAACAAGATTGTGAAAACAATCTTTCTCTTGTTTTAAAAAAAAATAGTTTTTAACTTTCGAAAGGAAATTTCTAATTTCTTCGAAGGAATAAATTAGGTTTTATTTTATGTTGAGAGATTGTTGTTATCTTCAAGAGGTTATAAATATTTTTTCTCTTGAAGGCATTATTATTATGTTTTGTAAGAGAAATATTGCAATAGTTGTGAAGCTTGCAGATGCAATTGTTTTTCCTGAGCAATAAGATTACCAATACTTTCCCCGTGGATGTTTCCTTGGCATATTGTCAAGGTTTTACCATGTAAATCTATGCATTCTAATTTGTTCTATTATTCTTTTTTATTTTTCACTACTTCTTTGCATCTAATTTGTTTTGTAATTTGATTGTTTCTGGGTTAATACTTCCACATTCATAATAGAGCATGTGATTTTTGGGCAGAAAAACTGGTAGTGACTGTGCAAATATCTATCCTTCTTATTTGTAATCAAATTGTGTGGATATAGGAATTATATCATGTTTATTCTAGAGGCTTCTTCTCTTTGCATAAAGAGATCGAGTGTGGGTGGGTGTTTGCGAACTGTGACATGGCTAGAAGAAGACATTTTGGAATACAATTTTCAATTGCAGGGTGGAGACAGTTGACGAGTTGGTCCTAGGCGTTTGTTTGTCATCAAGGATGATGTGATTTGTGTGGGTATCCTAAGGGTTATTGGTTTTGAGAACACTTCCCAGGGACACATGCACGATAACATTTTGATGGAGTGGTTCTAATTGATGATGGCTCAATCTATGAGTCACAATTATGTCAACAAGCTAATTTGTGCTAAGTGTTGGACCTGCATCAAGTCTGAAGGGATCAAGATGAACCACAAACCAAAGAAGGGTATATTGTTGTGGGTGTTTTCGAAGTTGTGGTTGTTGCCAAAAATAAGATTATGTGTGTGGCCTTGAAACTTTTCTATGAGGGATTAGATGGTTATGAAATGATCGTCTTTGGGAACTTTGTAAGCCTATATAATGACCTACATTATGCTTCTCAAATTGAGCATGTGAACACACTCGCTGAAGGGATTCTAGCCCTTCGTAGATGGATGTTTAAATCTTCTTGATTGTATGGGATCACGAGGGCTTTACTTAGAGAACCTAGGTTATAGCATATGTGTTCATAGCATACTAAAGAATCCCCCTATTTTAAAAAAACATTATCCTAAACTCCATTTTTTTCACCCCCTCCCAATACAAAAGTTGAATTAAAATCCCCCTATTTTCACAAAATATTGTATTTTTAATAGTTAGAATTAAAGCCCCCCCTATTTTCACTGATAGGCACTATATTGCACCCTCATTTTTTGGATATTAAACTCTCCAATATGAATGCACGTGATATAATATTGCCTAGCCAGCGAAGCCCCCGTGTATGAGATCTACCCCCTTTTGGTAGAACTTATCTATAAAAAAATTATTGCTTTATAAATTTATTCTTTGGAATCAAAATTTGAAATCGATTACTCTTCTAAGATGAAAAGAGTAAAAAATAGTTGAAAGATCAATAATATTCCCCTTTTTTTTAATAAATTTGAGTTTAAAAATTTAAATAATATTTCTAAATCTTCTACATATTTTCATTTGAATGTTTGGCCTTAATTCAAACCTTAAATTATACCCTTAAATGAATCCTAATCCTGCCACGAACCCTATTTTTCCATAATTATTTAATTAGGAAAATAATATTTATTTTTCAAATGAAATTGATATGAAAATAGAACTGTTAATGAAATAAGACAGGATATCGAATGTACTGATATGATTTATATACAATTGAATGATCAGTAATAATTTTTATTGTAAATTGGGATCGTCATTGCTAATGAGCGCTTGAGTACAAAGTGAATGCAGGAACAGGTGAACAATGATGAAGATGAGAACATGGTTCAGGTAGAGTTGTCTTAGCTCTTGTATTTCGTTAGGATAGATGGAATCTCTCACACACAACATTAGGATTTATATTTGCATCTTGAAAGATGGATGATTTAAATGACCTTATTTGAGTGTTTGTTCAAATTGAAATGATAAATTTAGTATGAGTAGTAGATTGATTTAAGTAATTATACATGTGCATTTGATTGCATGATGTGAGTGGTGATTGAATTGAATTTAAGTTGCATGAGTAATGGTGAAATATTATGCTTTATTGTTAAAAAAGATGAAATGTATAAATGATTCAAAAATGAATATTGACCCTAGGTTTTATGTTCTTCTTGTTCAGATATGAATAATGTATGAGAAAGCGTACTTATGAGTTTACTTTTGTAAATTTGTCAATAGTCTAAAATATATATGTATATAAGATATTGAATCAATCATATACATATATATCTATATAGTTATAAATATCCAATCATCGTGAAATATGATTACTTCTTGAATTTTGTTTATATCTACTTAATCATTTGAGATTGAAATAAATATATATATGTATATGAATTCTTAAATAATTCGATCTTGTTATGGTAAATGCATATTTAATTATCGAATATGTAGATATATATGTGGAATTAAACTATTTTATGAAAATCCAAAATATATATTAATATATATATATATATATATGTAATTATAGAAAAAGGTTATTAAAGAATTTGTTAACAAGTTTAATGTTTAATATATATTAATGAAAAGTCATTAATTATATATATAAATATAAATAAATTAAAAACTTTAAAAAAAAATATAATAAAACAAATAATAATGGTGGTGGTGGGTTAACTTTAAAGAGAATTAAACAAGGATGAGGGTGGTCGATATTAAAAACTTAAAAAAAAAATATAATAAAACAAATAATAATGGTGGTGGCGGGTTAACTTTAAAGAGAATTAAACAAGGATGAGGGTGGTCGATATTACTATCGACCACCCCCCTTAATTAAAGGGAGGGGTCGGTATTACCACCGACCATCCCTCCTCCCTTTTTGTATACAACTACACCACGTTGCAAAGAACCCCTCCTCGCAAATACTAAAACAAACTCCACGTGCAGATAGAATATGGTAGTAGGTGTAGTTTAGGGGTTTATTTCAGTCATAGTCAACTTTGGTTTCACATCGACCACGTTGCAAGCATAAACCATGATGGCTATTACACATGAGGTGGCATGAATTAATAAAAGACATGGGTTATCATCCCACGTAAACACCTTGATCGACATGTATAAGTTAGTTATTTAAAATTTGCATATTTTAGGGAAGTCATTTTTAGTAAAGTGGACATAGTCTTGGAGTTAAAAGCCACACGGATAATCAATAATTATGAATTTAACAGCTTAGTGGTGTGGTGTCATGAAATGGATAATGGATAACATTGCATGGAGAAAGCATAAGTGTTCAAAACCATTTAGGATTGTTATGTTGCAATTAGATCATGAGTGGTGTCACTTAGAATCAATCCACCTCTAGGAGAGATAGCCCGAAAGTAGGAAAGGAAGGTAGACAACAACACTATATATAGACCATTGAGTTGGGAGAGAGGGGAGGGAGATGGAAGAGGAAAATGGAGGAGATACAACTAAGGATTAGAGAATGGAAGGAAGAAGAGAAAAGTAGTAGTGATTTAGATGTGTTTTACGATCAAGTCGTAATCATCTCAGATTTAGAGTCAAATTTCAAAGTAAAGTTTAGAGATAAAAGAGATAGAAAAGAAGGATATGGAGGATGGAGTTAGTAGAAGAATCGATAGATGGAAAGCGACAAAGAGTTTGTGAACCATCTTGAAAGAGAGTAGGCAAATGTGAAGAGGGAAGCAAGTTCATCACCTCAAGCCAGTAACAAGAGCATAAGGAGGTAGGATCTACCTTAATTCTTTGGTCATTATGGAAGGATAGTAAGTGAGTCATGAAGTTATATAATGTTTATTAGAATGAAGTTTGATCGAGTCAAGCCATGATTAGAACAAAATTGTTTGAACTCGCTTTTGAATAGCCTTGTAGAGAAATGTATTATGAGGTACATATGATTAAATAGCTATGAAGATGCATGGAAAATGCTAAAGAGTGATAGGAATTGTATCATAGGTTTCTTTAGATATTCTCTAAAGGATAATCTAGTTTTAGACCTATGCAATATACTAATGAAAGAGTCAGAGTCGAAAAAAAAGAATCATTGTTAATCGTTCAAAAATTACGTTCATGTAAATATAGTTACAATAGTGAAATACTTTCTTAAGTTTGTTGATAAACTTAGTGGAACTCTCATAGATCACCCAATCCTCTAGAAATAAAGGAAAATGATAGAGAGAGAAACTTTGAGATTGAACCACAAAGAAGATGAACTAATAGGATAACGACTTAGTAAATAATGAAGTTATTTTGATATCACAAGGAAAGACTCACACTTGGAATTTTGCATGAAAAGTAAAGATGGTTATCGAGAGTCTCATTTAAAAAGCCTTATAGATAGGTGTTTATGAACTTGTATCATATTAGATTGTCGATATGGTAAACTAGTGAAGTCGGTGTGTTATGTTGAAATGTGGCGACTGATCAGCAAAGTACTGTACACTCTGCATGTATCCTCGCCGAATTTTTTTTGCCGTTTTTCGTTGATGAAAACTGACATTGTAATAAAACCCTAAAAAGGCCGACTTTGTTTGTTGCCCTAAAAACGCATGTTATAAGCGGCTGGGATGCTTAAGACATTGTAAGGTTTATGTACTATTTTTGCTGGATAATAAGAAAGATTGGATGGCTGTGTATGGTGGACGTAACCCATTTTGGGTGAACCACGTTAAATCTCTGTGTTATCTGTGTCCTGTTTTAGTTCTTTATCTTTCGTATTTAAATCTGCATATAATTGTTAGTTCATATTTGCTTCGGATCTGCTTGAAACCCTAACACTTGTATCATATTAAATTGTCGATATGGTAAACTAGTGAAGTCGGTGTGTTAAGTTTTAAATCATGAAAAGTCACATATTAGTATTAAACTAAATATGATGTTTTGAGAAAAGTGGTAAATAAACCACGACACTTGGAAAGATAGAGAGAGTTTAGATGAGATAAACTTAAAATTCTAAACCATAAGAAATAGAATGCATGTTAATGATTATACTATGTCTTGATAATTGAATAAAAGAATGTGTACTCAATTGAATAAAAGAATGTGTACTCATTTTATTCAATTTATATGTAAGATACATACATGTGTTACACCTTCTTAATATTTTTAATCTTGTCTTTAAATTGCTTGAAAGACAGAAGGGAAAGATTGTCTTCTTTTAGATGTATATTTGATTATCCATAAAAGATTGTTTCCTATTAGATAGGATTGGTTGTAATAAAAGATTTATTTTATCAATTTCTATTCAAATGAAATATTGTCTTCTTAGCATAGTATTTTTATCTTACAAGAAATAGGAAGCTAGAATTTAAAGGCGAAAGATTGTCTTCTGTATGAATTTATGTGAACAAAGCTAGATAGGCTTGTGTTTGTGGAAAGTTACCTTCCAGGACGGGTGCCGAATGTGGATTATAGAGAGTATAGTTGCTTTTCCAACTATCTATTTTTGTTGTGCATGGCATTATACTCGGCCGAGTAATCAAATTGAATTAACCATTGAAATAATGGAATTCTTTTATTTTATCCTCTCTACCATATCCTAGATTGACAATGAATGCTTGTTTCTTAAAAGAGTTAGAAAAATGAAAATGCTTGTATCATCTAGGCACGCACCAGATTCCATCTTGCCTTTCGAATTCTTTTGCTAAGCAATTCGTGCAGGGTCGGGTATTCTTGATTGACCAAGAATTCCGGGGAAGCGTAAGCTTCAAGGTTGGGTGGAAAAAGCGCCTGAATGTTGTTCTTGTCTTCATGCTAAAGATTGCATTGGCGATAGCTTGGGTTGCAGATCAACAAACGCATCTCACCCTTTACTTTGTATTATTTCATTATTGAACTTGCGACAACTTGAAATGCGTAAGTATTGTATGATTGAAATACTACTTATATCGATTTATTGAATGAAGAATCATTATCTATTATAGAAAATGTTCAATTGAAGCTATGAATGGAAAAATGGAATAAAATAGACTTATCAACTGATTTTTGAGTTTATTTAAGAATAAAGAGTATTTCGGCTTTTATTGAAGTTAGCTCGATTTACGTCTTTACAAATCCTAGCTCTATCCCTAAACCTTAACCCTAATTAAACCCTAATCAAAATAGAGTTACCCTAAACCTAATTAATTGCTTATGTAATCCTAACCCTAACCCTAACCCTAATTGTAACTCTAAATGAATGCTAACTTTAATTGAATCCCAAGTGTTTAACATTAATTATAATTATAACCTTAACACTAACTATAACCTTAATTGAACCATAACCTTAACTATAAATATAAGCATTACCCTGAATATAATCACAATTCCAATCCTATAATTAACCTTATCACAAATGCTAATTTTAACCCAAATCCTAATCTTTAAGTAACCCCAAGCTTAATTGTTCAATATTAGTAATTTATTAAATTATAAAAGTGATATATTTAATTGTAGGGTTAAAAGTTATTTTATACTTTACAACTATTTATTTAGATGAAGTAAAAATAGTTTTATGAACTTTTGCACTTTTTCTTTTCATAAGAATATTTGTAAAGAAAATTTATTGCAATCATTTTTATTTTATTTTAGTTATATCATTTTAATTCATTAGATTTTTCATTATTTTCATTATTTCTATTTTACATTTTATTTCTAAAATTTTATATATTTTTTAACTGTTAATCTATTCTTAAAATATTAAGTATCCTGTTTTTAAACTAATGAATGCATTGTATTAGTTTGTGAGATTCGTAGGCTTGTACAATAATACACAAACTAATTCTTTCAGATCCAAGTGATTGATTTTGTAATTAAATTAGATACTTTATGCATTACATACTAATACATCACACAAATATTCAAGATAAAATTTTAATGCTTGTAATACAATAGACAAATTGATTTTAAATTGCATTGTAATGTCAATGTTTTATGACTTTTATAAGGCTTGTAATACAATAGACAAATTGATTTTAAATTGCATTGTAATGTCATTCTTCCATATGCTCTTGGATCCTAACGATTAATTTCTTGATTGAATTGGATAGTTTTTGCATCACATGTATTGTTTTGTGAATTTTACAAAGTTACATTGTTTTGTGAGTTTTACAAAGTTCATAATACAATACACAAACTTTAAAAAAAAAAAATATTGTAATTTATTCTCACAAATATTCTAATTTATTTTTTATTGAATCAGTTATATTATATATAGTATATTATTATATTAGACAAATCTCTAAGATAATTAAAAATATTTCAAATCTCATATTATTAATGTTTAAATGAACCAATACATTTTATCTTTATTAAAATTTTATATGACATAATCTAATGTACAATCTACTTTTTCAAATAAATAACATTGATATTACACTATACAATCTTTAGTGAAAAATATACAACTGTCAAAATATTACAAGAAAATTTATAAAAACCAAAAAGAAGCATGTAGAACATAATAAAGCATAAATCATATCTCATAAGTAGAAGCAGAACATAATAAAGAAATCTATAAAAACAAACTTTTTTAAAAATTATTAATTATTAAACTTTAATTGATATTGGACATGTTTATATAAAATTAATTATAACTTGTGAACAAATGTATGGAGATATTCATACTAATAAATAAAACTAAAATTTCAAAATTAAATTAGATGTTTGAAGCTTAAAGTTTTTAATTGGTCATGGGTTTGGAATTTCTAATGCTTTTGAAAAAATTAACCAAATTTTAACAGCGGCTGGAATAACTACTCACAAACTTCCAATCTTGAACGATCTTCACTAATAATCCTCCAAAAAATTTGACAGCTCTAATTTGTGGATCTTAAACCAAAGAAATACAGAACTAAAATAACACAGTGAACACAATTAACACACAAATAAATCATTTATTCAATCTCTGAAATTTATTACATTGTGCCAAACAAAGAGGTTTTATTTTCTTTGCTCAATACAAAATCAGATTTAACAGACCCGAAAATAGGGATCTCTATATAGAGAAACTGGACTTGTGATGACAGTATATACATGACGGTGAAACTGAAATTAGACAACTCTCTGAACAATCCTGCAACAGCACGATGATGACACTATATACGTTTTATAAATATTATTAAAAAGGAATATAATATTTTTAGCTATTATTTGGACAACTCTTTGAACAATCTTGTAAATATTTTTAGCTATTATATGTGTATAAGGAATATAATACGTTTTATAAATATTATTAAAAAGGTGTTTGTCGATTGTATATAAAATTCGATTTTTATTAGATACATACAAAATGGAATATGTATGATGGTAAAAAAAAATTATATACATAAAATTTTCAAATAATTTTGTATATATTTTTAAGATAACTACTCAATATATTTATATAATGTTAAATGGTGTGATTTTGTATAAAAATGAATTTATTTTTCTAACTTAAACCTACTTAGATTTATATATATTCTATTATTGTTTTGACCATATCTCATCCCTCTACATGCATATTGTCCATATTTATTGCACCTGCCATGAACATTTCTCCTAGGTATAGATATCATTACTTTATTAGCCCGAGTCATTCCCATAAAGGCATTAATGATAGTAGATCTATAGATCTAACACTTAAGTCCTAAAATTGAAATTAAATTTTGGTCAAACTTGCATATTTAACTAGTCATTGTCAATGGACTTAACACACATGCATATTTTCCTAGGGAGGATAGATTCATTTGGAAATGGGACCCCTCTAGAGACTTCTCTGTCAGAACTGTCTGCACCAGCTTGCTAAGAGAACCTGTTTACACCTCTATCTGGAAAGAGGTCTAGAATCCCCAACTCATCCCCAAGGTTAATTTCTTCTGGTGGACTGCTCTCCTCAACAAAATTTTGACCCAAGACAATTTGGTCAAGCAGGAATTCCAATTCCCTAACAGATGCATCCTCTGGAAAATTGATGAGGAAGTCATGCTCATCTCTTCCTCCATTGTGTCTTTACTCAGGATCTGTGGGGGATGGTCTACAACAAGCTCAATATCTATTGAATTATGAATGATAATTTGTTAAATTTGTCCCAGGAGTTTCGACGGCCCTCTTCCAACCCACTTATTCAACAATTGTGGAAGCAGATCCTCCCTCATGTGAGCTAGAGTATCTGGAAGGAAAGGAATGACAAGATATTTAGAGACAAACAGGCCTCTGTGGAAACGGTGTTTGCTCGATTGCTTAAGTTGATTCTTGAGAATATCTTTGTTTCTAAAACTCGGATGACATCTAAGGCCCCCTCTACCCGGGACTGGGAAATTGCTAGATGTTCGAACATTCCCCCCTCGTTCTCTCTTGTTGACTACTCTAAGAGACTCCTAAGACAAAGCACAGTTTGGTCCCCTCCGACTACACATTTCAAACTCAATTTTGATGGGACTGCCAATGGGAGCCTGGCTGCTGGTGGAGGGGTTATCGGATCCCATTTGGGATCCTTGTTGTTGCTTATGCGGGTAACCTGAATGGGCATTCCTCTAATCAGGCTGAAGCTATGGCCTTAGCCTGGGGAATTCGTCTCACCCTCACCATGGGAATCAAGATTATGGACATTGAGGGTGACTCCAAGCTCATCATTAATGTTGTCAAAGGGCGGAATAAGATTAATTGGACCATTGAGGGAAGCATCAGGGACATACTGAGGCTCATCTCTGGGCTTGACTCGTTCAAAATTATGCATGTCTTCAGGAAAGGCAACAAAGTGGCGGATGCCCTGGTGGCCATTGATCTAAATATCTCAGGATTGAGATGTTGGAGGAGTCACAATTCCCTCCCGGACCATGTTAACTTCCTTCTTCAGGAAGAGATCCAAAATTTCTAATAATTATTGAGCTTCCACCTAGTGTACTTTTCCTTACTCTCCTCTCTTCCCTTGGGGTAGTCTGGAGGTGTTGGTTTCATAATTCAAATTTAGGGAATATCCCTTTGATCTTTTCTGATGTGGTGGTGACTCATTTGATCAGGCTAGCGATGATGGGAGTGTTGTTATGTTGGCAATTCCTTTGGGCTTACAACGTCATGATGAGGTATGATTGGATTGGTAACGTGTTGGTTGTCGCTGGTATTTGATGACTCTTCATGCCTCATAACCAGGAAATCATTTCTAAAAGTGATTTCATTTTTTCCCATGTGCCCAACTTCATATCTCATTTATTAACGTCCGGCTCGCACACTTCCCATTATCTCTTCTTGGTTTGCTTCTTGAAGGGTCTTTGAAACTTTCTCTGGGATAATTTTTTCATGACTAAAGAAGCTTTGTTGGTAGAGGATATGAGGGGCAACAGAGTGAGATACGAACCAGATAATCTTGATAATTTCAAAAATGACCCCCTGGTCTGGAATTTTTGCATTGAAGGAGGGGTTGGCGATTTTTTGGAATGCCTGAAGGTTCATGATGAGCAGCTCTCGACTGCTTTTGCCTCCTCCTGGTCTGGGAGGCGTGTCTCGGTGGGCGACATTTCCTTTGATGTCTCTGAGGAGACTATTGCCCAGGATACGAAGCTGACCCTTGACAGCTGTCACTGGAAGCATACCAACCATGTTGCTAATAGCAAAGGTTTGAAACAATTCTTCTGCAACCACAAAGAACCCGTCAAGCCTCAAGGTGGGTTTACTTGGGAGGAGCTCAAACACCCATGGAACATGATCTGCCTTATGATCATGAAGTACTTCACTCTCAAAGGTAGGCACAAGGTATTCTACTACTATCATTTGCACCTTCTCAATCATTTCAACAACAATGATATGCTTTGTCTGCCCTTCTATTTGTTGCACTCTATTGAAAGATCTGTTAAAGACACCATGGATCCCAAGCATGGGGATAAGTCACCCTAGCTCCTTCACAAGGTCCTCATTTACAGGCTATATAAATTCCATGAGGCCCTTTTCCCCCCCAAAACCTTTCTCTCTCTCATCCCCCCATGCCTACTTCTTAGCAGCTTGCCACCCTGCCATGGCATTCCCAAGATTTTTCCAGTATCCTCATGAGGGCTTTGCTACGACCACCATGTCTTTGCCCGCTTATGCCTTGATTGTTTCCTTATCGGTGGTCTCCCCTAGTATGACTCTGCCAGCCTCTTCCAGTGCTTCCCGCTCCTTGTCCAAGGGAAAAGGCAAAATTAAATGCAAACGTATTATCTTTAATGACAATTCTTCCTCTGAGGATGCTGATAATGACAATCCTTCCCTTGACTTTGAGGTTAAAAGGAGATCCTCCAGATTGGCTCCAAAAAGCCGCAAGAAGAAGACCTCGGTGATAAAAAAATATTGACTCAGAGGAGGACCCCATTGGGAATAAGGAGGGAGAGGACCTTAATACCACTATGGGGGGCCTTGATGGGGATGTTGTGGATGTGGATATGACCAGGGACCCCATGGTTCCAACCACTGTTGGTGCTGCTAACACAGATAATTCTGAAATGCAAACCTAGAACCCTATTGATGTTAAGGATACGACCCCTATGAACATGGGTGTAATGCCTCGCCAGGAACCCTAAAGGAAAACAACACAAGTAGGCAACTAAAGGGTGAAATAAATTTTTTTCGTTAAAGACTAAGTGCACTAACTAAAACCATTGCACGTTTAATAACACATCAGAAGTCTAACATATGTTTTCCTAAGGGTAACCAACGAAGATTAAATTCATAGATTATATTAACACCACAATTAATCCATTTAATTATATAAATTGAATGCTTAAGTTTAAAACTACACATACATCCAAATTTCATAATAAAGAAATAAAAGTATTCCAATGTATCCAATTTCCATAAACCATTTAAACATAAGATCAAAACAATAACATTCATTTCACTGACATAATATTACAATATCCATAAATACATGGCTTCCAATAATACCACTAATTACAAAGACACAATATCAAGGTTACATAAAAGTTTGATACAATGACCACAAGGTCTCAACTGAACAATGTTCTCGAACAAGAGCTGGTACATAAACCACGAACCAAGAAACACCAGCGAATCCTTTCCTTGCCTGAAGATACAATCCAGAACATCCGATGGGAAGTGGCACTACCACCCGACCATGTGATCCCGAAATGGAACCACCCCACCTTGCTAGGAGATAGTAGAAAACCCTCAAGCAAGCAAAGTAAGACAAGTACGAAAGGACTACAAGACTCTGCAAACATCCATGTGACTCAACTCACAAAACACTAGTGACTCTAAGAAGAGAGTGTCATCGCATAGCTTGATGGTTACCATGGTACAACCTCCATAGGTCCTGACCCCCATCCTTGGGTTTCTCCTGGTAACCTCTCTCGAGCCTCCGGTTCCAACTAAGTCTCATGCGGACCCTACCAATCCTTTCGTGAAGACAAGGTGGTAAGTTTTCCATTCCAGGCCTTCTTGTAACATTATGAGCCTTGTACTAGCACTCACCTATGCACGAGGTACATTTATCTTAATTAATATTTAATCTACCCACCCCCTAATCAATTATTAGGTTATCACTTTTTAATTGACTTTTGATGGGTTATCTTGTCATCCACTTCGGGCACGGCCCCCGCTCGAAAGCCACTCTCTCTCATAGAACACTAATAGGAAATGTTTCTCTCTATGAGAACCCTATGGCGAAATAGACAACCATAAACAATCCTAACAAGCACAGGTGAAGGATACACAAATACCAACCCAAGATTGACCATTTGGACAGAAACACACAATGGCTCATATCAAATAGGTTATACAACAACACCTAGTGTAGGAGAAATAATAACATAGGACACAATGACAATTCAACTAGAATACCAATGAAATTTAAGCTTGACTGAAAACACCATTTACACAAGATCCTAATACAAGCAATCTTTTCTTAAAACAACCAAAGCATAAATTATTTGTGAGTAAAGATTTTTCCAATAATAAGAAAATACCACTATTTAAAAAAAAACATCCTTCTTGTCATTTGTCCAAAAAGATTTAAAATAAAAATAATTCTCCTAATGTATTTTCAACATATTTATAAAAATTATAAGCTCTATTCCTGAAACATTCCAAACTATAATTAAATAATATTTAAAATACATTTAAATATTATAATAAGTACCATAAGAAATATATATATATATATATACACACACATATATCTATTTATATACATATATAATATAACACATAATAAATTTTATTTATCCAGCCCCTGGGTACGAAACCCAAAATAGTCATACCGCAGTACGCACAGGGGTTAGAAATTAATTTTAAAAATTAAAACCACGTTAAAACTTGTTTCATACCCCTTGGCACGGTAGCCTAAGCTACCACCGGTAGCTAGTACTACCGTCAGGTAGCACTGCTACCGTCAGCAGTACTGTGTACTACCACCGGTAGTGGATGCTAGCGTAGGTAGCATATATATATATATATATATATATATATATATATATTTTAAATTAATTTCCAAATTCCTAAAAACATCATTTTACATAATTCCCATAGAATTTTAAAATTTCATATAAATTGAAAACTCCTTCACATAATTTTATTTCAAACACAATTTTTTTTAAATTTAGATAATCAAATAAATTTAATTCACAATTAAATTTATTTTTAAGAAACCACAAGATTTATTTAAAGAACTATTAATACAAATTAAACCAGAGAGAATAAATTAATTTTCTCAATGCTTTCCAAAAATTCATCCTTCCCATAAACTAGAAAAACACATCAGGCATGGATTTTAAAACAAAACTTGAATTTACCAAAAGAGGGTTTATATTCTGGTAGCTAGTACTACCGTTAGGTAGCACTGCTACCGTCGACAGTACTATGTACTACCACCGGTAGTGGATGCTACCGTAGGTAGCATGCCCTACCTTTATATATATATATATATATATATTTTAAATTAATTTCCAAATTCCTAAAAACATCATTTTACATAATTCCCATAGAATTTTAAAATTTCATATAAATTGAAAACTCCTTCACATAATTTTATTTCAAACATAATTTTTTTAAAATTTAGGTAATCAAATAAATTTAATTCACAATTAAATTTATTTTTAAGAAACCACAAGATTTATTTAAAGAACTATTAATACAAATTAAACCAGAGAGAATAAATTAATTTTCTCAATGTTTTCCAAAAATTCATCCTTCCCATAAACTAGAAAAACACATCAGGCATGTATTTTAAAACAAAACTTGAATTTACCAGAAGAGGGTTTATATTCGACAATAATTTTATACACACACATCAAACAGAGAAAAATAGAAATATCTGCTAAAACCCACAACCAAGAATTCATCCAACCTGGTATAGCTTTCCTGGAAGAAATCTGTAGAAGTGCCCTAACTTTTTCAATAAGCTTCCAATAAATTCCTTCACCTAAATTCCAGACCTGTTCTCGTGTGTCTAAAATAAAGACCTATACCCCTATTTAAACTAAAATTCTAGGTTCAATAGCTTTTTCACAAAAAACCTAAATTTAGAATAATAGTAATTTTTATTTTATTTTCTAAATTTATCACAAAAGATAAACTAACTTGCAATAATTAAAAATCATTATTCTTTCTTTTCTTTTCTCATGCACATTAATTAATTTTCTAAATAAAGAATTAAAACAATATTTTAATTCTAATTAATCCTTTTATTCATTTATTTATTTATTCTTTTACTCTTTTATTTATTTAATTATTTATTTATTTAAAAACCAAGGAAACAATAAATATAATTAATCTAATTTATTTTCCCATTTAAATATAAATATATTTCTAATATCATGCAACTTAATTTAATAATTTCTTTTAATTAACTAAATTTATAATCTCAATGCATAAACAATACAATAATGAGATAATTTCATAAACTTAATTAATTAAATCCACTTGAAACACTCAAATTAAACAAATCTCAAGCAATTACCCATAAAAGATAAAATGACAAAATACGAAGGCTGAACAAAGTAACAAGACGACCAACTGACAACACTCACACGAGTGTAACTAAGTAAAATAGGGTCAACTACTATCTCCTCCACTTCCATCGGAAAATATAAGGCACGCTCAGACCTGTGAAGCTAGGTGGAGATGATACCCCGTACCTACTTGATACTTGTACCTGCAATATCCTGCATCACCGAACCACACATGCATATATATACGATATAGAAAACACAGTATACACACCGGTGAAGGAGAATCGCGATGTTCCCTATCTCACCGAAATGAGTGAAGAAAAATCGTCCCCTTGCATCCAATACACTTGTAAACACACAACATATAGTTACACATTGCATAGATAAAGTAAAATGTCAGCACATAGCAATAATCCATAAAATGCCATAAATCACAAGTACTAAAATACTGCAAATAAATTATACATCTCATCTCCAGTTAAAGCATAATGTTATAATAATCTGACTAATATATCATGGTAATGTATCCACTGAAAAATAACCAATAATAAAATATGAGTCTAATGAGTTCAAACTAGTAGGGGTACTACATTCTCCCCCCCAAAACTAGGCTTACTCCTAGAAGCCTAAAATAAATAAGAATACAGTTCTCTCATCTTTGTTGCATCCTCCCAAGTAGCCGAGGTCTCATCATTTGGGTCCCATAGGATCCTTACCTGGTTGATGGTACGACCTCTAAGGATCAAATCCTGACGCTGAAGAATGCGCACAGGCTCCATGGAAAGCTGCCCGTCCTCGACCTGCAAAGAGTTCCAATCAAGAACATGTGTCACATCCAGATGATAAGGTCGAAGAATTGAAACATGAAAGACATCGTGGATGCGGGATAGACTCGATGGCAAGGCAAGATGGTAGGCAACAGGTCCTATCCTCTCAAGGATCTCAAAAGGTCCAACAAACTGAGGCGCCAACCTAGAACCCTTTCCATAATGGATCAGACTCTTCCATGGACGCACTCTCAAGAACACAAGATTGCCAACAGAAAACTGACAATCTACCCTATGAGCATCTACATACTTCTTCTGTCTATCCTGTGCTGCTACTAAATGCTCACGAATCCTATCTACCTATTGCTCCATCTCCCAAAGAATATCCGGTCCTATAAGCACCCTTCCCTCTAACTGATCCCAACTCAAAGGTGTGCGGCAAGGACGACCATCTAATGCCTGAAAGGGGGACATACCTATGGAGCTATGATATCCATTGTTATAAGCAAACTCCACTAGATATATATAGTCCTCCCAGCGTGACTGTTGGTCCATCACATACATGTGAAGCATGTCCTCTAATACCTGATTCACTCTCTCTGTCTAACCATTTGTTTCTGAATGATAAGCTGAACTAAAATTCAACTGAGTCCCCAAAGCATGCTGAAGTGAGGTCCACAATGCTGAGGTAAAGACAGGATCTCTATCAGATATGATCCGCCTCAGAATCTCATGCAATCTCACTACTTCTTCTAAGAAGACTCATGCCACCACTGTTGTTGTGTAGGAAGCTCGAATAGGAACAAAATGAGCAACGTTAGTCAATCTGTCAACTATGACCATGATGGCATCATGACAACATGAAGAGACAGGCAAACCAATAATGAAATCCATGGAAATGATATCCCATTTCCAATTCGATACTAGATTAGGCTACAAAAGCCCTGTTGGGTGTTGATGCTCTGCCTTCACTCACTGACACTCTAAACACTTCGACACAAAATCAACAATGTCACGTTTCATACCTACCCAATGATAAATCTATCTAAGATCTGCGTGCATCTTCTTGACACCTGGATGTGCCGAATAAGGTGCACGATGGGCCTCGGTCATGATCAAAACATGAAGACCCTCCAAAGGAGGTACATAGATCTGTCCATGGTGACGAAGAAGTCCATCTGCCTCAAGGTTATACCCATAAAATCTACCCTCTAAAGGCCTTCTAGACTCTATCACAACTCTAACATCCTGATACCAAGTATCCTGAGGAAGAACTCCAAGAATTCTCTCTCTCAAGTCTACTCCAAGGGATAATGCTAAAACTTCATGCTGCCTACGACTCAAAGCATCTGCCACTACGTTCTCTTTCCCCTGAATATAATGAACCTCAAAATCATATTTGTAGAAGAATTCCATCCATCTTCACTGTTGAGCATTCAAGTTTGGCTATGTGAATATTTATTGCAAACTACGATGATCACTATGCAGCTCAAGTCGACGCCCTAATAGGAAATGCCGCAATCTAACCAAAGCATGAACTACAACTGCCAACTCTAAATCATGAACTGAATAGTTCAACTCGTGGTTCTTGAGTTTGCGAGAATCATAAGCAACCACACGTCCATCCTGCATAAGTACTGCACCTATACCTTCCAAAGAGGCATCTGTGCATACCATAAAATCTCCAGATGGATTAGGAACTGCCAAAATCGGAGCACTGACAAGGAGTTCCTTCAAGGTCTTAAAAGCTGCTTCACACTGTTCTGACCAAACAAACTTCTTCCCTTTTCTTTGAAGAGAAGTAATCGGGTGTCCTATCCGGGAAAAACCTTTAACAAAGCGATGGTAATATCCGGCCAAACCCATAAAACTCCTAACTTCTGAAATGTTGGTCAGTGCTGGCCAATCAACAATGGCTTGGATCTTTGCAGGATCCATGGATATACCTTCTCCCGAAACCACATGACCAAGATAGTTCACCTCAGTCTGGAAGAAGTCACACTTTGCTAAATTGGCATAGAGTTGATTTTCCCTTAAGCACTGCAGTACCTGACGTAAGTGACCCTCATGCTCCTCCACAAATCTAGAATAAATTAGAATGTCATCCAAGAATACAATGATGAAACGATCAAGGTAGGTGTGAAAACCCCCATTCATTAAGTTCATGAAAATTGAAGGTGCGTTCATCAACCTGAATGGCACCATTATGAACTCATAGTGACCATAACGAGTACGAAACACTGTCTTATGAATGTCTGCATCCTGAATGCGTAATTGATGGTATCCAGACTTCAAATCAATCTTAGAGAACACCTTGGCTCCCTTAACCTGATCAAAAAGGTCATCTATATGTAACAATGGATATCTATTCCAAATGGTTACCTTATTCAGCTATCGGTAATCAATGCATAACCGAAGGGAACCATCTTTCTTCTTGACAAAGATAACAGGTGCACCCCAGGGGGAAACACTAGGACGAATGAATCCCTTGGCCAATAATTATTCTATCTGCAATTTCAACTCACTTAACTCCTGAGTAGTCATCTGATATGGTGCTCTTGAAATAGGTTCTGCACCAAGAACCAAATCGACACGAAAGTCTATGTCTCGCTTCGGAGGCATACCAGGAATATCCAATGGAAACACATCCGCATACTCTCTAAGAATAGGATGACTATCAAGAGTGATTTCTCGACTCTCTAACTCATCCAATTCCTCAAGAGAAATTGCAAAAAGCTAACATCCTCTACGCATACACCGCTTAAGTTGCATAGCAAAGATCATATGTAGGGATATCGGCCTCTGTACTCCAACAATCTCCACTTTTTCCAGGTCATCTAAACACTCCACTGTCTTCTTGCAACAATATACACGAGCACTGTGAGATGATAGCCAATCCATCCCCAATACAACTCCATAAGATCCCAAAGGAATAACCCAAAGGTCAACTGAATTAACTATGGTTCCTAGTTTCAACTCACAACTAGGAATAAAGGCATCCACAGAAACACGGACACCTGTAGCCAACTCTACTTGCCACCTATCCGCCTGCTTAGCAGACGTAAGTCCACACTTCTCCACAATGGATGAAGAAATAAAAGAATCAGAAGCTCCAGAATCAAAAACTACAGAGATAGGGGTTCCATGCAACATACCTGCTGCCTCAATGACTATACCCTGATGATTAGCTTGGAGGTCATCTACCACTGCAAATACTCTATGGGATCTCCCTGCATCTCCCACTGTAGGTTCAGATGCTTATGGCCTCTGACTACCTATGTTGTGGAAATTTTGAGGGCACTGCGCAGCTCTGTGACCAAACTACCCACATGAGAAGCAAGCTCCTTTATTACTTGTCGGTCCACTAGATTGCTGGAAACTTCCTTGACTAGGGGTGTGAGATGCACTCTGTGAGGCCTGCCCTGTAGGGCCTTGTTTTCCCCTCTGCCAGTTCCTGCCCTTCTTATACTGAGAATTGCCACCTTGTTGGCCCTATAACTATTCTGGTTTTGACTGTTGCTACTGTTGTTGCCCACTCTTAGCAGGTGCTTGAGGAGTTCTAAATGGTGTAGCTGACTGGGACTGATTTCTCAAGCTTTATTTCCATTGGTACGTGCACTTCCTATCTACACACCTATCTGACCACCAAGTGCATGATTAAGGTTCAGCTCAACTAATCTAGCCTTCGCCAAGGCTATCTCCATTGAAGTTGGTTCGAATACCCTCACACCTCCACTGATATGGTCGTTCAAACCTCTCAGGAAATGTTGGACAAGCATAGCCTCGTCATTACCAATTCTGGCGTATTGTTTGAGCTCATAGAACCTATGCTCATACTGGTCTACTGTCATCCCATACTGACGCAAGGCATAAAACTCATCTGCTTGAGTCTGCCTCCACTGGGGTGAGAGGAATCATGCCCTGAATCTCTCCAGAAATAGTTCCCATGTGATGGTGTTAATGCATACATCGATCTTCTCCTCCTCTAATCTCCACCAGATTGAAGAAAATTTATTGAGACGTATAATAGCACATCTCGCCTTGGTGTTACTGCTGTATGGAAACATAGCGAAACACCGGTCCAAGCCGATAAGCCAGGTCTCTGCCTCAAGACCAGTACCCATACCATCAAAGTAAGGAGGATTGGACCTCATCAAGTCCTTTATGTGACCCAAGGAAGGTGGATCTCGGATAGCTAGAATCTCCCCTCTACTTGGTGATCTCTCTCTCTCTCTCTCTCTCTCTCTCTCTCTCTGTGTGTGTGTGTGTGTGTGTGTGTGGAACCTGTTGAAGAAGCTCCTCAACCAGAGCATAAATAGGTTGTTCAAACTTAGGCCTTTGGCCTAAACCTAGCCAAAACCTCCTGAAACATCCGTCTCAGCTCTTCCCTTTCGGGAACATGTTCTCCCGCATGCTGAGAGTTCTGATGAACAGATTGTTCCTGCTCCTAATGAACTGATTGTTCTAGCTCAACACTCACATGAGTGGGTGGTGGTGAAGGACTTTGATGGTCAAAACCACAGCCCCGTCCTCCACCTCTGCCTCCTTTGCGACCACTTGTACGGCCACCTCCTCTAGCTTTCCTAGCCATGACCTGGTACCATAAAAGAGAAAATGGTTCAAATCTATAGCAAGGATAAGACAAGAGAGATACAAACATTATGACCTAAGAAAGATGGTCAATGAAAGGCACACTACAAACCCAGAGTACCCAGTGTTGAAACTTGGGCTCTGATACCAAATGTAATGCCCCGCCAGGAACCCTAAAGGAAAACAAGACAACTAGGCAACTAAAGGGTCAAATAATTTTTTTTTTTAAAGACTAAGTGCACTAACTAAAACCATTGCACATTTAATAACACAACGGAAGTCTAACATAGGTTTTCCTAGGGGTAATCAACGAAGATTAAATTCGTAGATTATATTAACACCACAGTTAATCCATTTAATTAAATAAATTGAATGCTTAAGTTTAAAACTACACATACATTCAAATTTCATAATAAAGAAATAAAAGTTTTCCAATGTATCCAATTTCCATAAACCATTTAAACATAAGATCAAAACAATAACATCTATTTCACTGACATAATATTACAATATCCATAAATACACGGCTTCCAATAATACCACTAATTACAAAGACACAATATCAAGGTTACATAAAAGTCTGATACAATGACCACAAGGTCTCAACTGAACAATGTTCTTGAACAAGAGCTGGTACATAAACCACAAACCAAGAAACACCAGCGAAGCCTTTCCTTGCTTGAAGAAACAATCCAGAACATCCGATGGGAAGTGGCACTACCACCCGACCATGTGATCCCGAAATGGAACCACCCCACCGTGCTAGGAGATAGTAGAAAACCCTCAAGCAAGCAAAGTAAGACAAGTACGAAAGGACTACAAGACTCTACAAACATCCATGTGACTCAACTCACAAAACACTAGTGACTCTAAGAAGAGAGTGTCATCGCATAGCTTGATGGTTACCATGGTACAACCTCCATAGGTCCTGGCCCCCATCCTTGGGTTTCTCCTGGTAACCTCTCCCGAGCCTCCGATTCCAACTAAGTCTCATGCGGACCCTACCAATCCTTTCGTAAAGATAAGGTGGTAAGTTTTCCATTCCAGGCCTTCTCGTAACATTATGAGCCTTGTACTAGCACTCACCTATGTAAGAGGTACAATTATCTTAGTTAATATTTAATCTACCCACCCCCTAATCAATTATTAGGTTAGCACTTTTTAACTAACTTTCGACGGGTTATCCTGTCATCCACTTCGGGCACGACCCCACTTGAAAACCACTCTCTCTCATAGAACACTAACAGGAAATGTTTCTCTCTATGAGAACCCTATGGCGAAACAGACAACCATAAACAATCCTGACAAGCACAGGTGAAGGATACACAAATACCAACCCAAGATTGACCATTTGGACAAAAACACACAATGGCTCATATCAAATAGGTTATACAACAACACCTGGTGTAGGAGAAATAATAACATAGGACACAATGACAATTCAACCAGAATACCAATGAAATTTAAGCTTGATTGAAAACACCATTTACACAAAATCCTAATACAAGCAATCTTTTCTTAAAACAACCAAAGCATAAATTATTTCCGAATAAAGATTTTTCCAATAATAAGAAAATACCACTATTTAAAAAAAAACATCCTTCTTGTCATTTGTCCAAAAAGATTTAAAATAAAAATAATTCTCCTAATGTATTTTCAACATATTTATAAAAATTATAAGCTCTATTCCTGAAACATTCCAAACTATAATTAAATAATATTTAAAATACATTTAAAATATTATAATAACTACCATAAGAAATATATATATATATATATATATATATATATATATATATATATATATATATATATATATATATATATATATAAAAACACATATATGAATACACATATATCTATTTATATACATATATAATATAACACATAATAAATTTTATTTGTCCAACCCCTGGTACAAAAGCCGAAACAGTCATACCGCAGTACGCACAGGGGTTAGAAATTAATTTTAAAAATTAAAACCACGTTAAAACTTGTTTTATACCCCTTGGCACGGTAGCCTAAGCTACCGTTGGTAGCTAGTACTACTGTCCAGTAGCAATGCTACCGCCGGTAGCTAGTACTACTGTCCGGTAGCACTGCTACCGTCAACAATACTGTGTACTACCACCGGTAGTGGATGCTACCCTAGGTAGCATGCCCTACCTTTATATATATATATATATATATATATATATATATATATATATATATATATATATATATATATATATATATATATATATATATATATATATATATATTTATTTATTTATTTATTTAAAATTAATTTCCAAATTCCTAAAAACATCATTTTACATAATTTCCATAGAATTTTAAAATTTCATATAAATTGAAAACTCCTTCACATAATTTTATTTCAAACATAATTTTTTTTAAATTTAGATAATCAAATAAATTTAATTCACAATTAAATTTATTTTTAAGAAACCACAAGATTTATTTAAAGAACTATTAATACAAATTAAACCAGAGAGAATAAATTAATTTTCTCAATGTTTTCCAAAAATTCATCCTTCCCATAAACTAGAAAAACACATCAGGCATGGATTTTAAAACAAAACTTGAATTCACCAGAAGAGGGTTTATATTCGACAATAATTTTATACACACACATCAAACAGAGAAAAATAAAAATATCTACTAAAACCCACAACTAAGAATTCATCCAACCTGGTATAGCTTTCCTGGAAGAAATCTGTAGAAGTGCCCTAACTTTTTCAATAAGCTTCCAATAAATTCCTTCGCCTAAATTCCAGACCTGTTCCCGTGTGTCTAAAATAAAGACCTATACCCCTATTTAAACTAAAATTCTAGGTTCAATAGCTTTTTCAGAAAAAACCTAAATTTAGAATAATAGTAATTTTTATTTTATTTTCTAAATTTATCACAAAAGATAAACTAACTTGCAATAATTAGAAATTATTATTCTTTCTTTTCTTTTCTCATGCACATTAATTAATTTTCTAAATAATGAATTAAAACACTATTTTAATTCTAATTAATCCTTTTATTTATTTATTCTTTTACTCTTTTATTTATTTAAAAACCAAGGAAACAATAAATATAATTAATCTAATTTATTTTTCCATTTAAATAAAAATATATTTCTAATATCATGCAACTTAATTTAATAATTTCTTTTAATTAACTAAATTTATAATCCCAATGCATAAACAATACAATAATGAGATAATTTCATAAACTTAATTAATTAATTAATTAATTAAATCCACTTGAAACACTCAAATTAAACAAATCTCAAGCAATTACCCATAAAGATAAAATGACAAAATACGAAGGCCGAACAAAGTAACAAGACGACCAACTGACGACACTCACACGAGTGTAACTAAGTAAAATAGGGTCAACTACTATCTCCTCTACTTCCATCAAAAAATATAAGGCACACTTAGACTTGTGAAGCCAGGTGGAGACGATACCCCGTACCTACCCGGTACTTGTACCTGCAATATCTTGCATCAGCGAACCACACATGCATATATATAAAATATAGAAAACACGACATACACACCGATGAAGGAGAATCACAACGTTCCTTGTCTCACCGAAATGAGTGAAGGAAAATTGTCCCCTTTCATCCAATACACTCGTAAACACACAACATATATTTACACATTGCATAGATAAAGTAAAATGTCAGTACATAGCAATAATCCATAAAATGCCATAAATCACAAGTATTGAAATATTGCAAATAAATTATACATCTCATCTCTAGTTAAAGCATAATGATAAAAATCTGACTAATATATCATGGTAATGTATCCACTGAAAAACAACCAATAATAAAATATGAGTCTAATGAGTTCAAACTAGTAGGGGTACTACAATGGGCACTGGGGGCAGGGAGAACTTTAAGAAACCACCCCCCGGTGCAACTATGTAAAATCCTGGCGAATCAGACATTATTTTCGGGGGGAAATTTTCATATCGAAGGGGAAATTTTTTTTTAAATGGGGAAAAAAAATATTTTGTATTGGTGATTTTTTTGTACTATACGAAAATTCCATAAATTTCTGGCGAATAATACCTTGTTCTATGGGGAAAATATTAATTGTGGGAGGCGAATAATTTTTGTTAAAAGGATCAAATATATAATTGTATGAGCGAAAAATTTTACTCTGAAGGAAAAATTATTTAAATGTATTGGCGATTTTTATCCACCACTTGAAAATTATTTAAATGTATTGGCTATTTTTTTCCACCGCTTGAAAATTATTGAATTTGTTTTGACGAATATTTTGTTATTTATGGAAAAATATATAATTTATTGGCGATTTCGTGAATTCATTGTCATTAATAGACAAGGCACATCACATCATATCAGTACATCACATTTAATCCGGACTCTGCACAATGTATCAATAAGTGTGGCCTCTTCCACACGTGAAGGGTGACACATACCTAAAATACATCAATGATTTTAAACCGTTCGATGATCATAGATCAATGGCTGGAGTTTTATTTCGGCCCAATTTTCTGAAGGGAACATAGCTCACCAGAAAGTGCCAGGAATGGAATTCGATTCAATAGACATGTATCAAATCTCACGAATCACGATCGATAATTTTAGTCATTTAATATATATCTATTCACTTACGTCAATCCACGATGTCCCCATGACCTCCAATGTGGTACTTGCCAACTTGGTACTAGTTTTGAGTTGTTTCTAAATTTAAATCAATTAATACAATTATATAAGTAATTATTACAATCAAGAGCTTTATTTATATACAATCTTTGCTTCTTTCATCTTCAATTAGCCTTTGCCATTTGGTAGATAAATCATCGGAGCTCACGATATTTAAATTCTTCCTCTGGTTTAGGTTTATAGGCTTAGGTTGTTTAATTTGTTAATTTGTTTTCTCAAGATGGACACTCCCATCCTCTTGAGAAGCATTTCTGCAGAGGACCAGAGGGCATTTCTGGGCCCTGTTAAGGACAAAACCATTCAATCAGTCTACAACAAGGTCGGGTCGTTCATCAATGAGGCTGTGTGGATGGTGTTGGGTAGAGAGTTTTTGCGAAATGGAAATAGGTACCGTGTTAACATGGGTATTACATCCCATTTCTTAGCGTTTCTTCTGGACCTCGGAGGAGACAAGGTGGATATGTTGATGCTGTTGAGGAATGTTTTTAAGGAAGACTTCCTTGGAGATGACATTACTATTTTCGTCCTTGCAGAAGTAGGGGTGGGGATCCCTTGGGTGAGTGAATTAACCAAGATTCTCCTCCTTGTCCAAACAGTGCCAGTGGGTAGGTAACCATTTCTCCTAAACCTGAATGCAGAGCACTTGATGTGTCACAGGAAATGGGCACGGATTGGCAGGGACTTCCTTCGGAAATGGTTGCTCCTGGACGACTTTCCAAACTACAATTGGCTTGAAGAATTCTCTCAGCTTATGTTGTCTGAATAATTCTACATGGAAGGAGGGCTGGATTCTTAGTGCAAAATTGTAAACCATCCACTACCTGTGCCCTAGCCCCGCGGCCCGCCACCTTGGGCCCCTAGTAGTTTTTTTTCCTATGTCCTCGAAACCTAACAGGCTCAGTGGCTCACTCAGTTTGGCTTTTAAGTTTTTGAGGGTCTCAGACTTGAGATGAAAAAATTGTAAATTTCCAAAGCATAAATATTAATGATAATTTTTCAAATTCTAGTTTATTTCAATTTGCCTCTTACAGTCTTATGGATATAAAAATGTTTTCTATTATTCTATTTCATTTTTATTAATTAATTTCTTTCAAATTCTTTTTGTATATGAGTTACGTTATTTCAATTATTTGTTAAACAATGAAAAAAAGTTTAATACTGTGATCTTTTTACTGCTATAAAAAAAAAAATTCAGTTCGTTCCATTAATTATTTGTACATTGATTATGGTTGATTATAATTTTATAAATATATAGTCATTCAAAATACAAAATTTCAAAATTTTCAAGATACAAAAGTTTATCGGTAAAGGTTTTTTCATTCTGTTAATTTAAAAGTTTCAAGATACAAAATTTGTAGTCATTCATGCATAAACGTAGACAGAGAGAAAACCATACTGCCCACAACTTATAACAAGCAGACAAAAAAACTAGTTCATTGCTGGATATCCATAACAAATGTTCCAATAGTAATAAATCATTTGGAAGCAAATCAAATAACACTTGCTGATATGATAGGCCGTTCACTCACTATCCCGGCCCCTGGGTCGCCTCTTCCCAGTCCCTTCCCTCCTCGGAGGTCGATGCTTTCCTTTTTGCCACTTCAACTTTCATTTTTGGAATGCAGTTTAGGATTCCAAAGTTGGTGTCACCCTCCAAGCTTGCCAGTAGCTGTATGGCCCTTCCTTCTTCAGCCCTATGTCTCAATTCCCTACCAAACTCCATCCTTGCCACCACATGCAAAGCCTTCAGGACTTCATCCACCCTGGTTAATTTCACAAAGAGTTTCATCGCTTCCCACCCTACTCGGGCATGTTCATGGCACTGGTATTTGATTTCATCCTCTGGGCCATGAATAAAAGGAAGCAACTCCTCCTGGTCATCCCCTTCCTTAATTCGAATGCCAACTCTCGACACCACCCACTCCAAGATTGAATCCAAGTTAATCAAAAAATCCCCATTAATCAATTTGACCAATGTGAGTTTTATCTTTTCCACCTCCGGTTCGAATTCATAGGCCCACGCTAGAATCAGAGAATAAACATCCATGTTAGTTCGATACTAGTGACTGATATGTGCCACCTCCTCTGCAAGCATCAGTCGAGCTGCCGCCCACAACTTCTCCTCCTTAAACCTGAACAGTCCTTGCATTTGTTTATCAAATACTTTCCCCAAAAAGGGCACCAACTTCTTGTATGTTCACAGTGTGAAATTGGCCTCCATGGTCACCTACAATTTCAAAAGCACTTCCTGTAAAAAGTCTTACAGAAGCTACAAACTACAGATTTGTTCTACCTCAAAGCAAAAACTGGCACATAGATCAAAAGGTAATAAATTATGCCTCTGTTGTATAGGCCGGGTAATGAATGTGTAGGATAAGGCATTAATGCCATGAGATCAAGAAATAGATTTCCTGCCATCCTCCCCTTCCTTTCGAGCGACCTGCCGCAGACAACTCCTTTTGCAACAATTAATCACCACCTTGGCATTTGTACTTTCCAAATTTGCTCACCTTAACAGGTTGAGGACTACACATTTTTTTAAATTAATACACTAAATTTATGTTGAAATTTTATATATATTTTAAAAATATTTTTTAAAATTATATATTGTAAACATATTTTGAATGTTTTCTTTTTTATAAAAAACTTTTACCTTTCAAATTGTATATCAAAATTTATATTTTTATTTAGTTATTTGTTTTATTCTAGAAACTAAGTTTCATATTTTATACTATTTTTGAATTTCAAATTTTTACAAATAATATTAACATTATATTTAATAGTTATCTCAAACTATTGCACATCTTTAAAATTTGACAAGATGTGAGTGTAAACGTTCATATCATGCTCTAGGTGCTTGCTTCAATCCATACAAGGCTTTATGTAGCCTACACACCATATCATTGTCTTCTGATAGGGAAAACCCATCTGGTTGCTCTATATATACTTCCTCTTCAAGTATTCCATTCAGGAATGCAGATTTTACATCCATCTTATACACTTTGAATCCCTTGAAGGCTGAAAATGCAAGAAGCATTCGAACTCTTTCCAATCTAGCTACTGGAGCAAAGGTTTCTCCATAGTCTTTTCCTTCTTCTTGAGAATATCCCTTACATACCAATCTTGCTTTGTTTCTTACCATTGTGCCATCTTCATTCAACTTGTTTCTGTTGGCAATATTGCATTATAATAGACAATGAAATATTGTTGGCCTTTCATAAGGATATTGAGAAGGTTGTTGATGATTATAGATATAACTGATTAAGGATGTTTACTGTCTTGATATTATTATTTTGTCATTGATGTCAAGAAATTGATTTTCTAATTCAGTATGATGTTGCCATATCTTGAGAAGTATGATTTGAAAAGTATATAGATGTCGGTAAAAGACATAGGAAAGAATATGATGAATAAGGGGATGAAAAAGGTATTCAATGGGCAACTATTACCGAGTCAGACAATGATGAGATCATGATGTTTTAGATTGTTTTAACATCATACATATGTTGTAAAATGTAAAGGTTAATACTATACTATGTTATCAAGCAAAGAACCTAGTCGGTAAACCCTAAGGAACCTAGTCAGTAAACCCTAAGGTTATTGCTATCGGTTAATGAAGGCGGAATGTCTACCGAGTGAAGTTTAGTATTCACCGAGTTGTTACCGAGTTGTAACCGAGCTATAACATAATGCATTAAATATTTACATGCGTTATTTAATGAAAGAAGCTAATGAGCTGGAACTGATTAAATGATTGGTGAGCCATGGATGAAGTTTGTTAACGAATCTAAGGCAATGGAAAGTCAGCATGAAGATCTACAACTCAGATTGAACCGCAATACCCTGGCACAAGTTCCAAGAAATATATGCAAGTTCCAAGGTGGGGTAAAATGTTTTCAGATAGAAAGATGCATTGAACCTGGACAAGACCGAAGATCTGATGGCTATGATTGATCATGGGAAATGTGATCAAGGAGATTAAGCGGTTACCTAATTGTTTATAAATAGGAAATTGTTGATAAACAATGTATGCGGGCAAGTGTATGCATAGGGATGCTACATAGTGATTACCGAGCACAGAAGCTTGAAGACCTGTTTGAATAACATAGTATAGAAGCCCAACAGATAGACAAGATTAGTTCTATGTCTAAATTGTATTGAACAAATAGGAATCTGCTTTAGCATTTTAGATGTGAAGTTGCAGATAGATTTTATTATTGTTATTTTGTGAAAGTGACAGAAAATCTCTTAACCGAGTGGACTTAACAATCTTATTTGTAAAACCCTCTAGCAAGGTGACATTCTGATTGAGTGTTTGAAATCCTTTAACAAGGTCACTTCTAAAAAGGTGAAGATCCTAATAGGTCTAAGGGAAATCCCTTAACCGAGTCACATCTAGCAATGTGTTTGTAATCTTTAACAGGATTTTCTTTTAACCAAGCATACTCTAGAAGAGTATATTTCTTAGTGGGTCCGAAATCCCACAGTGGTTTTTCCCTATTTGGGTTTCCACGTTAAATCTAGTGTTATGAGGTTTATAATGTTTATATGCTTTTGAGTTTGCATGTTTGACAATTTTGGTTATATTACTGAAATATATGTTACCGAGGTTGAATCTGATGTTTTTATGGATGATTAAGTTTGTATGATTCACCCCCCCCTCTCATCTTGTTGGCTATTGGATTTGTACTTATATTAAGTATCAAAACTATCAATTGGTATTAGAGCTTTGGACTCCAGAAGGAAAGTTTAAAGGTACTTGAGTTAAAGATCCAAAGATGTATAAGAGGGATGCACCGAAGCTGAACAAGTCAAGTTTCTCTACATGGCAGAAAATGATGAAGCTACATCTATCAAGAGTTGGAGAATATGTTGTATACTATCTAGAGAATGATTTTGTCACACCGAGCACCTATCCATTGACTATGGAAGAGATAAAGGCAAAGCAAGAACATATTCAAGCAATGATTGAAATAACATCTGCATTGACCGACTCTGAGTTTAATGATCTAGAAGGCTACAATGATGCAAAGGCTATGTGGGATAAGCTCATATCAGTATATGGAGGAGATGAACATGTTCAAAGAGAAAAAGTAGACAGTCTAAGAGCACAACTTGAATCTATGAGGATGAATGAAGGTGAGAACATAACTCAGTATAGTACAAGACTAAAGGAGATTGTCAATCAAATCAAAGGAGCAGGTGGAACTATTGAAGAAAAGGATATAACAAGTAAGTTGTTAAGAACCCTTCTACCAACTTATGCAATCCGAGTCTCTGCAATCAATGAATTGAGGTTTGTACCCAATAAGCCAGTTTCTTTAGATGCTACTATTGGTAAGCTATATGCATTTGAGTTAAGTAACTTTGATAACAGTGGATCTTCGGTAAATAAAGTTGAATCTGCATTTAGTTCTTTTCATCTTGATGAATCTAATGATTTCAATGAAAGAAAGTATAAGTACTCTGAAGGAGATCATAGTGGAGCAAGTGAAAGATTTCGTAAGAACATGGAGGCAGTACACAAACTGTATGAGGAAATCAAAAAGCAAGAAGAGCTTGAAGCATTATTAGCCAAAAGGTTACCGAGAGGCAAAGGTAAGTATAAAGGAAAACTACTTTTGAAATGGATAGGACATATGGCTTCTAATTATCCTGACAAAGATTCTACTGAAAAGAGAGATTACCAAGATGACAGATAGAAATAAAATCATTACAGAGGACACCGAGACTTCAGAAGAAGAGATAGAAAGACATGCCTAATAGCTGATGATGAATCTAATGATGATAAATCAGATGAGATTGATATAGAGGAATTAGTTTATGTGGCTATCAAAGATGGATCAGATGAAGAAAGGTATGAAGAAAAAGCCCTAATATCTCACATAAACACTAATGATTCTTGGATTATAGATAGTGGATGCTCACATCATATGACAGGAGATAAACACAAGTTTGTTATATTAGAAGATTATGATGGAGGCTATGTCAGATTTGGTAATGATGCACCATGTCCGGTGAAAGGTAAAGGATCTATAACACTTCTTAATAATGCAAGATGCAATGATGTTTATTGGTTTGAAGGTTTGAAATATGATTTGTTAAGTGTAGCACAGCTAAACAACACAGGTTACCGAATAGAATTTTAGAAGGGAATTGTCAAAGTTCATGACAAGAATGGAAAGTTAGCTGCTACCGGGACACAAACAAAAGGTAACACATTTCACCTTGACTCAACTCGGAATAAGTGTTTGTATGCAAAGATTGATGATACCTAGTTATGGCATAAAAGGTTTTGTCATGTAAATTTTGATAATCTGATCAAAATAAGTAAGAAGCACCGAGTAAGAGGTCTACCGAGTCTTGAAAAACCTGAGAATGCTATGTGCCGAAGATGCCAGATGGGTAAGATGACAAGATCAAGCTTTACAAGTAAGTCTTACACTTCTAAGGGAATTTTAGATCTAGTGCACACTGATCTTTGTGGTCCTATGAAAGTTCAAATTTATTATGGTGATAAATATTTCGTATTATTTGTGGATGACTATTCAAGGATGATGTCAGTAATATTTCTAAAAGAAAAATCAGAAGCTTTTCAAATGTTTAAATGGTACAAGGCAAGAGTTGAAAATGAAACAGGAAGACAACTGAAATGTCTTAGATCAGATAGAGGAGGAGAGTTCACATCTGATGAATTCAACTTATTCTGCAATGATCATGGTATTAAAAGACAAGTCTCTGCACCAAGAACTCCACAATAGAATGGAATAGCTGAGAGAAGAAACAGATCTATTGTGGATTGTGCTAGAACACTGATGATTGAAAAGAAGGTGCCACAAACATTTTGGAGAGAAGCAATAAGCACAACAGTTTACACCTTGAACCGAGTACAATTGAAGAAAGGTACTTTGAAGACACCATATGAAATCTGGTATGATAAGAAACCTAATGTAAGTTATTTTAAAATATTTGGAAGTAGATGCTATGTTCACAAAGATGATAGAAATGGCAAGTTTGATTAGAAAAGTGAAGAAGGAACATTTCTAGGTTATTCTTCTAGAAGCAAAGCATTTAAATGTATAATCAAATCATCTAACAAAATAGTAGAAAGTGCAAATGTGAAAATTGATGAATTTGCAGAAAGAAATGATGAAGGAAATTCCAAGGAACCAGAAGACTATGATGAATTTGTCTATGTTCAACCAAGAAGTCTTACCAAGAAGACTATTGAAGAAAATAAAGAGAATATCTAGTTACCGAGTGATGAAGAAGATCATATAGAGCCTACCAAGCCTGTATTAGCCAAGTATTTCAGAAGACATCATGCACCAAGTCAGATTATAGGAGATAAGGATGATCCAATGATGACAAGGAGCAAACTGAGACAGAACACATGTTTGATATCTGAATTTGAACTGAGAATAGTGAAAGAGGCATTTAATAGTGAAGAGTGGATAAATACTATGATAGAAGAGATTGATCAAATCAAGAAGAATGACACATGGACACTAATCCCAAGAGAAGAGGACAAAAATGTAATTGGTACAAAGTGGATTTTAAGAAATAAGCTAAATGAAAAAGGAGAGGTCATTCGAAACAAAGCAAGAATAGTTTGCAAATGTTATGCTCAAGAAGAAGGAATTGATTATGGTGAAACTTTTGCACTTGTTGCTAGACTCGAAGGAGTAAGAACATTGTTGGCCTATGTTGCTTTCAAAAACTTCAAGGTATATCAAATGGATGTCAAATCTGCATTTCTAAATGGAATATTAGAAGAAGAAGTTTTTATTGAACAACCTGAAGGATTTGTTGAAGACAATAATAAAGATAAGGTATGTAAATTGAACAAAGATTTATATGGTTTGAAACAAGCACCTAGAGCATGGTATGAAAGATTGCACTCTTATTTGATTAAGATTGGTTTTATAAGGACAAGTGAGAACAACAATATGTATATGAAGAATGATGAAAATGGAATACTGATCTCAACCATATTTGTTGATGATATTATATTTTGTGGAAATGACTCTTTATGCAAGAACTTTGGAAATGAAATGAGCAAAGAATTTGAGATGTCATTAATCGGTGAGATAAAGTATTTTATAGGTTTACAGATACTGTAAATGAAAAATGAGATTTTCATTACTCAATCCAAGTACATAAAGGAAATCTTGAAGAAATTTGGAATGGAGGATTCAAAACCAGTAAGTACTCCTATGACTACCAACTGTAAATTATCAAAGAATGATGAATCTGCATCTGTTGATGAGACACTTTACTGATCCATGATTGGAAAGCTACAATATGTTGTTCACAACAAACCAAATATAGCACATCTAGTAGGTATAGTTGCAAGATTCTCTGCAGATCCTAAGGAAACACACATGACAACAATCAAAAGAATTTTTAGATACTTGAAAGGCACAGAGGATTATGACTTAGTATATCAGAAATGAAATGATTTTGATTTAAAAGTTTATACTGATGCTGATTAGGCAGACAACATTGATGACAGAAAAAGCACAAGTGGAGGAGCTTTCTTTTTAGGAGAAAGACTAGTGAGTTGGCTTAGCAAGAAACAAGGATGTGTTTCACAGTCAACAACAGAAGCTGAATACGTTGTTGCTGCATTGAATTGTACCAACATTGCATGGATCAAACAATTGTTGGAAGGTATAAATGAGAAAGTTACTGAGCCAGTAACTATATTCTGTGACAATAGTAGTGCCATTAATATTTCAAAGAATCCTATTATGCACACTAAGACAAAGCACATATCTATCAAATATCATTATCTTAGAGAAGAAGCTCAAGGGAAGAAAGTGGTGTTGGAGTATGTTAGCACAAAGGAACAAATAGAAGATATCTTCACCAAGCCACTACCAAGGGACACTTTTGAATATTTGAGAAGTAAGTTAGGGGTCCTACCCCTATCTTCTACTCACTAACCGAATTTGGTGAAAGCATCAATCCGATGACTCTATCGAATATCTTTTGGGAGTTGATGCTGATTTATACACTTTAGGATGTTTCCTAAAGATGTACAAGAATTATTACACGAAATATTACAGGGAACATGAATTGAAGACAAAATGCTCTGACCGAGACTCAGTTGATACACAACAGTAGGAAATCACTTCATACAGGAAGAAATTATGTTTTAGATCTTTACTTTTTGGCATTGTTGTCAAAGGGGGAGAAGACTAAGGAGAAGACTGAGAGAAGATTGGAGATTGGAAAGAAAACTGAAGAAACAGGAGAAGTCTAATGTATGGGGGAGAGCATTTCAGCATTTCAGAATCACAACAATCCGAATCTTTTAAGGTCAAATCAATTGGTTTTTCCATCAATGCCAAAGGGGGAGATTGTTGGCAATATTACATTATAACAGACAATGAAAGATTGTTGACATTTTATAAGGATATTGAGAAGGTTGTTGATGATTATGGATATAACTGATTAAGGATGTTTACTGTCTTGATATTATTATTTTGTCATTGATGTCAAGAAATTGATTTTCTAATTCAGTATGATGTTGCCATATCTTGAGAAGTATGATTTGAAGAGTATATAGATGTCGGTAAAAGACACAGGAAATAATATGATGAATAAGGGGATGAATAAGGTATTCAATGGGCAACTATTATCGAGTCAGACAATGATGAGATCATGATGTTTTAGATTGTTTTAACATCATACATATGTTGTAAAATGTAAAGGTTAATACTATACTATGTTATCAAGCAAAGAACCTAGTCGATAAACCCTAAGGAACCTAGTCGGTAAACCCCAAGGTTATCGCTATCGGTTAATGAAGGTGGAATGTATACCGAGTGAAGTTTAGTATTCACCGAGTTGTTATCGAGTTGTAACTGAGCTAAAATAGAATGCATTGAATATTTACATGTGTTATTTAATGAAAGAAGCTGATGAGCTAGAACTGATTAAATGATTGGTGAGTCGTGGATGAAGTTTGTTAACGAATCTAAGGCAATGGAAAGTCGGCATGAATATCTATAGCTCAGATTGAACTGCAATACCCTGGCACAAGTTCCAAGAAATATAGGCAAGTTCCAAGGTGGGGTAAAACATTTTCAGATCGAAAGATGCATTGAACCTGGACAAGATCGAAGATCTGATGGCTATGATTGATCATGGGAAATGTGATCAAGGAGATTAAGCGGTTACCTAAATGTTTATAAATAGGAAATTGTTGATAAACAATGTATGCACAGGGATGCTACATAGTGATTACCAAGCACAAAAGCTTGAAGACCTGTTTGAATAACAGAGTATAGAAGCCCAGCAGATAGACAAGATTAGTTCTATGTCTAGATTGTATTGAACAAATAGGAATCTGCTTTAGCATTTTAGATGTGAAGTTGCAGATAGATTTTATTATTGTTATTTTGTGAAAGTGACAGAAAATCTCTTAACCGAGTGGACTTAACAGTCTTATTTGTAAAACCCTCTAGCAAGGTGACATTCTGATTGAGTGTTTGAAATCCTTTAACAAGGTCACTTCTAACAAGGTAAAGATCCTAACAGATTTGAGGGAAATCCCTTAACTGGGTCACATCTAGCAATGTGTTTGTAATCTTTAACAGGATTTTCTTTTAACCGAGCATATGTGAGGCCTCACCTCGACTCAGTCTGGCATTCAGTGGATTTTATATTTTAGACTATTATGGATACTTTATTTTGATGCATTTTGAGACTTAGAACTTATATGATTTCAGGATTTGGAAAACATTGCTATGATTTGATGATTTACTTACATGCTTTTTGAGATAGAACACTACATGATTATTAGATAGAATGATATTGCAATGATAGATGTCGATATTGAAATTGCAGGACTTTATTCTGAATATAGAACTATGATGTATGTTTAGTTTATGTGAATTGGGATGAAAATTGCTTATGTGAAATTGCTTGGTAAAAGTTGTATTTGATCTGTGCAGATGAAAATTGTATGCTACTGATGATGTGCATTGTTATATTGAATTATATTATATTTGGATATTTGGAAGTACTAATGTGTAAATTGAGATGCGCAGGAAATTTACCATGTGACCATGGAAAATTACGGAGAATCAAACCTAGACTTATGTATGTTCGTAAAGCCAGGGTTTGTCTATTTGGAGAGACAACACCCCGTTTGTGTTGTATTTTATTCGTAACAGTATATGCTGCATGAGTGTTAAGTGTTAATTAAATTTTAATGTGTAAAAACCTCAAGAGACAATTTCATGTTTTATTTTTGTAAAAGTATTTTATTAGTGTCACTTGACACGTGTGTATTTAAATTTAAATATTTTATTTTGTCTCTTGGTGGGAAAGTGTTTAATTATAATTAATCTTAAATAAAATAATGTGTTGTCAAAAATATTTTGGGAATATAATATTTGGGGTGGTCAACTTATGTTTGACCCGAAAATAAACTTCAGAGGGGTTTAAAATGGGTTAAATGAACACCTAGGGGTAGTTTAATAGGGTTTCCTAAAGCCCATAAGGTATACCTAGGGGTTAGGGGTAATTTTAGGCAAGTTTCTACTTTATAATGATCTTTTTAACGCTTTAAAAATTGGCTTTTTTGAGTTGAGCGAAAATTGAAAATTGAAGTTAAATCAAATCAAGATTTTTCCTTTTGGAAGGAGAGTCTTTTTGGCATTTTGCTTTCTTTCTTCTTTTTGGTTTTTTTTTAGAATCCTGTGAGAACTTAGAGAGTGAGCTTCTTAAGGAAGATTTTTGGGAATAGTAGGGTAATCACCCACTCTCCATTTTTGGAGACAAAAGAAAATTTAGAAGAAAAATAATGTTATGGAATAGAGAAATTGAATAAGGGTAGAAGGAAAAAGATTTGTGGATTGGGCAGCTCTTCATCAGATATCATAATAACCTTTGGGCAGATTAAGGTTGGTTTCAATTTTTACTTTTAAATATCTTCTTCTTGTTCATGTCTGGAAGTTGTTGGTGTAAGAAATCTGTAATCTTGAAAGTTTATGTTTGAAAATATTTTGGTATTTTGTTTTATGAATTGATGTGTTTTGGGAGTTTTCTCAAGATCTCTTACTCTTGGGAGAGAAGAGGATCTTGAGGGTGGTAGCAGTGACAGCCCTCGAGTGAGAGACTCTCTTTGAGAGCGATCACAAGGGATCTTTGTGTGACCCTTGCTGCATGGCCTGTTTGTGCAATGGGGGTCATAAGGAGGGATATAAGGCTAGAATGCCTTTGGGGGGCATAAGGAATAAGGGGTTGAGAATTCTTGATATTTTTATTGTGCCATGAGGTGGCTTCTTGTTTATTCATACTTGCAGTTCTCCTCAGGGTATTTGGTCCACTACCACCCTTTGAAAAAGATCATCACCAAAGTGTGGTGCTGTGAAAGCCAGGTTGGGAATGTGTCTGGAATATCTGTAAGCTTTGCTTTCTATGTGTTTGCCTGTTTGTTACCCGTCTAGGAATTGGTTCTCCGAGCTTGGGGGTGGCTACCAGTTAGCCTAGGCTGGGAGGTGAGCACTCCGTGGTCATATTTGTGTTTCTATTATGCAGGAAATTCAGAGGAAAGAGATTAGGAACCATGAAAGAGATACAGAAGATTGTTATTGAAGATACTTGAATTCAGTTGCAGATGTTTGTTAAAAGTTGTTATAGAAATATGCCTCATTCATAGAAAAGAGAAGCAAGTTGTAATTTGTGAAAGTAGACTTGAAGTCTTATTGTTGTGACTATTCAGAGAAAACATTCTGAAAATTGGTAGAATATCTTAGAGATGTTTTAAAAAGAAAAGCTTGTTATTTCTACTTCTGGTTTATTTGAAAAAGAAAAGTTAATTTGTGTTGCATGCAAAGCTTCTTGTATTATGGAAAGGAATAAAAGAATTATTTCCATTTAGATTTTACCTATATTTTTACTTGAGGCAAAACAGAAGTTTTTATATACTGAAAGATTTTAAGTATTTAAAATGGAAAAAGTTGTTTTATTTGAATATTTTATTAGAAAAAAAATAAAAAAAAATCAATGAATTTCTTTATTCCAGAAAAAGTATAATGTATCTTTGAATAGTGTTCTAAATTGTATTTTAGATAACATTGATTTAGAAGCTTATTAATTTTATATATATATATATATATATATATATATATATATATATATATATATATATATATATATATATATATATATATATATATATATATATATATATATATATAATCTGATTTAACTTTATGTTTTTTCCTTTTATTAAATTAGCTTAAAAATTTTGCATGTAAATTTCTCTTTTAAAAATTTATATAAATATATAATGAAATAAATTTCATCTTTTTAACTATGATTATAAAAGTTAAGTAAATATAAATATATACATATATATATATATATATATAAATATATATATATATATATAAATATATATATATATATATATAAATATATATATTTATATATATATATATATATTTATATATTATATTTAAAAAAAAAAAAAAAATTTTAAAAAAAAATAATGTTTTGGGCCCCCGCGGACTCCACTGTGTGTACGCACAGTGGACGACCGCGCGACGCCCACTGTGTGCACACACAGTGGAGCCGCTTGCGGCTCCCACTATGTGGGCACACAGTGGACGGCCACGGCCACCACTGTGTGGCCACACAGTGGGGAGCCGCCAGCGGCGCCCACTGTGTGGGCACACAGTGGTGCTGCGGCGCCCACTGTGCGCTCACACAGTGGCGCGCGCGCGGCCAAGTTCGCCTTCCTTTCTCCCGTGACCTGCGATAAAATGGTTCCATGGCCGCCAAGGGCTTCGGCCCAGCCAAAAATATTGTCTGTTAAAAATTATATATGGTTTAAAACCCTAGCCGAATGGGGCTAGGGCAAGTTGTTATTAAAAATAAATAAGTTAATTAGATTAGATAATATATAAGTGGGGAGTTTAGAACCCTAATTAGGGTTGGGGGAAAAAAAAGAAACAATATTTAGGAAGATATAATGGTTTGTAAATTTAGAATTAAAAGATTTGCCATTATGCAAAATATATAATATATATATATATATATGTATCCATATATATATATATGTATCCATATATATATATATGGGTATATATATATATATATATATATATATATATATATATATGTAAATATATGAATTTTTGAGTATTTTGAATAAGTAATTAAATTATAAATATATAAATATATGCATATTCAAATATGTATATATGTATATATTTATATAATCCTGATTTTAATTTGGGATAAATTATAAAGAGAAATATAAAAGAATTGAAAAGACTATATAGTCTTATGGGAGAATAAATTAAAATTTTCTCTCCTATTTCCTTTAGCTTGATTAATTTAATAAACTTAATGACTGAGTATCACTTGGAGATAAAATTAAAACGGTTAGTTTTCCGCAATTAAAATTTAACAATTTATCGATGCTTAGTTCGTTTCAGAATTAGCTCGAATTTAATAATGGAAATTTCATTAGCGTTGTCGCAAGAGTGAACTTGTTAATTAATTTAGTACGTTTTTTTAAAAAAAATTGTTCCGTTTTTGCCCTAAATTTTGGGCATGACAGCATACTCTAGAAGAGTATATTTCTTAGTGGGTCTGAAATCCCACAGTGGTTTTTCCCTATTTGGGTTTCCACGTTAAATCTGGTGTTATGAGGTTTATGATGTTTATATGCTTTTGAGTTTGCATGTTTGATAGTTTTGGTTATATTACTGAAATATATGTTACCGAGGTTGAATCTAATGTTTTTATGGATGATTAAGTTTGTATGATTCACCCCCCCCCTTTCATCTTGTTGGCTATTGGATCTGTACTTATATTAAGTATCAGAACTATCAGTTTCTAAAAACCCATTTGATACCAATAACATTTTTATGCTCCGTTCTGGGTACCAAAGACCATGTACTATTCTTTTCTATCTGGTCAAGTTCCTCTTCCACAGCCTTAATCCAGTCTTCATCTTTGTGTTCCTCTTTAAATGTTTTAGGCTCAAATTCAGAAATCATGCAAGAATTTTCTCTGACCTTTCTTCTTGTAAGAATTCCTGCATCCTTATCTCCTATGATCTGCTTTGGATCATGATGTAACTTTACATACCTAGGAATGATCTTAACTGATTCCTCTTGCTTTTCTTCTTCATCCTCATCCTCATCTACATCAGCATCTACCGGTGTAGGAGCATTGTTACTCGTACTTGGTTGTTTTGCAACCGGTTCCCTAAAGGCTACAACCGGTTCATCTACCGCTCGCTCACTTCCGGTTTGCTCAGGTTTCTCAGATGTTTCATCAATTCTAACATTGATACTTTCAAAAATTCTCTGAGTCCTATTGTTAAAACACTTGAGAGATTTGCTCTTGGTGGAATACCCTAGGAATATTCCCTCATCACATTTTGCATCAAACTTGTTATGGTGTTCAATCCTCTTGATATAACACTTGCTACCAAACACTCTAAAGTAGCTTACTATAGGAGTCTTACTAGTCCAATACTCATAAGGAGTTTTATCCTTACCTTTCTTAATAAGTACCCGGTTCATAGTGTAGACTGCAGTTCTCATCGCTTCTCTCCAAAATGTGTGAGCAACCTTTCCTTGAATCAACATCGTTCTGGCTGCTTCAACTACAATCTGGTTGTTTCTTTCTACTAGGCCATTCTACTGTGGAGTTCAGGGGGCAGATAGTTTCCTCTTGATGCCATTCTCTTCATAGTACTTATTGAATTCTCCAGAAGTGAACTCACCTCCTTGGTCGGTTCTAAGGCATTTAATCCTCTTACCACTTTCCTTTTCAACTGGTGCTCTGAAGGCTTTGAACTTTCCAAAATATTTAGACTTATCTGTCAAGAATGTGACCCACATCATTCTTAAGCAATCATCAGTAAGAATCATAAAGTACCTATCTCCCTGAACACTCCTAGTTTTCATAGGACCACATAAATCAGTATGCACAAGATCAAGTAAATTATCTGCTGTGAATGATTTACCTTTGAAGGTTGAGGAAGACATTTTCCCTAGTTGATATTCTTTGCACAAAGGATTCTTCGGTTTGTTCAGCACAGACAATCCTCTAACTGCCTTGATCTTACTAGCCTTCAGAATACTATCAAAATTTACATGGCAGAGTCTCCTATGCCATATCCAACTATCATCAAACTTAGCCATTAGACATTGACTAGTATTTATATTTAACTGAAATAAGTTACCTTTGGTCTACATACCGGTGGCCATTAGTTCACCACTTTTTCCTTTTATTTTGCACACTCCGTCTTTGAATTCCAGAGTGAGTCCTTTATCATTCAGTTGAGCAACACTCAAAAGGTTATTCCTGAGACCTTTTACCCAATACACTTTATCAGCACTGCTTTTTCCATTTAGAGAGATGGACCCTTTGCCTTTTACCATACATTGTGCATCATTACCAAATCGGACTACACCTCCATCATACTCTTCCAGAGATAGAAACTTTCTCTGGTCACCAGTCATGTGGTGAGAACAACCGCTGCCAATAATCCACTCATTATAATTATCAAAGTAGGAGACAAGAGCCTTCTTTCCTGACACATCTTCCTTGACGGCTACAAACACTATGTCTTCACTTTCTTCATTTTTGATTCATCAGCAGTGACACCTTCATCAACTGCAACAAGACAGTTTCTCCTATTTCCTCTAAATTTTTTGAACTTCTCTGATTTGTCCTTATTATCACTATTAGGACAGTTTACAACAATGTGTCCTATCCTATTGCAAGAAAAGCATTTCAAAGGGAGCTTACCTCTGTATTTTCCAGTTCTCTTAGGAAGTCTCTTGGCAAGAAGAGCTTCAAATTCCATTAGGATATCTTCATCATCCATATCTCTGCTTTGTCTAGGTTCATAGCTGGTACTAGCTTCTTTACCCTTTCTAGATAGTGCAGCAAATGCTCTAAAGGCTGAATCAGTCTTCTAAACACTGCCATCATAACTGTTTAGCTCATATGTGGTCAACTTAGTAATGATAGAATCAAGGGATACCTTTGTCTTGTCAATAGATCTCAACTCTTGAATAGAAGCAACCCTTATTGCATAGACTGGTAATAAGGTTCTCAAAACTTTGCTAACAACGGTGGAATCATCCATTGTGCCTCCTACACTCTTTATGTCTCCAACAACAGTTTTAATCCTTATCCCATATTATTGAATGGTCTCTCCTTCAACCATCTGCATGTCTTCAAACTTTCCTCTAAGGCTTTCTTCCTTAGCTTGCTTCACACGCTCATCACCACCATAGATAGACTTCAGAGTATCCCATACATCTTTGGGATTGTCTTTTTCCTGAACATCTATAAACTCAACATCAGATAGACTGCTGATAAGAGCTTCCATCACTTGCTCATTATCCTGAATTTCTCTTCTTTGATCATCGGTGAGAGTATCGGTAGGGACAACATAAGTATTCTCAACATAGTTCTAGTGTTGAGCACCCATGCTTTTAATGTATATCTTCATTTTGTCCTTCCATATCTTAAAGTTATCTCTATTGAACTTAGGACCTTCCCTCTTCATCATTAGAATAGGATCTTTTCCTCAAGCGGTTAAGCTTATAACATAGAGGACTTGGAGGATGCTCTAATACCAATTGATGAATAATGATGAATAGTAAATAACCAATAGATACTGAGAGGGGGGTGAATCAATATAGACAAAAACTTATTTAATAACTTAAATTGCAGAGATTGCACAAACTGGTAAACAACATCACCGATCTAAATCAGGGCACTACCGGTTAAAACACAGTGAGACTGTGAAAGATATAAACCGGTAACACTTAGATCTTCACAAAACCTAATGTCTCATTTCCACTTCACCGATATTCTTAAACAAGTAAAACATCATAAATATAATGACCACTGGATCAACATGCTTTATTGCTTAACAGAAAACACTAAGACATCACATGAAAAAGCATCACACATAACACACTAATTTTTCATGTGGAAACCCAACTTGGAAAAACCACGGTGGGGATGAATACCCACAAGTTGTTCTTGAACTCTTCTAAAGTCCACTTTGTTAGGAGCCTAGTCTGGTTAAGGACTTTACAATAGGTTCTGCTAGGAACCAATCCTGCTAGGGATCACCCGATTAGAGGTTAAAACCTTGTTAAAGGTTACCTGGCAAGAGGATTTGAAGAACTCAATGATTTTGAGTCACCCTGTTAAAGGATTTACAAAAATCCTATTAGAGCTACCCGGTAAAGGGATTTTCCAACTACTGAAATGGTTAGAAGTCAATAGGTAATACACTGATTTGATAACAACACTTAATGCCAACACAAATCCACTTTAGTTTCTATACTTCTGCAATCACTCTGCAGATCTCTACTCACTGCACCGGTCTGGCAAGGATCAAGTATCTCTTCACTTGGATACACACATAACATTTGCCAACAACTTCACAATGCAAATCATCATCAACCTTATAGACAACAATTAGGTCAGTAGCCAAAACCTAAAACCCTAAGCATCTAGGTTAACAATACAGTTGGTCCAATCCTGACCGTTCAATCACATTGCATAGGGTAAAACAATCTTGAACACATCTCAAGACATTCTCCATCGTTCATTCTTTGTCGCTTCTAGAAGTTGATAAACCATCATGTGTTCTCCACTGTTTACTGAGACTTCACACATTCCCGAGCTAGATAGAATCAATCTTCTTCATGCAAGATTCTCAAGGAAATTCTTCACGCGCACAAGGCTGATGTGGCAACACGATCTGATCTTCATTTCAATGCTAACACATCATAGGATGTCGTCGGTCGAATCACACAGACTTGAAATGCATCAACTGAAAACCCTGAAGCTGAGACTACCAACTGGTAGTCATATCAAATGAAACCCCGATACAAACTTTGCATATACCGGTTCACATTCCAACATACTGGTTCACCTTTTCACATATACCGGTTCACATAATCATACCAGTTCTCTAGCCTATTTGCTTTCTTCAATTTACAAGTTCATACTTCAGCATATTGACATCAATGACAACATACAATATCATCATGTCATCCAACTCTGCACATATGCCAACACTTAGGGGTGGGCAAAGTTCATGAAGATGTTGCATATGCCTTAGGAAGTGGTTCTGGAAGATGTTCCAGATATTGGAGAGGATTATGCGGCATGGATATGTTGTGAGCAAGATCCGGTATCTTTCACCAGCAGTCATTTATGTCAATGGAAGATTAGGGTTTTTCTCGAAGAATAAAAGGTCGAATACACTTCATTGTTAACCACCTCGCATTCAGAGCGATTCAGAGTGATAAAGTGTGATAAGAAGAAATTCAAAGGCAATCAGATTTCTTCTTGAGCGATTTCACCAGCGTCTGGAAGAATTTGTTGAAGGTTTTCATTGAGAGAGATCAAAAGGTAAATATCTTGAAACATGGAAGTGGGATCGTCTTTTATTACTATTTTTGTTGCAAACCCAACTGTAGTGGAGGTCAAGGATAGCCCCAGGCCAATTTTCAAGCGGTATCCACATGTGGCTACCCTAGAAGACTCGGTTGGAGCGTTTTATCATGTTTCAGAGGGAGTTGTGTATGTTGAGGATGTTAGGGCATATATTCATTGTCATATCAAGGACTTGGGAACTTAAGAGATTAAGGGAATGTATATGAGTGAGCTAATGGGAGAATCTAGAAAGATCAAACCGGCATATAAACATATTGAAGAACTAGGGTTTACATACATTTTGGATATTCTGGAGTTTGAGGATGAGATAATCAGATATGTACTGAGAAGAGTACATGGGGAATTCATATGGGTGAACATACCTTACAAAATCACCAAGGAAGCCATCCCGACAATCGCTGGTTTGCCATTGATATGACAACATCCAGACAAGAAAGTTTCAAATAACTTCATGAGGAAGATCACTGGAGCTACATTTGACAAAAGATCCATGAAAGTGAGCACTATCACTGACACAGACATCAAATTTGGTAGCATCATTATCGGATATAAGGTAACACAGTCAAACCGACTTAATTCTATTTCCAGTTCCTGCATTTTGGCTGCATACAAAATGATGAGAGATAATTTAAAGTTAGATCTATGCGGTTGGATGGTTGATGAGTTGATAATAAACTTAGGGAAGATTAAGGGTGAGAAGAAGGGAACTTTCAAGTATGGGAACTTGTTAGTTTGCTTAATGTTTTATTTTCTGAATGATATAGCTGATTCTGGTAAGAGACAATGGGCTTTTGACATTCTGGTAGTAAGACAATTGAAACAGTCAATTGTTGCATTAGGAAGTCAAAGAGATGATAAGATATGGAGGTATTTTAAGGCATTTAAAAAATCTATGAGGTCTAGGGTAAGGGTACTTGAGCATATTATAGAAAAATATTGTACCGACCTATGCTTCATGGTAAATAAGGATGAGACTCTCATGGAAGAAGTTATGACCTGAAAGATTTGGATTGAAGAAATGGGCTATGAGGTGGATGCACAAATTCTTGATGCCTATGAAAAAATGCTAATTGATGCACCAATAGATGAGGCAGAGAAGCCCTATGGTACTACACAATAGAAAACTCAAGAGGTTGAAATAGAGTTCAACCAGAAGAAAAGGGAGAAGCAGGAAGGAAAAGCAAGTAACTTTGTGTAGAAGGTCTCAAAGGACATCAAAGCACTAATTGATGCTATCTCGGAGAAAGGCAGAAAGAGGAAGGATATGGAAATTCATATTGAACCCGTTACTACAGAATCTAAATCAAAGGATGACACACCATTATCATTTAAGAGGGTTGTTATGAAGAAACCAGAGGAAACAAAGGTGGAAGCTAAGAAGAAACTGGTTAGGAAGGTCACAATCAAGCTACCGCCACAAAAGAAAGCACCTAAAGCTACACCTACAGTTGCATCCGGTACTACCAAAAGGAAGAAGAAGAGTGACATTGACTTGGCAATTGAAACTAGTAATGTAACTATCATACCACCTAAAACTTGTGTAGAATTGGTAGATGAAATCACTAAAGATGGCATGCTGAAGAATGTTAAATTTTATTATGAAAACTTAGATGAGGATGAACCGAGAGAGGTAGAGGAAGCAGTCCTATTATACTTAGATATTTATAAGAAATCCTTAATAGAGATAGAAAATCAAATACCGGTTGAGTTATATAACATGTTGGATGCTAGAAGATTATCAACTATGCAAGAAGATAAACAAATTAAAATTCAAGAAATATTATCTATCTGTGTTACTATAGCTCTAGATGAAATGAATAAGACAATTGAGGCGACAGACATAAAAGTTTCCAATAGTAAACATAGGATAACTAGGCTGATGCTAGGGAGAGTGAATGAAATAATAAAGGAAACTCAAAAAGCATGGATTAAATTTTTGGGAGAAAACAAAGGATTCTTTACTTCACCGGAAACCAAAATAGATACTGTAGATACCCCGGTTGAAGGAAAAGGAAAGGGGATTATGGGTACTTCACCCTCAATTTTGAAAAATATCAAGATAGTGGAAATTGAGTCCTCGGTACATACAGATGTATAAACAAATATTGAGGTATCTGTTAATACTGATAATGAACAAGATAACATTGTACAGGATACTAATATTGAGGATAATTGTCCTCTGGATACAAATGTACAGGTTGAGGATACTATTCTTACAGAGGAACCAACAATTACACAGACTGCACCATGTGGTGAAGCCACCGGTGCAAGTGAGGAGGTTATAAAGGATAAAACATCAGAGGAGAAAACATGGGAATCCGACAAGGTACCAGTTGTTGGTCCATCATTATTATGAATTGACACTTCTCCAGTAGAAAAGTAAACCACCACAGAGATGAGTCCCACCGAACTAACGATGATGGCTACTCAAAAACTGATGAAGGAGGGGTCCACAGACAAGGGGATTATAGATCACTCAATCACTGTTCTACATGGATTAGTCCCTGTTTATGGTGAAAATGGAAACAACAATGTTGAAAGACTAAATGAATTCAACCACAAAACCCTAGCCTAACAACAATAAAGATCCACCATAACATATGAAGATTACCTAAGACAATGCAAATCAAATGAAATCATAAAGATTATACCATCACATGTCCAATAGGGTTTGAATCTCCATTCTTCCTATCTCCTTTGATCTTGCTTGATATATTTCTCTCAGATTTTATGTGTGGACAAGGGCTCAACAAAGAACGGAAATGTGGTTGCAAGTAGGATCGCATATGAAAGTTTGAATGCTAGGATGCTTGATTAGAATGTATATGTCTAGGGGGTTGATAATGAAGGAAGCATCTCCTTATATAGAAGACACTATAAGAAATGGAGGGATAAGATTGAGAGGTGTAAAAGATAAATGGTTGGCTATGATTAAAGGGTAGGTAGAGGAAATAAGAAAATAATGAGAGGGTAGGTAGTGTAGGAATTAAGAGATGAATGACATGTGTCATGGGTAGAAAAGGTTAATGAATTAATTAAATAAATAAAGATTCATTTAATTAATAGAAGAAGTGGGATCAATTAAATAAATAAGATATTTATTTAATTTAGGAAAATGATAATTTAAATAAATAAAAGTATTTATTTAAATGAGAAAAGGCTTAGAAGAGGGTAAATGAATTAATTAAATGAATAAAGATTTATTTAGTTAATAGAAGAATTCGGTTAAAATAATTAAATAAATAAAAATATTTATTTAATTAGACAAGACAATTTTAGGTGTCTACATTTTGCCCCTCTTTGAGACAATGCAGCTTTTTGCGCTGTTTCAAAGAAGATAATATGAACTGATACAAAGTTGCCCCAAGATGGGAATGATATGCCCCCTTGAGAGATTGGATGAAAATGTTTGGAAAGATCGTAGACAATCTCTCGATAAGAAAAAAAGGCTTGAATGGATTGACCGGATAGGATAGAGTGACAGAGTCACAGGATAATGAAGACCGACTCAGGAAACAAGGGCTAGGGCTAGGGCTAGGGCAGTCTATAAGACAGACCATGAAGGGAATACATCCTCATTGTCATCCACACATCCAAGAGATCAGAGTGCAGAGAGAAAATAGAGCAACAACAATCAGCAGCGATGGCATTGATGCATAGATTTGATCGCGTTCATCGATTTCAGAGGCCAACAGATGCAAGAGAGTCGGTAAGTACCGCAAAACCTCCTTATACTTTATCGCAATAAATATTGTCATAAATGCATGCTAGGTAGTGCAATAAATGCATTTTAGAATATGTCAAACAAGGTCAAAAAATGCTTAGGCGTGTTTGTGTTTGTGCCAGGTGCGTCTGTGCAATATGTAAGCGCATTTATGTCTGAAAGGACAAATTGACAGTTCTATGATGAACATACGTTGTCGATTGGATAAGCTGCTGAGAGGATACACTAAAGAAAGTCCTCTAGGGAAGACTAGGATAGTAGATAGGGCTACGATTGACAATTCTGTGATAGAACATGCATTGCCAATTAGGAAACTACTCAAGAGGATACATTTGAGCAGAGGCCCTAGGATAAGATAGGTCGAGGCACTTTGTGATGAACAGGGAGTGCAAAAAAACACATAGTACTTTGTGATGAACAGGGAGTACCACTAGGATAAATAGCAACACTTTGTGATGAACAGTGAATGTCACTAGGATAGAATACCATAAGCACCTAGATAAAAGGCAACATTTTGTGATGAACCGAGAATACCACTTTAACTGACACAGTTGATTTGCTTGACTGCAGGAGTACCTAGCTATGCTAGAGTCATAGGAGAGATTCCCATTGACTCAGAGTTTACGACCAGAGCTAACATTTGAGGATAGGGCAGCGATTGAGGTTATGGGCTTGCGACATATTTTGTATGTGCCTGAGTTTTGAGAAAACATGGGGTTGCTAACTGCACTGGCTGAGAGATGGCACTCAAAGACTTGCATTTTTCATTTGCCGATGGGTGAGATGATAATCATCTTGGAGGATGTATACAGGATACTGAGGATATTGATCGATGGGGAGTTAGTTCCTTACGATCGAGACGAAGACAGACATCTAGCGGTGGGGTCTTGGGTCCTCCACCACCACCAGATAGAGGGGGTAGGAGAGATGATCCTAGGATGGGTCCTTCTAGGGCTCAAACTTCATTGAGGCCAGTAGGATCTGAGGGAGGGAGTTCATCATAGCCTTAGAGGGCTCCCTATGTATCAATTTTGTACCATTTTGTATGATAACATCTTCTAGTGATTGTAGCCGTATGATTTTGACATCATTGTATCATGACACTTATGATTTTGATATATATATATGAAATGATTCATCTTTGCGGCAACTATATGTATGTGTACCTATGTGATGTTGGTTCTATGTGGTGCTTATGATATGGATGCAAATATATACATGAGGAAATGCAATACTTTTGTTCTTTTATGTTTTATATGTTTATACAAATGCAAATGTGGATGTATGAAATACAAATGAATATGATAATGCAAATGACTATTTACATGATGAAAATGTAAAATGTGCTAATATGTGTTGTGTATAGGATGTGATGCAATTGTGATATCTATATATATGTATGAAATGCTTAATATGTGATAATGTAAGTGCAACTACATGAAATGCAAATGTTTTTGGTGTGTGATTATACTCAGTTATGTGATAGAAGGCTACACGGACTCAAGAAGGATGATGGAAGTCAATCAAGAAAGGGGGATGAAAGATAGAAGATATGGAAGTGAAAGAGCTTCTCGTGCATTATCATCATTGAGATTTATTATGGCAAGCAGGTTATGACAATCCAGGCATATGTTCGACCTAGAAAGTCATTGTACCCGTTTGCATGGAGATAAGACAGTTGCAAACAAGGAATGCCCCAGTTCATACTAGACTCACAATGTCCTCATATCCCTGGACAAGTCATAGCATTACTAAGAGACAATCCATAGACAGTAAAGAAAATAGGTGACAATACCCCATCCTCGCCTTTCTAGTCAAATACATCTAGGAGATAGAATCTCTAGTCAAAGACATCCTGGAAAAGCTAAAAGACATGTCACCAAAAAATTAAAATCAAAAGAAAACCAAGACTCGACACCAACATCCACTGTAGTCCTCAAGCTTAGTGTCTCTTGTCACTTGTATAAGTCTATTTGATTGTGGTCACAATGTTTACTTTCACAAAAAGGATAGATAGCACTGAACCATATGTTGTTTGAGTTTGTTGAAAGATTTGATTTGTTGAAGCCCATTGTTGCTACTATGTCTCATCTGAAACTGACTGAATCCATGCAACTGATACTTTATTGCGGATTGGCGATGCAAGTGTTTCTTTATTGTGGATTGTGCGTGGATAGACTGAAAAAAACTGGAAGAAACTGTACTCCTCAGAACATGTTATGCTCTCAGTTCCACACCCATTACTAGACGTAGGATTAGCCTTAGCCACAGATAGGCGTTGATTTATTATGAATGAAAAGAGGTGAAAAGGAATGTTATTATTATGAATGGCTAACCAATCTTAGGTAGATCAATAACAAGCCATGATGGGAACGGGTAAGTTTGTTATGAATGGATAGGTTGTGAGTGTGTGCAAAGTGAAGGATGAAATGAAATCCTGAAGGAGGGAGGAGCAATGTCTCTACACATGGCGTCGATGACCCGGTTTTCACCATGGTACTTGCCCAAGGCACCACTAAAGTGGTTTTCACCGTTGGATGAATTTTTTTTCTGTTTTCCAAATTTTTTTTTGTCATAAGGCGTCTGTTTGTCGGGTTTTCACCGAGTAACGATTTTTTTTATTTTATGATTTTTTTTGTATTTTTGAACTTTTTGATTTTTTTGTATTTTTGAATTAGGATATTTTGAAGAGCTATGTGTAAAACCTGCAAAGGTGCATGTTGTTGATAGGATCCTTGAAAGGTTCTCCCTTATATGCACCAGATCCATAGGCTGCTATAACGATGTAAGGACCAAGCTAATTTGGTTCGAACTTACCCTTCTTCTCTTTGTCTTGCTGATTTTTAGGATTTTCTCTGAGAATTAAGTCATCCACCTCAAATGTGTGAGGCTTTACCTTGTGATTGTAACTACATTGTTCCTTGATCAAATGATGTGTAGCTCGAGTGATTGTCTTCCTTGATAAAGGAACTCACCTAAAGAAGTTTGGGCATCCCTGATAACAAAGTCCTTCGAGGAAGCTCCATTAAAGGTGCATTATGTATCGCCAGAAGGGAAAGGATGTGCGGAACAAGTGGATGAGTGATGAAGGCTTATGATTGCGAAAAGAAGTGAAAGTATGATAGCATGATGGAGACTTAGGATCAACAAGTATTCTTTTTGACTTGCAATTGTAGAACTTTTACCCCTAGTTATTTTGATATTAGGGGAGATCAACTCTTGTTCTTTTTTCTTCATAGGATTTTTATCCTTGCCTTTGATTTTTTTAGAGTCCAATAGCTTTTGATTTTGATTTGGACCAAAGGACTTTTCTTTTGTTTTGACTTTTAGTTTTTTCTGTTCATAGTTTGATTATTCATCCCCAATGAGTAAGGGCTTTTGTGATTCTTGTTGATCCAAGTTTGGAAGTGGACTGGAAATGGAATGAGTGGATGAAATGGTAAAGCTATGTGAGTTCTCAAGAGGGCTGGCGATACACTCAATATATTCTTCGCTGGAACCACTCTTAGGACTATTGATATCAAGAGGTGCTTGCACCACTAGAGGAGATTTGCATTCAGACTTAGTAGCCACAACACTAGGTGGTTCGTACTCAATTCTTTGATATTGCAAATTGTTTATAGATTGTTCCTATTGACTGAATACCTTAGTAGATAGTGGGAGTTGATCAACATGAAAGATATACTCACCAAATCCTAGGTCTTTAACCTTGAATTTTTGTTTGAGCTCTGTTTGTTTTGATGTAGAATCTTTCAATGATTCTGGATCCACATATGTTGATGAAGGAATAGTTTCTCGATTGACTGGGATTGTTATTTCTGATCTAGGCCGCAGATTGTTGCAATATATAAATGGATTTGGATAAGCTTTGACGGTCACTTCAACTCCATTGTGTGGAAACTTGATACATCGATGATATGTTGAGGGTATTGCGCTCATCTCATGAATCCATGGACGTCCTAGCAATATGTTGTATGTGAGATCTAGATCAAGGACTTGACAAACTACATCCTTTGTAATTGGCCCAAATTTCAGAGGCAAGGTGACTGTTCCTTTGGATGAACACTCTTCATCATCATATGCTTTGATGGTAATTTTGTTTGTAGCATTCACAACTTTGTCAGAATATCCCAATTGTTTAATAGTGCTCAATGTACAAATGTTCAAACCTGCTTCTCCATCTACCAGGACTCGTTTTATTTGATGTTTGTGTAGGAAGGCTTCAATGTGAAAAGGTACATTATGTGGTTGGCTCACAGAGGTTTTGTCAGCTTCTGTGAATGTAAGGGAGTGTGGAATGGAAAGGTATCCCACCATGGCTTGAAACTGGTCCACGTTCAGATCAGTGGGGTCAACAGTGTCTCTCAAGATTTTGTCAAGAATAACTTTATGTGCGAGGGATATGCATAAGAGCTCAAGGATGGAGATGAGTGCAAGTGTCTTCCCTAACTGTTTTACAAGGTCATACTCAGGCTTGGTTGATGAGGAAGCAGTGTTTTTAGTTGGAGCACCTTGCAAAGTGAATTTACCTCGATGAGTTGTAACATTACATTCAAAGGTAGGTTCGGAAGAAGATCCAATGCCTTTTAGGACAATCTTGGGTCTTTGGGTATAATTCTCAAGTGTTTTGTCCTTGATGATAATGGTAGAGACATAATTATCCATTGAAATGTGATTGATAGTTGAATCACAGTTATAGGATGCTCTGGTATAGTTGGTCTAGTCATCTGTGGCTTTAGCTTTTCCCTTGTCATGTTTTGGGAATGGTTCTTTAAACATTTCATGTTCTTGATTGGATGAGTGTCCTTCAATCTCAATGTCATCTCTATCAATGAGATCTTGTATGATGTTCTTCAGTCGATGACAGTTTCCTATTTTATGTCCCTTGCTTTTATGAAATTCACAGTATTCATCATCATTCCACCAATTTGGTTTGTCCTTTGGCTCATATGGAGGTAGATCTGGGATTGTTATTATTTTGTTTGCCACTAGTTTTTTTGAAAACTGACTCTAGTGGTTCTCCCAATGGGGTGTACTTCCTTCGTGATTTTGAAGTTGTTTGAGTATTCACTTGATTGTTTGTAGAGCTTGATCCAGAAAACATGATTTTGGGTCGCACTGTATTGGCATCAACAACACCATCATTGACTGTGTTCTTGTTTTTATTCCAAAATCTTGGCTTATCTTTTCCTTTAAAGTCCTCTTTGTTTTCTTTGAATATTTTAATTACTCCTTGTTCAATTAGGACCTTCTCTGTTGCTAAGCCTTTTTCAATGACGTCTTTGAAGGTGGACAAACAAGATTTTCTTAGGTCATAACCAATTTATTTGTTAACATTCTGAGTGAACATTTCTACCATTTATTTATGTGGAATTTCACAAGAGCATCTGCTGGCTAGATTTCTCCATCTTTGTAAAAATGATGAAAAAGATTCTCCATCCTTTTGCTTGGTGTTGCACAAGGTAGTGACTGATATGTCTGTCTCTATGTTGTATGAGAAATGTTGGATAAATACCTCTGCTAGATCACCCCAAGACTTAATTCCAGGTGGGAGTTGGGAGAACCATTCCATAGCTTGATCGCCTAAGCTCTGTGGGAATAATCTCATCAAATATGTCTCTTCTCCTGCTACCTCAATGCAAGCTATGAAAAACTATCTTATATGTGCCTTAGGATCTCCTTTGCCTCTGTACTTATCAAACTTAGGTGTCACAAAGTGTGTAGGAAATGGAGGCATTGGAATGCTTTTATCAAATGGATAGGGACATATGTCTCTCATTGTGTAAGTTGGCTTTGGTGCATTTATATCTTCCATTTTCTTTTGTAAATCCTTGATTTGTTGTTCCAAATTGTTCTTAGGTGGAGACCGACTTCTTGGACCATACCCCATGCTTGAGGCGCTGGGTGGAGGAGCATGTTGCATATATGGATGGTATTGATCATACACATGTTCATATGGAGGAGGTCTATAATGATTTTGTGTATAAAGACCACTTGGTAGAGAGTCATGATGAGGAATGGAATATTTGTTTTGTCCATGTATACCATACTCTATAGGCATGTCATGAGTTTGTTCTAATGTGTTTCCCCCAAATTTGACATGGGGTTTCCTTGTGTCCAAATTTTGAACATGCCTTTGGATATCCAATTGCTTTGGTGGTTAGTCCTTAGCATTGGTATGCGATTGAGTATATTTTTCTACATAAGACTTCCATAATGGTCTGTGAAGGTGAGTATCATATGCTTGACCATGTGTGTATGGGACCTTAGGTTTTTGAAACAAAGATGACGGTGATTCACGCACCATATGTGGTCCTCTATTGCCTCCACTATTAGGCCTCCTTTGATCCATGTTGAGGTGAGGTTGTTGCAAAGGTTGATTTTCCATTATTTGAGACATGTCAAAATCATGGGGGATCTTGGCTCCACTTTGTGCCATCACTTGTAAGAAATATTGTCTATCTCTCCTCATTATTTCCTCAACCAATCTATTGAAACATGGATCCATAATGGAGTCTTCCACTTCTGCTGAATGTACTGAAATATTGTCCATATTGTCATTGTGTGTATCATTGTTGTTTGTAGTGTCCATGTTCTCAACATTTGGAATGTTTCTATAAGCATCCATGTCAGGTAATGTTGTATGATTGGAATTGAAAAAGACATCATTGTCATACTCATAGGCACCCATGTTTGCAGACTCTTGAGCCTCTTTAGTTTCTCTCCTAGATTTTTGGGAACAAGTTTCAGCCATGAACTAGGTTTTGATCAAGATATGTGAGACTAGATGAAAATGGAAAGATATGAAAGACCAAGAGTTGGATGGAATGTAAATGAATCTAAGGTTTACTTGCAATTTCCAAAGTGTAAGACCAAGTATGCATGTAGTAGAGTAGGTGTGACTTCCAAAGAGATGATAGTTTCTCTTGATGAGGTAAGTTGACCTTGACTCTAAGTAAGACCAAACGAAACCCAAAGGTGATAGACCTTGATGAGGGACCACTTAGCAAAATGTTGTTGTATGTAGTGTGTTGACAAAGTAAGATGAGGACAAGAAAGTGACCTTTTGACTCAAGTTTAGACAAATGTGAATGTAATGTAAGGTGTAAAGCAATGATGGACTTTGTGAGACCCAAAGACAGGTTGAATGCTAGATGAAAACCTGAAGAGATAGCCTAGGAAGCTCAAGAATACTGAAATTGATTGCTCTTGTTTGTTGGACTGTAAATTTTTCCAATTTGTGAAGTTGTTTTGTTGTGACCCAATCTAAATTTTTTGATTGTTTTCTGTGACAAGAGGATACAATGTTGATGAGGACTCAATGTTTGTAAGTGTTTAGACTCAAAAAATGACTTCAAGAAAAGTGTGTTGTTTGATGTAAAATTATTTTGCATACACTTGAAGACATAAAAGACACAATGTTTTGATGTTTGGTCTTAAATGTTTGATTTGTTCAAAATAAGACAAGCACAATTCTTATGGTTGGCCAGGACAATAGTTGTTGATCCCACATGAGGTTACGCTATTAAGAGCGGATACTTAGATGCTTGACCCCACTGGCTCCACCCTCGACACTCACTTCTCGAGGCATCCAAGCATCAGTCCCCATGAAAATTCCCTGTGGCGAACTTTGTATCTCTACTAAGAAATGTATGTGTGTGGGCCTCTCTAGAGGTCCGACCTCCTGCGCCAACAACTAGAAGGATTTTGACTTCTTAAACAAAAAGGTGCTAGTAAGGGCAACCGTTTGTGTGGCCATACATGTGACAGTTTCACCTCTATAAATACAGAAGGCTCCTAGCCGGTAGGGGTTGCACCCTACAACTAATCAAATAAATTTTATCAAATAGGTTTATGGGGAGACATAGTGTCGGTATAAACTAATCAGCACACATTATCCATAGTTTTCACCATGAATACAATTGTTTATAGTGGTTCGGAAGAGGTGGGTTTTCCTCGCTACCACTTGGATTGTTCTCTCCTCACTAGTAGTCTTAATGACCACATGGGGAGACAGGCCCTCTAAAGATTAAACAAAAAGAGCCTATTGCCCAAGACACAAAAGACACTGGTTCAATTTTAGTGCACCAATTGAAGTGTTTGCTAATCTATGAAAACAAGGCACACAATGAAAGATCAAAAACCCTTGCCAAGGTTCTGCAACAAAGATCTATTAGTATTTTGGATTGTTTGAAATGATCACCCCTTCCTACAAGCACACAAGTTAGGTAAATTTTAGATACAAAAGACTTTGTGAAATAGGGGCCTTCAACAATGCATTTTTTTTTTGACAAATTCAAAGATCCGATTCATCACAAAAAAAGACCACCTATAAAATTTCAAGAAATTTCTAGAAATGTAAGAAAATCCAAAAAATTGCTAATTTTCTCCAAAAATTATATTTTTATGAAAAATCGTAAAAAATTCATATAAAATGCAAAATGGATCCAAAAAATCTAAATTTTTTACTGGGCACTCTTAATGACCTTTCAAACCTACATAAAAAAATTCCTATAAAATTTCCAAGCAGTTTGTGAGATAAGAGCAAAATAATGCAAAACCCTAATTTTCAAAGATCCATTTTTTTAGGAATGATTTTGCATCAAAATTAAAATCACAAAGATTAGATCCTATGTATAATTTTGAGATATTTCCAAAAATGTAAGAAAATCCGAAAAAATCGCTAATTTTCTCTCAAAATTAATTCTTTTATGAAAAATCATAAAAAATTCATATAAAATGCAAAATTGATCCAAAACATCTGAAATTTCTACTGAACACCTTTGATAATTTGTATGACCTGAAAAATACATTTGATGCCAAAATTCAAAGCCGTTTGTGAGATCTGATCAAAATAATGAAAAACCCTAATTTTTAAAGATCCGATTTTTAAAGAAATATTTTGCATGAAAATTAAAATAACAAAGAACAGATCATGTGTATAAATCATATAGATTTCCAAAAATATAAGAAAATCTAAAAAATTCGCTAATTTGCTCTCAAAATTAATTTTGTATGAAATTTCATAAGAAAATCATGGAAAATGCAAATGTGCTTTAAAAATTTTGAATTTTGGATTGAGAGCTCTTAATGTTGTCCTCAACCTGAAAACAAAATTTGGTACATAAATTCTTAGTCGTTTGTGAGATTAGATCAAATCTCTCCAAGATCTTGATTTTGTGTCCAAAACCCTAGCTGCACAAGGTTATTCTCCAAATTGTTTTACAAAACAACAATATAGGGTTAGAAAAAATTGCAAAAAACACAGATCTATCAAAAATTCATGTCCCATCGGGCATGCCAAAATGTTTATGGTGAAAATGGAAACAACAATGTTGAAAGACTAAATGAATTCAACCACAAAACCCTAGCCTAACAACAACAAAGATCCACCATAACATATGAAGATTACCTAAGACAATGCAAATCAAATGAAATCATAAAGATTATACCATCACATGTCCAATAGGGTTTGAATCTCCATTCTTCCTATCTCCATTGATCTTGCTTGATATATTTGCTCTCAGATTTTATGTGTGCACAAGAGCTCAACAAAGAACAGAAATGTGGTTGCAAGTAGGATCACATATGAAAGTTAGAATGCTAGGATGCTTGATTAGAATGTATATGTCTAGGGGGTTGATAATGAAGGAATCATCTCCTTATATAGAAGACACTATAAGAAATGAAGGGATAAGATTGAGAGGTGTAAAAGATAAATGGTCGGCTATGATTAAAGGGTAGGTACAGGAAATAAGAAAATAATGAGAGGGTAGGTAGTGTAGGAATTAAGAGATGAATGACATGTGTCATGGGTAGAAAAGGTTGATGAATTAATTAAAGAAATAAAGATTCATTTAATTAATAGAAGAAGTAGGATCAATTAAATAAATAAGATATTTATTTAATTTAGGAAAATGATAATTTAAATAAATAAAAGTATTTAAATGAGAAAAGGCTTAGAAGAGGATAAATGAATTAATTAAATGAATACAGATTTATTTAATTAATAGAAGAATTAGGTTAAAATAATTAAATAAATAAAAATATTTATTTAATTAGACAAGACAATTTTAGGTGTCTACAGTCCCAGAGTGTAAGATTGAAAATTAAGCGAACCCTTCCGACAAGATTAAGGTAATCACTGAGCACATATAAAAAGACTTTCAATCCTTACAACAAATATCAAACCGGAAAGCACTAGAAAGGTTTACTCAGTTTAAGAGAGCGACTTTTGATCAGGTAATTGAAACAGAGAAGAAAAAGATTGAGGAGAAACTAATCCCAATAGAAAATTCTTTGAAACAATGTACAAATATATATAGGGTATGTTGTAAAATTGAAATACTTACAGAAAATGTAGATAAAAAGATAAAAGAGATTCAGGAGAAAATTGCAAGTATTGCTAACTCTTTTGATGGATTAATTTCGTTGACTACATCAATTAATGGTCAAATTTTGATTTTGGAGAACCACATTTCTACTCTTGAGAGTGAAAGAAACAAAATAATTTGAAGAGCCAGAAGTCTAAGAGGCTTGGTGAGTCCCCGGTTAGATTCACTCTGTGTACACAAGAAATAATGCATGGATATGGTGGGAAAGCCTACATCGACAGAGGTAAATGAGAAAGAATCTTTTGCATATTTATTCAGTGGACTTGTATCTATTTCTGGCATATTCAAAACCGGTTGGGATACTTATGTGGAGTTACTGGAGAAAGCTTATCCGAAATTTTTGAAATTGGTCAAGCTTCGGTAAGACATTTTTGGAGGTATTCATTGTACAGTTCTTATTCTTTGACATTCTTTTTACAATTATTTTCCCCATTGATGTCAAAGGGATTAGTAGTATAGATGTGAAAAAGAATAAAAGAGTTGCATACATTAGGGGGAGTTATAGTGTTTTCAAGTTTGTGGAGATATGGAGTATTTTGCATATTCAACTCAGGGGGAGCAGGGCAGGATGAAACCGGCAGATGAAACCCTGATCATTTTTCACATGAGTGTTACCATCAATTCCAAAGGGGGAGATTGTTGGCAATTGACACTCTATTGGTTGGTTTCACTATGTTGTCATTGATGGCAATATGATTCTATGTTTCGGCTTCATGTTTTGATTCTATGGTGTACCGACAAGCACTTCACAGATTCTACACCAACACCGACATCGACAGGTCAGAAAGATTTCTTTGGTCACCGACAATGTAGACCGACATGGTATAGTAAAGGTCATCGATGTTGGAGGTCGACATATCTTGGATCCGGCATCGACAACTTGTTTTAATGTTTATACATTTACGTTATGTGGCCGACATGTAATCTAATATTGTATATATCTTTGTAAGCTGACATAAGGCATAAAAGTTGTATAGGGTATATAGGTCAGTTTGATAGATCATTTTCAGATAGACATGACATAGGAGATTATGGATATGCGAATGTAATATGATGCAAAATTATTCAGAGAGATTATGTATGTGAGGAATTTATTGTAAGGGTTATTCCAGTAAAGGGGTTTAGGGTTTCGAACCGGAACTGTATTTTGGCATAGAAGATGCTATCTTAGCAGTTCACACTTCTCCAGATTGTAGTTTGGAATTTTATGTAGTCAGTGAGGCTCCTATTGTGATTGAACAGTGTGCTCTAGGCTATAAGCCTTCCTGCAAGTGCAGGCCCCTCATATTTTGTAATATCCCTTCATATGGCTAGTGGATTGATATTGTGGGTCACAAATCCCACTGTGGTTTTTCCTCTTTGATTTTTTCCACGTATAAATTTGTGTGTTATGATTCTCGTTTATGTGTTTGGCTTATTGGTTGCTTTACTTATTTCAATTCTATATGTACCGGTATACTGGTTGGTGCATGCATGGTTTAATAAGGCTAAAATCTACTATTCTGGTATAACAGTGATTCAACCCCCCGTCAGTGTTATTGGTTTCCGACACGTTCTTGCAAATTAATGTTGCATTTGTTGTTTTACTTCTTCTAAGTCTTCTTCCTACAGTTTAATTCCTCCTCCACAACCATTTTGGGCCAGCAATGCTTAGCCATATTTTCTAGATTTCTTAAGTATCTTAACAAATGAATTATTGCTAATGGTGATGTTCTATATGCTCTATTGAAACCATGTTGCTTGTTGTAAAATAAGTATTCATCTTGTTAGATTTGGTGCCAGCTTGTTTTTTCAATTTGTCTTTTGACTACTTCAAACCCACAGGGAGGGATGTTATCACTAGGTCTGATGGGTGGACTTCAGGTTAATCGTAGTATTTGTATGAAGTAGATCCTAATTTTGTAGAGGCACAAAAGGCATGTAAGGAATCAATAAGCATTGATAAAAGTAAGTAGTTAGATTACTTGATTCAAAATGAGATGTTAAAGTCAAAATTGCATACCAATAAGTTCAATGAGATAAAGTCTAATTTAGGAAAAGCATGGTAGTTTAGCAAGGCACTTTGGAGTAGACAAGGCAATTGCATTGGTGAGCAACAATTTTTTTTTGCTGCAAATATATGAGGATGTCAAGAAATTTGATCAAAGTTGTAGGACTTGATAGTTCGAAAAAGGAAGTATTTGAAATGTTGGTTTGTAATATGTATTAGCCATTACCAATATTGAAGAAACTTTGTGAAGAGTTAATATGGACTTTGCATTTGAATTATGACATCCACCTAGGAAACATCCAACGAGGATTTTGTATCCCTGACGAAATTCTCTTGTTGGATTAGTGGTCATGGCTGCCATCAGAAGAGTCCTGGGTGCTGTCGAAATTCAAACACCAGTAAACGAAACATCCAATGAGGATGTTGTATGTCCGACAACATTCTCTCGTTAGACGGGTGTCAGAATTTCGATGTCCACCCAGGAAACATCCGATGAGGATGCTATATGTCTGACAACATTCTCTCGTCGTATGAGTGGTCATGGCCACCATCGGAAGAGTCCCAAGTGTCGTCAAAATTCTGACATTGGCGAGCATTGTCAGAATCTTTGACTACAAGTTTTTGATGACTGTGTTTGTTGGCAATCCGATAAAAACTAGTAAGAATTGAGCCCCAAATGTACTAGTGTCCAATCCTCATCTACCTCCATCCCTTCATCCCTCATCATTTCATCTCCTAGCCACATCCATAATAATTCCGTCTCCATTCCTTCTCATCCTATCCTCCATCCTTTCATCCCTCCTCTCATATTATTCCATCGCCTCTTGCATCCATTGTCATTGGTATCTAGCTCTAGGCTACACCCATGCAATCCAATGCCATTCGTCCAATCAACCCATCTACTTCTCCATCGCATCCACATCTTTTCAGTGTGGTATCCCATGGTACTCACATTCTAATTGATTCGTCTACTCCTCACAATCTACCATCTCATGCATATCCTATCTATCTTCCTCAACTATCCAAGGTCAAACACTAATCGAATCAATCAATTGTATCCTTGGTCTTGTTCCTAGCTTTGTTGCAATCCTCAATCATAGTCTTCTCATCATCATCAGGATGTATCATTCCAAATTATCATCATCAATCTCTCATGGATTTTCATCTTGACTAGGGCAACACCATGCCTATCCCCGGGTCTTCTTTCATTTTTCATATCTCTTGTACATCTCGTATATAGGTGTCACTGTACATAGGCATCCATCGATATTGTCCTTCGAGATCATATCCTATCAGTTGGTTCTTCAAGAATCATCCTTTGAGCATCGTTTTCATCATTAATCTTTTATCCTGGTGTTGTTTCGAGATGTATCCTTCTCACCAACACCCATCGTCTTTTGTCTGCACAAGATGTATCCTTCCTCAAGTTAGACATTATCCAATCCTCATCCCATCACTTATCCTTTTGGCAAAAGACATTTTAGAAACTCATGTTGGCTTTGATTCATTTTTATCTTTGTTTATCTTTTTAAGCTCCTGAGGGTTTTGTTTCCTCTTGGTCGCCATGGTCTCTTATATCATGGTGTGCTAGGAATAACATGGCTCAATATGTGATCTTGTTGCTTTTGGTTTTGCTTGGCATGTCTTTTGGATGTGTCCCTTGTTGTACCTTCATGAGGTCTCTATTATCTCATGTTACATTGGGGTATATTTTCTGCTTGGGGTTCTTCTAGCACCGTTGCCTGCAGGGTCTCTATAACGCTGTGTGGTGCTAGATTATCCTGTGTGTCTATTTATATGTGTCAGTCCATATATTTGTTCTGAAATTCCACCTTGGTTCCTTATACCTTGGTGACTCACATACAATGCTAAATCAGAATAAGTGCTCCGTACATGGCATCCCTTTTCACGGGTGCTCATGCTCCATGATCATTTCATCCATATCATCCATTGCATTTGCATTCTCTGCTCTTCCCGTTCTGCTTCTTTCCTTATATCATGTCCACTGGGGAAATGTTTCTTTCGAGATGCCATTTGGTTCCTTTTCTCGTGCACCCTCTCAAGGGAGCATCCCTAACCGTTCCTTCCCCCACTTGGGGCATTTTTGTGCTCCTCTTTTTTATGCTGTCGCATGTGTCTTTTTGTTTTTGCACTGACGCTATTCTAGTGCCACCACGAAGAGGGGTAAAATGTAGAAACCTAAATCTGGCTAATTAATTTAATCAAATTTAAATCCTATTCTTCCAATTAATTAATTTTTGTATCCGTTTCTTCTAATTAATTAATCTCCCAATCCTATTCTTCTAATTAATTAATCCAATTAATTAATTCTCCAACCTGTTTCCTCCTAATTAATTAATTATCCTTGTTGTCCACCCCTTTTGATTAATTACTTTAATTAATTAAATATCCCCTTTCCAAGCCCATGAATTAATTAATTTGGTTCAAATTCCTATTTGAGCACATGGCTCTTAACTTTTCTCCTTATTCTCTTTCCAACCCATTTCCCTAGCCTAGTCATCCCTCCAACTAACCTTATCCTATCCCTTCTAACCTCCCACACATGTGTGCACATCCTAACCACTTTTCCCCATTTTGAGGAAAATATCCTATTTTGGGGGGCTTTTCCCAAAATGGGCATGTGTCCTGAGGGACATATGTCACTCTTCCTATTTTTGGGTGGCTTTGCCCAAAATAGACATGTGTCCTCATGGACACATGTCATTCCTTTTCCATCTAGCTGAGCCACTTGTCCTTTTTTGGAGGACAAGTGTCTCCTCTTCACCTATCCTTCCCTTCCTCATCTAGCCTATTTAATCTCTTCATTTTTAGACAAAAATTCTCTCTGATCCACTTTTCATTCAACGCATCGTTACTCTGCCGAAATCGCTACTCACATTCACACATCCATTATAATTTGCATTATCATCTTCATCACATCATGAAACACAATCTAGCATCCAAATCAACATCATGAGCACTCCAATCGCGGAATAATCAAATTAAAGTGGAAATTATGTTATGCATTGTTTATCATTTTGTTCTCCATTTTAGTTTTACCATTCTAATCTTGAAGTGTATGATGTATTGTGTTTGCTTGATTAATTAACTTACTTTTTAGTCCTTAATATTCACTCACCTCTTGATTTCCCCTTCACTAAAGATTGTTGGGACGAGCTATGTAGGAAGTTGGATTGGTCAACAAGAGAGGAGACGTTAGATAAATTCCTTTTGAGTTGGTTGATGCTCAATTTGAAGTCACTATGGGTTGAGATTTGGATCATTGCACCATCCATGCTACTTTGGAACATTTTGAAAGAACACAATCAACAGATTTTCGAAGAAAAGGAAATTTCTCTGGAGTCAGTGATTGGCAGAATAAAATTAGGTATATGTGAAATCATAAACTCCAAAATATATGGTAAAAAGGTTGTATACGTAAATGAATGGGATAAAAGCATTCAAGTGAGATGGGACAGTCTTAGGTCTTTGCACATCAACTTCACTTCTAAAGTGCCTTGTAGGAAAAATATTTTGTGGCTGCCTCCAAGAGTGGAAGACTCAACCTCAATTTCGATGGAGCTGCCAAAGGGACTCCAGTGAGGTTGGTTTCAGAGGCAACATCGACATAATGGTGTTTGGGATTTATAGTTACCTTAGCATTGGGTCCAATAATGAGGCGAAAGTTGTGGCTGTCGAAAGGAGCCTCAAACACTGTGTGGATCATGGAATTGGATCGTTAATGCGGTAAAAAATGATGTATGCCCAAATTGGAAGCTGAGGCAAAATATCGAGAACATCCTAGGGCATCTTCAGCGTATTCCTGATTTTCATATGTCATGTATACCTTTAGAGAAGTGAATAAAGTATTTATCTTTCTAGCTAACGAAGGGGTCATCTCAAAACACAGAGAAGAGATAGTTGAAAATAGAAATATATGGGTGAAACTCCAAAGTATTATAGAGAAAGAATCTCTGACAGTGATAGATAAGGAAATTACCTTTGGGTTTGCTTTTTGTTTCCTTTATGTAGTGAACATGTGATTTTTGGGTAGAAAAAAATTGAAAATGGCTGCAAGAATATCTATCCTTCTTATCTGTAATCAAATTGTGTGCAGATATAGGAATTATACCGCGTTGCTTCTAGAGGCTTCTGCTCTTTGCATAAAGAGATCCAGTGTGGGTGGGTGGGTGTTTGAGATTACTACAATACTAAAATGGATTTGAATCTGTCGAGATCGAGATTTACTGCCCATTGTAGGGAAATTTTAGGCATTGATGATATGTGGATGGAACAACATGTATGTCATGTATCCAGGGTCTTCCCAGGAGTATGTTATATGATAAGTCTAAGTCTAGAACTTAGTATGCTATGTCTTTCTGCAAAGGTCCCACTCTTATGGGTAATATCACAATTCCTTTAGAGGAACGTTCTTCTTCATCATATGCTTTGATGGTGATCTTTTTCCGAGGATCAACTGCATCTTCTGAATAACCTAGAGCACAGACAAGACTCAATGAGCAAATATTTAAGCCAGCTCCACCATCTATTAGGACACGTTTAACATGCGTCTTGTGAATGAGGACTTCAATATGCAAGGGAACGTTATGGGGATGTTGCAAGGACATGCCATCTTCTTCAGTAAATAATAAGTAGTGAGGGGTTGCGAGGTGTCCCACCATGGTTTGGAATTGATCTATATCAAGATCTTTGGATACTGTTGTATTGATTAATGCTTTTTCTAGAATTTCTTTGTATGTAGGTGAAATATTGAAAAGTTCTAAGATGGATATTTGTGCAGGTGTTTTCTGTAATTGATCCACTAGATTGTATTGTTTGGTAGTGGATGACGTGTTAGTTGTAGGACCCGACAAAACCACATTGGCTTTGCTTTGTGTGATAACATGAGCGGGTTCTTGATGTTGTTTGTCTTTAACCACGATCACATTTACCACATTGTCATATGTATGAGTATAGTTTACCTTTGCTTTACCTTTATCATTCTGCCCTATTGATGATTCACCCTTCTCATACTTAGGAAGAAGAGTTTTGAAAGTTGTGTGAGATTCATTTGTTGTATGTTTATCCACAGTTATTATTCCTTTATCAATCAAATATTGGATGACATGTTTTAATTGTTGACAAGCATCTGTTTGGTGTCCTTTGTTTCGATGGAAATCACAATAATGGTTGTCATTCCACCAAGCAGGTTTTACCTTGGGTTCAAAGTTTCTTTCTTCTGGTAAAGTAATCAATTTGTTTGCGATAAGCATTTTTAATACGGATCCAAGGGGTTCACCAATGTTTGTCAATTGTCTTCGAAATAAATTTTTGATAGTTGCTTTTTGGTGATTATTGTTTTTGTGAGCTACTGCTGAGTGGGTGGATAAATTAAAAACCAGTTGTTTTGGTTTCACATTGTTGTTATCCACTATCCCATCATTGATGACATTATTATTTCTATTCTAAAACTTTGGCTTATCATTGTGATTGTTGTTGTTAGTGTTGTTAGGAGGGTGAACTCCTTCTTTGAATATTTTCAACTCACCTTTCTTTATCATGGCTTCCTCCATTCTGATTCCATTATCAATCATTTTTATGAAGCTTTGTTTTCCTTGAATTTTTAGATAATAACTCATTTGATCATTTAGGTTGTTGATGATTATGTCCATTTTTTCATATTTTGGCATTGTACGAGGATACCGTGAAGCTAACCATCTCCATCTCTGTAAAAATGTCATGAAAGGTTCTCCACTCTTTTGTTTGGCATTACATAGGTATAGCATTGCTACTTCATGTTGTATGTTGTAAGAGTATTGTGAAACAAACTTATCCACCAATTTTGAGAATGATCTAATTCCAGGTGTAAGTTTGGAAAACCATTCCATAGCTAATCTAGTTAAGCTTTTTGGAAATAATCTCATCAAGTAGGTATCCTCATGTGCAAATTCCATACTCATTGTGCAAAATTTTTGTATATGATCGTGGGGGTCAGTGCTTCCATCATATTTTTCATATCTAGGAGTTTCAAAACCTATAGGAAATGGTCTCATGTTTAGATTCTTGTCGAATGGATAAGGACAAATTTCTTGAAGTGAGTGTCTTCTAACATTTCCTCTCTGCATATCTTGAATTTGCTTTTGCAGTGTTTGTATTTGTTGTGTGAGAGTTGTGATAGGATTATCAACATGATTTGTTCTTGTATAACCATGGTTTTGTATTCTAGGAGGATCTTGATCTCTTCTTGTATCATCTCTACCCCTTCTTGTATCCTAATTTGATTGAGCGTTATTTAAAATTTCTACTTCATCCCTTGTGGGAATGTAAGTTTCCTCATTGGTTCTAGTGTTACTAGGAATTGATGTGTCATTGAGTTTGAGACCAAAAATATCCTCGTATTTTTCATTATTAAGGGGGGTGTCACTTCTCTTTTGTGTCAATTTGTTCACATCAAAATCTTGGGGAAGTGTAGCACTAGATTTTGCTAACATTAGGAAATATTTTTCTTTTTCTCCCTCCAATAATTTTTGCATAAATTTATCAAATTGAGGATCTTTTTTGATGTCTCTGATATTTTGTTATGTTATTTCTCCTTCAACTTGTATTTCATCTTCGTGTTCCATGTTTCTATAGTCTTCAATTATTTGAAACGTTTATGTTTCTGTTTCTGCAATCTTTCGTCTTTGAGCCCTGGTTAGAACGGGCATACATGCGTTTTGAATGTTTTTCGAGGTTTAAATATTTCTTAATGTATCGTAATAAGTGATCAATTGTTTGAAGTAAAAATTATAGATGGATAGACACGAAATGATCTTTTCAAGTATTTGCTTGTTTACAAGTTTTTCGATCTTAGTTTTGGAGTGCAAATTTTGTGATTTTTGATATGACCAAGTTCAATAGGAATGATATATCCTATGATAGAGAATGAAGTTATTTTGATCAATCGTTGTAGTTTCATGATAAAGGATGATAGATCCTGATGATAAACTATGTTTGAATGATCAGTTTATCAAAGAAAATGTGATGTTGCACTTTAAGGTGTTAGATCTTAAACTTGTTTGAGATGAATACTTGAGAACCTTTAGCGTGTCTAGCTCTTGAATCTATTTTGACAGAAGATAACCTGATTGAAGGACCCAAGAAGATTCCCTAGTCTCTATGTTTGGTTGTTTGAGAAATGGGTTATTTTTGTTTTCTGATTTTGATGTATTTTACCAGAAACGCTGACAAAATGACCAGGAACTCTACTATACTGACCAGAAATGCTGAAAAACGTACCAGAAACGTTGTTACACTGACCAGAAATGCTGACAGATAGACCATAAATGTTGACAAACGTACCAGAAATGCTGCTATACTGACTAGAAACACTGACAGATAGACCAAAAACACTGAGAAAAAACAAATTTTTTGAGAAACAGACCAAAAACATTGACAAATAGACCAGAAACGCTGATAGACAAACATACTAGAAACACTGATAGGATTACCAGGAACTCTATTCTGCAATACAACAACTCTAAAGTTCAAATAATGATGTGTAGACTTAGCAAATTAAGTGTTTGAACTTAGGAGATTGCAATTTTAATCCAACTTTGTGATTTTCAGACTCATAGAACTGATATTTAGACCTATCAAGTACAAGCTAGGAGATCTAATGCTACAACATGAGAAATTTGACATTCAACTCACAAAAGTTGTTGATTAGACCAAAGGAGCTGACCTTTAGACCAAGAGAGCTACTGTTTAAACTAAGAACTCTGCTATTTAGACCAGGAACTCTTTGATTTAGACCAAAAACTCTAATGTTCTCAACCTTGGAGAGTTAATGTTGAAATATGCGAAAGTTAACATTCACGCCAAGAGAGCTGACGTTTAGACCGAAAATGTGACTGTTTGGACTGTATGTGCGAATGTTTGGACTGACAGAGCTAATGTTTGGACCAACACAGCTAATATTTGGAGTGTGAATGCGTCTATTTGGACTGATAACGCTAATGTTTGGACCAAAAAAGATAATGTTTGGACCGCAGGTGCGACTAAAGAGCTAATCTGCTGTGAAACTTGTGAATTTGACAATTTGAAGTTTGAGTTTTCAATGTTTGTTGTATTTCAATGGATGAGATCTTGACTTGACTTACAAACACAGAAATTAGATTGTATTTTTTTTTCCCAAAGGACACATAAAGTGTATGTTCAAGAAGCTTTAAAGAAAGCCCAAGTTTTCATGGGTTTTGAACAATTGAAAACACATCAATCAATCTATCCTAAGGAGATTGGATTCATTATTAGTTCTTAGCCCACAACTTGGTACCATGTTAGCTCACACAACCTTATCACTCCCTAAAGGGCGCCCATGTTTTTTCCTTTGCAAGAGCTAGTGGAGTTCCATTATGAGCCTAGCAATAAGGTCTCAAAAGGGGAGTTCACACATACACTCAAGAGGGACATATGGTGAGTATCTTAATGAGAGATTCTTCCCCCTCCATGCACTAAGAATTTAATAATGTTCGGAGGTAAACCGGGTAGCTTCTATTTTAATTGGAACTAATAATGGATCTGTTCCACGCGTCGGGGTATAAACTCAATTAAGAGGTCTCCCAGCCTTGAAAACCAAGGTTTGATATACCCGAAGGTACGGAGGAGAGCTATTCCCGAGCACTGCCGTTGACTTGATTTTCATCAAATCATGTTTATTTTATAGTGGGCTGGAGTACTTGGCATTAGCGGTTCCCACTTGGGTCATTCCCCTCTCACTGACCTTAATGGCTTAGAGTTATTAGCTCCTCGGGAGGGCAGGCCCACTAAATATATGCACTATTGAAAGCAAAGAATGAGTCTGGATTTCTGATCACCTAAGAAAGGTGAGAGCATACTCGTCTATCACCGAAACACATAAGACATGTTTGTTCATTTCCATTTTAACTAGTCTATGTGCCTAATTTATCAAAAATAAGTGCAAAATCCTGTGGCTGCAAACAAAGTTAGTAGTTTATATTGCATTCTTTGACAGTGAAATAGTTTATGACTTCGGTCTTTCACAACGAAATAAGTACCTGCAAAACTAACAATCTGCCAATTAGGTTCGGGAAAATGACAGTCTAGAAGCATAAATGAGGAATGCAACATACAATATTTACAAAATCAATAAAAATACTGAAAATGCCATCAAATTGACCAAGAACACCATCATATGTGCCAAGAATACTGCCAAATAGACCCAAAATGCTACTCTGAACACTAGAAACGCTACTTTGCATACCAGAAACGCTGTTATTCACACCATAAACGCTACTCTACACACCAGAAACGTTGTATTGCACACTAGAAATGTTGTTCTACACACCAGAAACGTTGTCAAACAAACTAAAAATGCTGACAAATGTGCCAAAAATGCCACAATACATACCAAAATTGCTAAATTACAGACTGAAAGCGCTAAAGCATAGAAAAACATAAAAACAGAGTTGAGGAATCTCCCAAAAATGTCATTTGAGGTGCCGAAACGCCACAATAGAGACCAAGAACGCGATTTAGGAGCCCAAGAGAGCTAACCTGTACTCCGAAAGAGCTAATCAACCTGTCAGTGAAATTTCCTGCAAGCAAACTTGTTAAAGATCAAAGGGGCTAGGCCCCACAGTGGGCGCCAATTAATGTGATGCAAAAAATGTGGTATATAAGAAAGGCATACACATATAATGAGACAAAATGTAATTGAAAAGCTTAGTTAAAAACTAGATTAGAAATGCAAACCATAAGCCTTCCTTGAAATGTCCCATTCTACTCTATTCTTGAAGACCTTGAAGGTGTTGGATTGATGGGCTCTCAGCGGAGCAATGACGTCCAAAGTGACAACTCAAGAGTTGAGTAGCTATTTGATCATGATTGACTATGGAGATGATATGAAATGCATGAGTTAAGAAACTAGATTAACATGCTATGATTAATCTAAAATGCTAATTACTAGATGATTGAAATAAAAATTGCCTATAGTAATGATGCTAAAGCTATGAATGCAAGGGATGGATATGCCTATAGTAACAATGCCTAAATTGATATGAGATGGGATCCTTATTGCTCCAAAATGGGGGATATTTATAGGAATTCCAAGGCCAAATCTAAGGTGGTAGGAATCAACGGTCCACATTTGATATGAAGATATCAAGGGTCAAGATTGAGGAAGTTGGAGAAGAGGTTGGAGGAAGGGACACTTGTCATCTCTGTGGTGAAAAGTGTCAAGGAGCCTTGCTCATGAGAGGGCAAGTGTCCAAGGGAGGAGACATGTGGAAAAAGTGCCATGTGTCTTAAGGGGAGAATATCCACACCATAGGAGGTTAGGATGTGCAAGATAAGATAGGGTTAGTGAGACCCATGATTAGGTGGAATGGGTTAGGTTAGGGGATGGTTAGGTTAGGTGGTTAAAAGTTAGGAGCCATGTGCTCATTTGAAATTAGAAATTCAAATAATTGGAAAATGATAATTAATCTCAACAAACTTGAGTTTGTTAATTTTAATTAAGGATTAGAAGAATTGATTAATATGGGGAGACATTAATTAATTTAGAATTAATTAATCAAAGGGGGATATGAAATGAACTATATAAATAAGTCATGTAGATTTATTTACTAGTAGATGAATAGAGAAATTAATTAAATTGCTTGTGAATTCAATTAATTGGGAAGGGGAATTAATCAAATAACTGCATATTTAATTAACTATCTTTAGACCATTTTTAGGTGTATACAGGTGATAAGCTCAAACTGAAAAGATTACCTCACCTCACTTCTTACAAGGTATCATGGCTCAACTGGGGTCAACATGTCTTAGTTGATGAACAAGCATGGGTGGAATTTGAAATTGGTGAGTATAGAGACAAACTAATATGTGACATATTGCCTATGGATGCTTATAATTTGTTGTTGGGCCGTCCATGGCAATATGATGTGAGAGCTAGTCATGATGGAGAAAAGAACAACTATCTCATCACCAAGAATGGGAAGAAGTACCAAATGGATCCACTACCTGATCCAAAAGAGGAAAATCAAATAGGATCAAGTGTGATGCTAATGAGAGGTAAAGAGTTTCTCAAAGTATTAAAGCAAGAAGGTCATCAGGGCCATGCTATAGTGTTGAAGCCTAAAGATGAAGCTAAGGCAGATACAATGAGTGAAGTGCCTCAAGAAGTGCAAGGTTTACTAAAAAAATATGTAGAATTTGTAGGAGATGATATGCCTGATTCTTTGCCTCCAATGAGAGATGTGAATCATCAAATAGACTTGATACCAGAGGCAAATCTGCCTAACAAAGCGTCTTATAAAATGACACCTAGTCAAAATGAAGAGATCACCAAACAAGTGCAAGAACTATTAGACAAGGGGCTCATTAAAAAGAGCTTGAGTCCATGTGTTGTTCCTACTATATTAGTGCCTAAAAAAGGAGGAAAATGGAGGATGTGCACCGACTCAAGAGAAATCAATAAGATCACTATAAGGTACCGGTTTCCCATGCCAAGGATTGAGGACCTATTGGACAATCTAGGTGGAGCAAGATACTTCACAAAGGTGGAATTGAAGTCTGGTTATCATCAGATAAGAATCAGACCTAGTGATGAATGGAAGATAACCTTTAGAACCAATGCAGGCCTATATGAGTGGTTGGTGATGCCAATTGGCCTCACCAATGCACCCAGTACTTTCCAAAGGCCCATGAATGAAGTCTTAGTTGAGTTTATTGGTAGATTTGTTATTGTGTATCTTGATGACATTTTGATCTTCAGCAGGTCCAAGGAGGAACACCTCAAGCATGTGGAGATGGTCTTGAAGAACTTTAAGGAGGCTCAACTCAAGATCAACCTTGAAAAATGTGAGTATTTAAAAACAGAGTTAGTTTACCTTGGTTTTGTTATTTCTCAAGGATGTTTAAAGATGGATCCAAGTAAGGTAGAAGCAATACTTAATTGGCCTATACCTAGGAGCATAAGTGATGTTAGAAGTTTTCATGGAATGACATCTTTTAATAGGAAGTTTGTGAGAAACTTTAGCCATGTTTGTGCTCCTATACTCAACACTATTAAAGGAGGGATTAAATGTCACTTTAAGTGGATAGAGGAAGCCAATAAGGGGTTTGAAATGTTGAAAGCCAAGATAGTAGAGCTGCCAACCCTTAGATTTCCTGATTTCAATCAATTGTTTACAGTAGAATGTGATGCTAGCCAAAGGGCAATAAGGGCAGTTTTAAGCCAAGAGAAGTTAGATGAAGCTAAGCAAAGGTACTCCACATATGACTTGGAGTTGTATGCAATGGTACAAGCATTGAAGAAGTGGTGTCATTACTTGCTGCCCAAAGAATTTGTAATTTTCACTAACAACCATGCCTTTAGTTTCCTCAATGGGCAAGAGAAGTTGAACCAAAGACACCTAAAGTGGGTTGAATACCTACAATCCTACACCTTCACTATTAAGCACAAAAATGACACAACAAACAAGGTAGTTGATGCATTAAGTAGGAGGGTCATGACTATGCAGGATATACAATTGCAAAGTGTAGGTTTGAGTGAGTTAAAAGACCTCTACAAGGATGATAAGGATTTTGTAGAGATATATAGTGTTTGTTCTGATTTTTATAACACCTCACATGCCTCTTATTCAGAATATATGATGCAGGAGGGTTTTTTGTTCAAATGACATCTTCTTTGCATACCCCAATGTTCTATAAGACAAAATATTATCCAAGAAAAGCATCAAGGAGTTCTAGGGGTCGTTTTGGCTTAGATAAGACTTTGGAGTAGGTTGGTAGGTTTTATTATTGGCCCAAGTTGCAATCCAAAGTGAGAAGGTTTGTAGAGAAATGTACAATTTTTCAAAGAGCAAAAGGATCATCAAGTAATGCAGGTCTATACCAGCCCTTGGTCATCTCAAAGAGGCCTTGGGAATGTTTGAGCATGGATTTTGTATTAGGCTTGCCAAGAACTCCAAGGGAATTTGATAGTGTGTATGTGATGGTAGATAGGTTCAACAAAATGACACATTTTATACCTTGCAAGAGCACCAATGATGCCACCTATATTGTAGGCCTCTTCAAGGAGATAGTTAGAATTCATGGTCTCCCAATCAACATTGTTAGTGATAGAGATGTGAAGTTTCTAAGCCACTTTTGGAGGACACTTTGGAGGAAGTTGGGCACCAAGTTATCCTTTTCATCTTCCTATCATCCTCAATCAGATGGTCAGACAGAGGTAGTCAATAGATCATTGGGTAACTTGCTAAGATGTCTTACAAAATAACATGGGCAAACTTGGGATTTAGTACTCAATCAGACATACTATGCATACAATGACTCAGTGAGCTGAAGCACAGGTAAAAGTCCCTTTGAGATAGTGTATGTATTTCATCCTAGGGGCATATTAGAGCTCAAATATCTAGTTCTATGGAAACCAAGAGTGCACAAGGTGAGAACTTTGCAGAACGTATTAAAGAAGTGCATGATAAGGTAAGGCATACCTTACGACAAAAGTCCGAGCAGTATAAGGTAAGGCTAATAAAACAAGAAGGAATTTACAATTTAAAGTTGGAGATTTAGTCTTAGCATATCTAAGGAAGGAGAGACTTCTAAAAGGGCAGCCAACCAAGCTAATGATGAAGAAGATTGGACCTCTCAAGGTGGTGCACAAATATGGACATAATGCATATGAAGTTGAACTCCCTCCCACCTTGGGTATTTCTCCTATCTTCAATGTATGTGATCTCTATCCATACAAGGGAGAGACACAAAAACATCAGTTGGACATGTCATCACAAATTAATGAATATTGGGTGATAGATTTGCCACCAAGCCAACTGGTCAAGTTGGAGAGTATCTTGAACACCAAGGTAGTAAAGAAGCCAAGAAAGGAGTCTACAAGCATTATCTTGTCAAGTGGGAAGGGTTACCTGATTCAGATGCTATGTGGATGCAGAATCAAATATACTTTAGCATGGAGTGGAGATTGCAGACCTCTTAACTCAAGGGACTTGAGTTCTTTGTCCCAGGGGAGTATGGTGCAGGGCACCTAACACTCCAAGAATGCAAATTTTGGTTTTTCTTAAGTTTTTGTGTTGTCTTCCATGATGTAATTATGGACCAACCATTTGGGACTCAGTAGAATCATGGTTGAGTTTTCCAAATTTTGGGTTGTGTCGTTTGTGTTCAGGATGCTGACAGCCTAAGAAATTGAAATGCTAAGGTAGATCACAAGAGTAGTACTCCAGATCATTGTTATCATGTAATAGGGGTCTATTATATCGTATTTAGGTCTTATAGGGTGTTTGAGTGCCTTTGGGAGCCTTGGAATGCACTAGAATGAAAAGTTGCATCTCAGGTGTCAAAAGATGTAAATGTTGCTGAGCAACATTTTACAACTTTTTGCAAAAGTTGCATTTTTTATGATTGGCATTGCAAAGTTGGTTGAACCAACTAAACCATCAGAATATAAGCCAAAATCTACTTCATTGTATGGGTTGGAGAATCTGGAATGCAAGAACAAGTTTTGTGTTTTCAAGAAATCTTGTTTGGTTCACCGTTTTGACAATTTTCTTCATTTTTTGTTGCTTTGGTATGGTCCAGTATGGACTTGACAGAAGGATCTCATTGAAGGGCATGAGATTTTATTGAATCTCCTTTCCAATAAGTTTGTTTAGCAGAACCTTATTGTCTTTAGTTATAAAGATATCATCCATTCTCTGTGACTAGGTGTAAAACCCTTACATAGTAGGGTTTAAGGAGAAAATGAGTCTAACCTGAGCATCCATTGATGGCACTTGTTGAGATCAATTGGAATGCTAGGTTAGGCTATGTATATAAGTTTAGAGTAGGTTTTGTTGTTTTACAGGCCTTGGTGGAGGAGCTACAATGAAGCCCTAGGCTCACCGCCAGGAGTTGGTGAGTTAGGACAACAACAAATGTGCAACTTATGAGCACATATGGATTGGTGGAGTCAAAATTGAGGCATGGTTGGAAAGCCCTGTGAATTCCCTTCAAGAATCCTAAATTGGGTTGAGCAGATAATTTGACTGGTGAAGGTTTTGAAGCACAACTTTCCAAGTCACTTGGGTAGACCAAAACCCTTGAAAATAGGACAAATTTGGTTCCCATATTTGTATGGAGAACCCAGATGCATATTTGAAATATTTTTTGTAACCCTGAAAAGGCTATCCAAAACTATAATTTATTTGTGGCCTTGTTTGCGATGTTTTCAAACAAAGTCCTTAAAACTGCCAAGGGAGGGCTAATTGAATTAGGCCTATTTGAGCCCAGTAGAGACAAAGAAAGGCTAGGAAACCATGGCGATGGGTTTGAAGATGCTAAAAGCCTCAAAAGACTTCAAAGAGTCCATTGAATGAGTTTGGAGTGTTGCGATTTTTGCAGGAGTTGTTGGAGCCTTAGGAGTGGTGTGTGGAGATTGAGGTGGCAACCTCAATAGGAGGATTTGATTGTCTAAGACTAATGGCTACACCTTGGAGGCAAGCCAAAGTGGTTCAGACCTTGGAGGTCTAAATAGAAAAACCCCTACTAAGTTTCATTGGATCGGCTTGAGTAGTTGAAGGGTTGAGTAAGACAAGTCAATCAAGAAGGAGAATAGGAATAGCTCCAAGACTCTCTGCATCATGTGGCCTTGAAAATTCTTTGTGAGGGATTAGATGGTTATGACCATGATTGTCTTTGGGAACTTTGTAAGCTTATATGGCGACCTACATTCTACTTCTCAAATTGAGTGTGTGAACACACTCATTGAAGGGATTATGGCCCTTCGTAGATGGATGTTTAAATCTTTTTTATTGTATGGGATCTACCCCCTTTTGGTAAAACTTATCTATAAAAAAAAGTATTGCTTTATAAATTTATTCTTTGGAATCAAAACTTATATCAATTGCTCTTCTAAGATGAAAAGAGTTAAAAATAGTTGAAAGATCAATAAAATCCTCTTTTTAATAAATTTGAGTTTAGAAATTTAAATAATATTTCTAAATCTTCTACACATTTTCATTTGAATGACTAACCTTAATTCTAACCTTAAATGAATCCTAACCTTAATTGAATCTTAATCCTAACTCTATCCCTAAACCTTAACCCTAATTAAACCTTAATCAAAATAGAGTTACCCTAAACCTAATTAATTGTTATGTAATCCTAACCCTAACCCTAACCCTAATTGTAACTCTAAATGAATGCTAACTTTAATTGAATGCCAAGTGTTTAACATTAATTATAATTATAACCTTAACACTAACTATAACCCTACCTATAATAGTAAGTGTAATCGTAATTGAACCCTAAACTTAACTATAAACATAAGCATTACCCTGAATATAATCATAATTCCAATCATATAATTAACCTTATCACAAATGCTAATTTTAACCCAAATCATAATTCCAATCATATAATTAAGCTTATCACAAATGCTAATTTTAACCCAAATCCCAGTACAATCTTTATGTAACCCCAAGCTTAATTGTTCAATATTAGTAATTTATTAAATTATAAAAGTGATATATTTAATTGTAGGGTTAAGAGTTCTTTTATACTTTACAACTATTTATTTAGATGAAGCAAAAATAGTTTTATGAACTTTTGTACTTTTTCTTTTCATAAGAATATTTGTAAAGAAAATTTATTGCAATCATTTTTATTTTATTTTAGTAAAAGTGTTGTAATAAATAATTTAATTCCCTCAAAATATTTTGTGTTCTTATATTTTGCCCTTTCATTTTTAAAAATTAAAGAGCATTATCTTTCTCTAAATCCCAATCCAATTGTGAATTAAATTAAATTATATCATTTTAATTCATTAAATTTTTCATTATTTCTATTTTACATTTTATTTCTAAAATTCTATATATTTTTCAGTTTTTAATCTATTTTTAAAATATTAAGTATCCTATTTAGATTAAGATGCATGATTTTTAAATAATATATTACTAATATTTAGAATAATTAATTAATAAATAACAACAACACAATAATAGATATATTAAAAATTTATATAATAATATTATAAATAATTATAATAATTAAAATACAATATCTAATGTTTATTTATATGACTCTAACCCTAACTTAATCTTAAGCCTAATCATATATGTAAATGAACTTTTAACATATTTAACCTAACCTAACACCAACTTTAAACATAATTCTAACTTAACCAGAATCCTTGATTTTATATATCTATATAAGAATCTTAATTATATATATATATATATATATATATATATAATTTCATAATAAAATAAGATTATTTTTAAATAAGATTATACTTATCTAATTAGATTTACTACTTTATTAAAATAACAAGTACTGACCACTACTAACACTTGTTTATAATTTAATATTATTGACTTCACAAATATAAACTTCCTCAAATACATGAGAACTGGTTTTTTTACCAGGTATGTCCGCCACCACCCTTCAAAAGTTACATGCAAAGAGATATTCATAATACATACTAATAAATAAAAATAAAATTTCAAAATCTTTAACAGCTTAAAAAAACAGCTTCAAAATTATAAATGTCTGCAATAATCTTTAACAGCTTAAAAAAACACCATTTTCTAGTCCGTGGCTGGAAAAACTACTAACAAACTTCCAATCTTGAACGATCTTCACTAATAATCCTCCAAACTTTTGACAGCTCTAATTTGTGGATTCTGAAACACATAACTAAAATAACACAGTAAACACAATTAACACACAAATAAATCATTCATTCAATCTCTGAAATTTAACAGATTTAACAGACCCGAAAATAGGGATCTCTATATAGAGATGCTAGCCCCTAAAAATAGACTGAAACTGAAACTGAAACTGAAACTGAAACTGGACAACTGCAACAGCACGGTGATGACACTATATACTCATGCATGACGGTGAGGCTCATGCATCACCTCTCAACAATATGGAACTCATGATCTGTAGGCACAGAGGGACTTGAGGAAAAAGAATCCTTAGAAGTCATTCTGCAGAGAATATTTGATCTTCATTCCCTGGATGTGCAGATTGAAAATTCTATTACCATGTGCTTGTGATTCCTTGCTGTGATGAAGAGCTGCAGATAAAGAGTAGTTATCACTAATCTGCTGATCATCCTCTTTCAATCCATGGACAAGTTGAAGGCTGTGATGAGAGTCTGAGGTCCTCTTACTGTTGGGGGATTCTAAACTTTCACCTGATAACTTGAGGTTTTGGAATGCAGATGTAATCAATTCAGAATCAACAGTTTTACAGCAATATGAAGCTTTCTTCAACAGACCAGGGCTCCTCCTCCTCTTTTGAAAATGAATTCTAACCCTATCATTTCCCCTGTTTTGAAAATGAATTCTAAGAACCCTCTTCTTTCCCATTCTTAAACAGACCATGTTGCTTGATTCCACTAACACTAAAGACTGTTTATTACCCATCTCTTCCTCTTTCAATCCATGAGAGGTCTTGTTGGAATCTTCTTCATCTGACTGTAAGTTGAACTTTTGGAATGCAGCTGTAATGAATTCAGAATCAGCAGAAGAAGCTTTCTTTTTCTTCAACAAAGCAGAAGCAGGGCTCCTCTTGCCTGTGGGAAGCCTTTTTTTCCCCATCTCACGACTTGTTGAACAGACAATGTTGATGTTGATGTTGATATTGCTTGCATACACTAAACACTACACAAGCATTCAATCACCTCACACTCTTATATATATGTTGCTTGCATACACTAAATACACTAAACACTCAGTGATGAGCCGACCTCAGAAAGGGCTAGGGAAAATCCACACTTATAAATATTCTATTTATATATAATATATATATTTATAATATAAATAATATGTTATTTTTATAAATAATATATTTTTTAATAATATATATACAATATTTTAGATTAAAAATGATTTATATGTATGTATATATACTTTTAATTCATTATATGTAGTCTAAATATGTTTTGTAAATATATATGTTTTGTAAATATTTAAAGTTTATATATGTATAGAATATATTTTAAATAAAAAAGTATAATATTTATTTATTTTAATATATGTGTATAAGGAATATAATATGTTTTATAAATATTATTAAAAAGGCATTTGCTGATTGTATATAAAATTCATTTTTATTAGATACATTCAAAATGGAATATGTATGATGGTAAAAAAAAATTATATACATAAAATTTTCAAATAATTTTGTATATATTTTTGAGAAAATTACTCAATATATTTATATAATATTAAATGGTGTGATTTTGTGTAAAGATGGATTTATTTTTCTAACCTAAACCTATTGACATTTACATATATTCTATTGTTGTTTTGACCATATCTTATCATCTACACTCATATTGTCCATATTTATTGCACCTGCCATGAACATTTATTCTAGGTATAGATATCATTGTCTTATTAGCCCGAGTCATTCACATAAAGGAATGGGTGACTGTACATCTATAGATCTAACACTTAAATCCTAAAATTGAAATTAAAATTTGGTCAAACTTGCATATTTAACTAATCATTGTCAACAAACTTAACACACATTCATACAATTTATTGATATTTAATTTACTTTAAAGATATTCAATTACATTCATTTATCATCCACAAAAATATTTCAATTACCATTCACATGTAAGGAATGAGCATCCCGGGAAAACTTCAATCTACTTTCTTTTTCTCTTATTAAATCAATACATCCCCTACCATTACCCCTTTCACTACTAATTCTCATCCCCATGGTTTTGAAGCTATCAATGTCCACCACATTATTCCCATCCTTTCTCCAATTTCACCCCTCTGTTGGAGATATAATCCCAACTACCCCATCAAGTACAGTCAACATCAAGACAAGAAAGATTTAGCCATAGATTTGACAAATATCACATTAAATCCTCCAGCCTGTCTTCTGTCTCATCAACTAAATTACACAACCACCTGCAAGATATTTTCAATGAATGTGATCGATATTCAGATTTCTGGAAGCTTCTTCTGCCAATTCCAGAAACATCTAAGACCTCCTTTAATAGAGGCATTTTGTAATCATTTTGAATGAGGAAGAATGAAAATATGGTTTGATAAATAAAAATTTGTTCTTTGTGTGCTGCTCTGTTTTCTCCATACCCTGTATTTCTGTGTTTGTGTTGTTTCTATCAGTGGTATCAGAGCCTATGGGAAGTGATTTTGGAGAGGTAGTTTGAAATCTGGGTATATAAAGCTGCAAGTTATGAGCTAGCAGAAGATTGTGTTTAGGGAGAGATTGTTAAATCATATTGGAAAGGCCTATATGCATAGAAAATATTGCAGTGTCTGTTGTTGACAAAGAAAAGCAAGAAGAAAAGGAGGTTGTTAAGGAAGCAGAGCAGTAGGCTAAGGATGTAGATATTGCACTTCGGTTGGAAGACTAGTTTGGCAAGCATGATGGTTTGAATGATAATCAATTTTTTTTAAGTTGCTTGGTAGAAGAGCCCAAGGAGTTCAAGATCGATGATTCTAAAGACAAAAGGTGCAAAGTAAAAGAAAGTGCAGGTAGAGCACTTGCAAAAATGATGCAGCTAAAGAAAAGATGAAGTTGTTCAAGTTGTTCTAGCCACAACTGAAGTAAAGAAAGCTCTCTAGTTAGCAAGATAAGTGAAATAAGAAATGCAAATTGGTATGGAATTGTTCTTAGTTGTTCGATAATGAAGTTTATTTTTTGGGTGAAAGATACAAGTCTGAAAGTTGTTTTGATAAAGAAGAAGGCTTGTCCGTAGTAATAAGGTGTCATAGTACATTTATGTTTATCTTGTCTGTTGATTTTTTTTAAGTTGGTTAATGAGATTAAGAAGTGTGGCAGTTTTCTAGAAACAGATAAACAAGTGTATAAGCAGGGTAAATTAAAAATTTGTGTCAATGGGAAAGATAGGAAAGAAGGTGAAAAAAGAAAATGGAAATTTAATCAATGAAATAGATGTTTTAAATAAAGAATTAATGGAAATGAAGAAATCCAAATCAGAAATGATAGCAATCATAAAAGAGAGGCAAACTGAAAAATGCAAACTCTTGGATGAGAATTATGAGCTTGAAAAGGAATTGAACAAAGCAAAAAGGAAAATAAAGAGTTGGAAGAAAAATTAAAGTTGTTTGATGAATTAGAAGAGAAACTGAAAAAAGTAGAAGAAGAAAACAGTTTACAGAAAAGGGAACTCTTAAATCTGAAACAAGAGAATGAATGTTTGAAGTTAAAACCACTAGTTAGTAATGCTTCATGTGACACAAAAGATTTGTGTTCATCATTTAGTGAAGGTGATTTAGTTGAAACTGTTTATGATCAAAAATGCAAGAAAGAAGATGAAAATGTGTTTGCAAATTATGTTAGGTGTGATGATAAGAATATTGGCTTAAAAATCATGAAGAAAATAGGTTATAAAGGTCAAGGATTGGGAAAACAAGAACAAGGAATTAGAGAGCCTATTGAGCCTATAATGAGGCCAAAGTATGAAGGTCTTGGATATGTCACAGGAAAAGAAAATGATGCTACTAGTTCAAACAAAACAGCCCATAAAAGGCATTGTATTAAGTGTTTTCATTGCAATAGAGAAGGACACACAAAAGAAATGTGTTGGGATTTACATCCATGTAAAATTTGTGGTTTAAGAAATCATTCTGAAAAAATGTGTTGGAAGAAAGAATCAATACTAGGTTTTATAAAAATGGATTGTGGATGGACCTATGGACCTAGTTGGCAAAAGCTCACAGGTATGTTCAAAAGATTGTACAAATGTTCATATGTGAAGAACAATAGAAGTAATGAAAGCTTTGAATGTCCAAAAGGTATTAAAAATGTTTTCAGTCAAAAGAAACCATTGTCTAGCAAGGAAACTACTGATTGTATGATGTTTTGAAGACATCAAACCAAAGAGATTGAGAGACTACAACAGCAGTTGAAGAAAATTGGAGCACAAGAAAGAAAGAGAAGTTGATGAAAGAAATCAGAAAATCAGAGAAGGATATCAGTTAAAGAGAAGACATTGTGAATGTTGAAAAAATGGAGCAGCTATAGCAACAAATTGTTAGCAAAAAAAAGAAAAAGAAGACAGCAGACACAGAGAAGATTTTTGAAGAATTTGAGTACCATAGTAGTTGAAGAAAGGTGCAAAGAACAAAAGGGTAAATGATATGATGGTAGTTGTGATTAAGGGGGAGCGTTGGAGATATAATCCCAACTACCTCGTCAAGTACAGTCAACATCAAGACAAGAAAGATTTGGCCATAGATTTGACAAATATCACATTAAATCCTCCAACCTGTCTTCTATCTCATCAACTAAATTACACAACCACCTGCAAGATATTTTCAATGAATGTGATTGATATTCAGATTTCTGGAAGCTTCTTCTGCCAATTCCAAAAACATCTAAGACCTCCTTTAATAAAGGCATTTTGTAATCATTTTGATGACTGAATGAGGAAGAATGAAAATATGGTTTGATAAATAAAAATTTGTTCTTTGTGTGCTGTTCTGTTTTCTCCATACCTTGTATTTCTGTGTCTGTGATGTTTCTATCACCCTCTTTATGTCCTACCTCCTAACTTTATTCCTTTTGAAATTCCCGCCTCCCTCATGATGTGCCACTCCTCTCTACCTTCATCAACTACCAACCCATTTAGTCACACCACTCCCATATCGATCACTACCTCTCATATTATGTTCATCCCTCATATTATGTTATAGTATCAAAATCCAAATAAATTTTCAAAGGGTGACATCATGGATATAAAAATTAATCAAATTGCTAGTACTTTACTTTGTCTTCATTTAAATTAAATGTCATATATTTATTAAAATTTAAGAATCCTTGGATGATGTTTATTAAAATCTATTGAGTACTAATGTAATATTGGTCCCTCTTGTTCATTCATTGAATACCAAAATTCACTGCCTAGGTCTATAAAGATCAAGCATTTTGTAGTTTTCATAGGGTCAAAGTTCATCATTGAAATTAGTGACTCTTAAAAACAAGATATAAAATATATTATCAATTAAAAATATGATAAAATTTAATGAATTACTTATTGAAGATGATTTTTTTTACCCTCATAGCCCAGTAGGTCTTACAAAACAAGGATATGTCTTCTGCAAGAAACTTCTAATAATTCCAAAATGTAAATAATTCATACAATATGTGCTATATTCCAAATATCTTGTAATTACATATGGTCAGCTTGATTATATAGAAAACATATGAAATGAGTGATGGTCTTGAACGATAACCACCTTGCTTGTGTGTAGGACTTGTCCGTGATATGTCAGGTAAGACAAGTGCAAAGCAAGCTCAACACATGTTTTACTGTTAAGGTGGAGGTATCTTTATCACAACATTCATTTTCATGGGCAAATTTACAAACCGTAAAGAGGGAGATGGGCAAATTAATGAACTGTAAAGAGGGAGATGGTAGATTTAGTGTTTGTTTGTCTACATACTATGTACATTTGAACATAAAATACTCAATTTTGGAACAGATTAAAATGGTACCATCTGAACCCTATGCACCTAATGTATGGCATAAAAAATAATTCAGCTAATCTTGAGCAGATTAAAATGATACTATATCAATCCTATGCACCTAATGTGAGGCATAAAAATAATGCAGCTAATGTTGAGCAGATTAAAATGGTACCATCTCAATCCCATGCACCTAATGCACGATGCATACAAAATAATATTAAATAGTACCATCTCAATCCTATGCTCCATTATTATCATCTCATGAATGTCCTTCGTCTTGACTGTTCTATACCTGCACTATTAGCTCCTTTTGACTGGCTTTGTCTCTTCTAGACTCGCATAAACATTCCTTTGTTATTTGTAACCCCACTTACTTGGACACTTGATGGTCTTCATTTTTTTTGCTTTGCTCACTGTTTTGTCTTGTGCTTCCTGCTGTCCACATATCTTTCCTCTTGACTGTTCTATACCTGCACTATTAGCTTTGTGTCTTTCCAGACTCGCATAAACATTCCTGAGTTATTTGTAACCCCACTTACTTGGACACTTGATGGTCTTCATTCTTTTTGCTGTGTGTTTGATGCTTTGTTTACTGTTTTATCTTGTGCTTACTGCTGTCCACATACTGTAAACTTGAAGCAAATCAAAATGTTTCACACACACTGCCACTGTTCACTTGAATACCCCTTATGTTCTCTTCACACCTCTATGGCATGCCATTGTTTACTATTCCTTATATCTTCTACTTTCTTTACAGCAGCTTTCATAGCCCTAGAAGTTATTATAAGACATTTTTAATGTTTGAACTTTGCAGGGACCTTAAGGTCTTACAAGTCTAGGGTCATATAATGGAGATCCATTACAAAACTGAATTCATCTTCTCTTTGAAATGTGGAAGCTATGGTAGGCACATAAATAATTTGAAAAATAAATTGGGTTTCCTAAGAATTCCTATGGAGACTCTTAATCAAGAACAACTTATCACCCATTGCAAACATCCTTCCAGTCTGTGAAAGAAGTGGAGCTTTAGAACATGGAAAGATCGCTTAAAACATCAAGCGAACAAATATCTGGAGCCTTTCTTTCTTGACTTCCATGATAGACTTATACATGGCTACAACTGTGAGCTTTAGAACAGGGTATGGAAATCCATTAAAAGAAAATAAGCCTATTCGGTTTTAAAATCAAGTGTATTGCAAATGTGGAAGCTGCAGCGGGCATATGAATCATTTGGCAAAATTCCTCAACAAACATTTGATTTTATGGAATGCAATCATTGTTGAACATGCACAGAATGACTTAAATGAATATTTTGCAGCCCAACATCAGTGTAAATCCAAATTCATCAGTGTTTCCCAACATCCTCAAATTTATGGAAATTAATAAGTTTTGAAACACGGTATGGAAAACCATTAGAAATAAAAGAAAACATTTGATCTTATGAATTGCAATCATTATTGGACATGTACAGAATGACTTAGTTTTTTCTTATGGGATTTGCAGGGAGAATGTGGATCCATACAATACTTAAATTATAAGATTTTCTGGGCAACTATTTGTTTTGATTGTTGATACATTGTAGTTGCCACCTTGAAAAGAAATTTGACAAGTCATTCAAAAGAATGAAGATGAATGACTATCCTCCCTGCGTTAGTCCAGATCTTGTTCCAGGACTAAGAGCATAAGAAGACATGGTAGCACTGGCTCCACTGCTACCAAGGATGACTAATTAGATGATGTAACAATGAAAATGCAGATTCACAAGGATGACCAATGGAGATCTGCGAAACCAATTCCTTATGCCCTGGTCATTAATATTGCAAATCAGATCTGCGAAACCAATTCCTATCTCACTCAGTGCCTCTACTCGCCAGGTCTCTTTCAGATGGATAATGGATTTGAGACTTAAACGTCTCCTTATCCATGCAGACCCTCCAGTTTTACTCGCAGTCAAATTGATTCTGGGTAGCGCTCATTTGAGTAGGGATGAATATCCATGAGACAACACCAGTATCTCCTCCAGATTCGTGGCTTCTCTGCTGGACCAGAAGCTACCCAAGCAATCGGTTTGGAATCTCACCAGGGAGCTCTTTCCAGTGGAAATTCTTCAAGAATTTCAAGAGGTCTTGAATAAGGCCCTCCATGACTCTGATGCACCCCGACCAAGCAACCGGATTCTTTTTAATGCCCACAAAGAGCTCATCAAATACTATCCATTCCTACTTGACCTGAAGGGTAAAGAACTGGATAGACACAGAGTCTTTGCCAGCGTAGGTTTGAGCTACCTCAAGTGGAGATTCTTAGGAGACGACCTAGAGGCTCAAGGAAAAGAGGAGGATCTCTTCCAGTTTGCAAGGTTGAACGGAATCCTGCCTATGAATGCTGCAGAAGCAGAAACAAAACCATAGCAAAGTTGCAGAGGTGGCTCGAGCAGAGGCCGAAGGAGCGTGGATCGTGGCCGGGTTATCTCAGCAGGCAGAGGTCATGGTCGTCCAAGAATGCAGCTTCCGCAACCCGACCTCCCCACTTCAAGCTAGGCCCTTTTCTGTTGATACTTCATTTTGCCTACTGGATACTTAATTATATCTGTATATTTTTATTGGTCTTTAACCTTTCATGTTTAAATACTCTGGTTCTAGGTAGTTGGAAATTTGCCATTATCGTTAATAGTCCTTTTATTTTTCTAGACTATTAAATTTTTTATGGCTCTGATAAAATGGCTAAACCATAAGCCTAAAGGTCTCCAGCCCTTGGAGGGAACTATGTTATGTTGAGCTCTCTGAGAACAGGTGTTTTTGGAATGTTATGGAACTTAGAGAATAATCTATGTATTTAACCAAAATTAATATAAATCTGGCTCTGCCTTTATCGATCAAAAATAAATAAATAAATAAATTGCAAATCTCCTTATCGCCATCCAAGACACAGTGTTAAGAAATTAAAAAGTTGAAAAAAGGATATCAAAGGATGAATGTGGTTAGTCTTCCTCTTATCCTCTTGCTTGCCAATGCATACAAAGGAGAGTCACTATAATGGCTGAATACATTAAATTATGAGCCCTCATTTCTTTTACTTAAATTATCAAGCTGAATTATGCCAAATGGAAGATATAAGAGCATCGTACACCGAACAGGAATGAACAAGGAGAAGGCGAGACTATCAGTTGGAGTATTTTATGCTTGAGGATTCATTGAAGAGATTAGTCCTGCCCCTGAACTGATTGATGATAATCAATCCCTACTTGTTCTGGAAATTTATACACCAAGACTGCATGCAAAACTATTCCTCTTGTGGAGTGGAGGGAAAAAGTTCATTTTATGAATATGATGGCATAAAAATTTTAGTCTTTATTAGAAACAAGAAATACAGATATCAACACCAAAGACAAAGTTTAGTTTTATGAAGTTTCTTGCACAGGATTAGATCACTGCTGAGTTATAGTGGGTATGACAGAGACAACGAAGTGGATAGTGCACAATCAACATTTATGCAAATGTGTGAATAAGATAGCAGAATGAGATATTAATAAAGAAAAAGACAACATTAAAATGAATTCCATTTCTCCAGATGGATCTTGCACACAATAACCAATGCCTTTTAACAAACCTTCTCTTTTCAATTCCACAATTTTAAATCATTGTTCAATAAACTCAATCTAATAATAAGGGTTTACAGTAGCAAGAATTCAAGAAGTACAATTCTGAAACTCATGTATGGGCAGAAGGATTATGTCCATCCTTGTCATCACCAAGGATGTGCAGAATGAAAATTACTTTCACCAAGCAGTTGTACTTCCTTGGTGCCATGAAGAACTGTAGCTGCTCCAACCGTTGTATTTTGTAGTGCAGCTGCACATAAAGACTCCTCAATCTTCAAGCTTGTTATGTAGGAACAGAGGGATTATGTCCATCCTTGTCGTCATCTTCAGACAAAAGAATTTTTTCGAGCCATTCCACAGTGAATTCATCTTCATTCCCTGGATGTTGGGAATGAAGATTACTATCAGCATGCAGTTGTACTTCCTCGGTGCCATGAAGAACTGTAGCTACTTCAACAGTTGCATTTTGTAGTGCAATCATCCCTTGATCATGGTCTTCCAATTCACGGACAACTTTAAGCTTGTTATGAAAGGTTCTTGTTGCAGGATTGTAAACCTTCACCTTATCTGATACGTTGAGCTTGTCATATTCCGCAGCAATGAACTTGGAATGTCCTCCTGAATCAGTTTTATAGCAATATGAATTTTTATTTCATCTTCAACAATCAAACACATCGGAGCTCCGCAAAGAACAGATAGTTCATGAACTTTTTTGAAAAGACCATGAACCCTCTTATGGAAATGAATTTTGCGTTTCACAGGATCTTCAACGAAAGTAATGGGAATCTTTTTCTTTCCCATATGATAACTCCTCCTGTACAATTTTCCATTAAATAACATATAAAAATAAAATTAGGCTAGTCCTCCTATAAACAAACAAAGTACTACGTGAAAACAAGCATAGAAAGACATTGGCAAATTCCTTGTGTTAGTATATCTTTAAAAGGAGAAAGAATTTCAAATTCAATTGGTATTTGACATTAATGCATCCTTAAAAATAGATAGGCATTCCCCTCATACTTTTAACATTTAAACTCTACTTTTGTTGATGAATGGTTGGAGTTACTGAGACTTGATTACAACTTCCTCTCTGACCACTTTCCTCGAGTTCTGTGCAGCTGTATCTCTTTCTACAGTAATTGTGTCAAAATTATCTCAATGGTTCCATTCCTAAAGACTTCCCAAACCTTCACAAATTGAAGAAGCTTGATCTTTGGGCGAAATATCTACTGGAGAGAATTTTGAAATTTTAGTTATAAGTAGAGGATTTGTCAAGAAAGCTGGTTTAAGAAATCAGAAGTGATTTGAAATTTTTAAGTAAAATTTTGAAAAGCGTAAAATTAGAATGCTCAACTACTACTAGATCCTTTTAAGAGACTAAATGACCCATGATTGAAGACTCTGTTTAAGTTGCTCGGCTCAAACTATGGACTCTTGCTACAGCCTATGGATGCTTTGTATGCAGACCCTCTGTCTACTGTCACTGTTTTTTAAGTTTGGTTTCCTCTGAAAATGATGTTTTGAACATAGCTAACCAAGGGGACTGCAAACTGTAACCCCACTGCTCAAAATTGGATGAAACACTAATTTCAGTACATACAATGCACAAATGGATGCAATCGCAAGCACCAGAACTTCATTAAAAAGAAAATCACATAGACAAAAGAAATACAAGAAAGAATATGATTTATAACCTGAAATCCAAAGAAACTTGCCGAGAGCAGAGCTACCAAGGAAATGGTGAGTGAAGAATTGACAATATGATATGTCGGCAGTTGAGAGTATCAATATGTCGCCACTTTCATTCACAATGATCGTTGCAATGGAGAATTTATTTATATTTATAGTATGTGTCTCCAGTTGACAGTATGAATATGAGCATGCAAGTCGCTATGAATTGAAAACTGCATGAATTTTTGGAGCTCTCAGTTAACTTCACTAGAACTGAGGTATGTGGGCAGTTGAGAATATGTGGGCAGTTGAGAATATGAGCATGGAAGTATTGTTAATTGAGATATGTGGGCAGTGGACAGTATGATTATCATTCACAATGGTCGTTGTTGTTTTGGATATGTAAGTCGTTTGGAACTATCAGTTTAATAATATGTTATTAATTTAGATTTATAATATATATGCTGTTTACGATGTATATGTTTTTGAATTATATTAATATAAAAATATATATGCTGTAATTTTTTATGCCATAAATAATATATGATATATTTAAATTTTTAGATTGAAATAAAAATTAGATTATTTATAAGATTACGAAAAATTGGAACCTCTGAGCAATGGCAGCGTTTGAAGGCAGCAGGAGCGACAGTGGTAGCAGGAGAAGAGATGCCGATATGCGAGGTTTGGGCGTTCAGGCTGCGAAGATTCCAAATCAAAACAAAGTCACTCAAAAGATCGATTCATGGAGCGATGAAGCAGATATTGCCTTCCCCATTAAAGCAGGTAGGGTTCAACCCTCTCAGAAATTGGCTAATACTCGGAGAAAAAACATTTTCCATGGAGACAAATATTCTAGACCGCGGATGAACTATAGAAATCCGTATTCGAGTGACAACCAGTGCCCAATTGACCCGCTAGAATGAAAGGAAAATGGTTTCATCTGGAATAACAAAGGCTGGTTTCACAAGGCTAAGTATCCTGCTTTAGAACTTCCCCAAAACTAGCAACCATTGCTTGAATCTAGCATCCCTGGTGAGGCAATCAAGCAAGTCAATCCACATTTTGAACCCAATCAGGTCCCTCCGAAATCTCAAGGTAATTTCCAAAAGCAAAATGGGCGTTTCGGGCAAGACAACTCTAAGGCGGATTGTGCCAAGTTTTGGAGATCCAATTTTCATCCTAAAAATCGGAACCCTTGTTTGGATCGAGTGGGAAATACTGATTTCTGAGGACGAACCTTTCCCCCTCATCGTCCCCGTCATCCTAAACCGGTAAGAAAAACTTCAAGACCTACTATCTTTTTGGATGAAAATAAAATTAACTCTGCTAGGTCGAATTTGTTTGAGTTTTGCTTTTTCATCAAGTGGGGAGGTGGAAAACGGGATAAGGGTAATTTTGAATCCTAGTGTACAGCACAATGGGGAAAGGATATAAACATCAATATTCTCCCAAATGACTTCTATATGATTGAATTTATGAATAATGAGGAGAAATGGCAAGCAAAAAATAAAGGTCCATATATCTTGGATGGTATTGAAGTTCACATCATTGAATGGCAGCCCAATTTCAATCCCTGGACTCATGTATTACCGGACAGTAAGGTATGGATAAGACTCTATAACTGTCCCTCAGATTAGTGGAATATTGATGTCATTAAGGAAATATGCAAAGATCTTGGCACATTTGTATCGGTTGATGATATTTTGGAAGACAAAATATGGGGAAGCTTCCTCAGAATATGCATTTGCACAGATCAAATCACCAAGATTCCCAAAGAAGTTCAAATTATTGGTGCAGGGAAGTTTTGGATCCAAAAGATTGATAGAGAAGATCAGTTGCATATTTGCCCTAAATGCATCTCCTTGGATCATACTGGCTTAGGTTGTGATGTTTCGACTACGATACAAAAAGTTATTCTTGTATGCAATTTCCTATTGAAGAAAATTTGCAATCAAAACCTCCTATCTCCACTGATATTGGGGAGGATTTTAGAAGGGAAATTCATGAAAATAAGAATATTCCCTTGATTGAGGCAACACCTTTGAACATATCTCCTCCCCCCTCCTCTGATCAAAGTGAGAGCCAACAAGAACTGCTCATGTCACTAGAAAAGACTAAAGCCTTACATGCGGATATTGAAACTAAATTAGCTGTTTCGCTACCATCCTCTCCTCTTGAGACTGGGAGTCAGCTGGCAATTAAAGACTACAAAATTCTCACTCAGGAAAAGGACGCTACTAGAAATTTGGGGGCGATGGGAGATAAGAGTTGCTCTTCGCTGGGAATTGCATTGGAAGATGGAGAAATTGAGTCTTCCTCTTGGGATTGGGAAGAAGATTTTGAGCCTGACTCTGATCTTATATTGGAGGATTCCACAAAAGGTTTTGGGAAGTCGGATTCAACCATTGACAAACCAAACTTCAAGCCAAAAGGAATGTGGGGGCGCAAGTCAAAAAAAATAATGCTAGCAATTGCTGGTGCAGCTAGTGGTCAAACCAAACTTAAGTTAGGGAAGGGAAGCACCCTTCCCCAGGAGAAATGAAACTCTTTTCTTGGAATGTCAGGGGCATCAATGCCCCTGACAAATGGCACTTGATTAAGCGACAGATTGATGACACCAAAGGAGATATTTGGCTACTACAAGAGACTAAATGGAGTAAGTATGAGATTGATGCAAAAATGAGAGTTTGGAAACAGTGGAAAGGTCTGTTGAGGCAATCAGATGGAGCCTCCGGTGGCTTGGGAATCATCTGGAATCCCATGAATGTTAGGGTCTCTCTTGTTGGGGAAGACAAGTATTGGCAACATTGTTTAGTAACTATCCTAGGACGGAATGAGAATTTCAATCTTTTTAATGTCTACGAACCATCTTCTGCTGGTGATAAACGTGCTCTCTGGGATCTTTTAGCTATCAGACTTTGCAGTATTACCAAGGGTAGTTGCATTGTTGTTGGGGACTTCAATGCAATCCTATCTGGCAATGAAAAAATTGGGGGCATTCAGAGGACTGGTACGTTCCAAAAGGATTTTTTGGATTTTGTTGAGAAGAATCACCTAATAGACATTGTTCCTAAAAATGAAAAATTCACATGGACGAACAGGAGATTGGGTTTTACTAATATTGTTGAATGGATAGACCGGTTTCTTGTTACTGGTGAATGGCTAGGACAAAATATTGTATAAGAGTCAATGATTCTCCCGCTTATTGGATCAGATCACTACCAGATCTGTCTGGAGGTCGCCAAGGGACAATCAGAGGGAGGTATCCCTTTCCGGTTTGAGAAAATGTGGCTCAGAGTGCTTGAGCTATATGAGCTCATATCTGTTTGGTGGAATGAACCGGTTCTAGGGAATAATTCGAGATTATTCAAACTCAATAAGAAGCTCAAGTATATTAAGGTTAAGATCAAAGAATGGAATATGAGCCATTTCAAGAATATTCATATGGAGAAATTAAGGATTAAGGCAGAGTTAGAAGAAATAACCAATTCTGTTATTACTTCAGGAATGAATGAGGATTTGTTTAACAAAGAAAAATCCCTCAAATCTGATCTAAATGAAATCCTTCGGTGTGGGGAAATCCATTGGAGACAAAAATCAAGGGAGTTATGGCTTAAGGATGGTGACAAAAATACCAAATTCTTTCATAGATTGGCCATTGCCATTCGCAATAGGAACAAAATAGTGGAGATTAAGAGACTGGATGGAAACATTGTCAGAAACTATGAGGACATTGCACTGGAAGCTGTAAGATAATTTGAATCCTTAATGAATGGTGGCTCCCAGAATGATCATGAAGCAAGAGTGAGACTTCTTAACTCAATCCCATCCATAATATCTGATAGTCAAAATGCAGCTCTCTTTAAAACTATTACAATCGAGGAAGTCGAGAAAATTACCTTCCAGCTGAATCCTGATAAGACTCCTGGCCCTGATGGCTTCCCTGTGGCTTTCTTCCAACAGTTCTAGGATATCATTGCTCGAGATCTACACCTAGCAGTAGAAGAATCAATAAAGAAAATGACTATGTTGGGTGCTACTAAGCACACCTTTTTGGCTTTAATCAAGAAAAAGAAAAACCCTCAACAGATGAGTGATTTTAGGCTCATTGCTTTATGCAACACGGTCTATAAGATTGTAACAAAGATCATTGCCAATAGATTGAAGCGCCTCCTTAAACACATCATATCGGATGAACAAAGTGGATTTGCCCTTGGAAGATCCATTGTGGAAGGCATTATCATTGCTCATGAAACGCTTCACATAGCTAGGAAAACCAAGGATTCCTGCATGATTTTAAAACTGGATATTCTGAAAGCTTATGATATGGTGGACACGGGTTTCTTAATTGAAGTATTAAATAAATTTGGTTTTTCAAGGAATGGATCACATGGGTCACGAGTTGTTTATCATCCCCTAAATTCTCCATTTTGGTTAATGGCTAATCTCATGGCTTCTTTTCCACGTCAAGAGGAATACGACAAGGCGATCCAATGTCACCATTTTTGTTTATCATAATGGTTGAAGCGTTAGGTCGATCAATAAGAGCTCTTCAACAAGATGATTGATGGCTTGGACTCAATGTGGCAACAGGGGTTGAAAAAATGACTCACTTGCAGTTTTCCGATGATACCATTATGTTTGACTCGGCCTGTAGGAGAGAGGCAAGGACAATAAAATCATGCCTCGATGATTACTGTATGGCTTCCAGGCAAAAAATAAATTGGAACAAATTTGAAGTGTTTTTTGTCAACACTCCGATTAACTTGCAAGGTGTCTTATCAAGGATTCTTAATCTCAGAGTTGCAAACTTCCCAGGGAAATTTCTTGGAACCCCCCTCTTCATTGGTAGTAACAAAACTTTCTATTGGAAGCATCTTATTGATAAGTGTAAATACAAGCTTGCAAATTGGAAAGGTAAGTGGTTATCTTCTGCTGGGAAACTCACTATGATAAAATCGGTCATCTTTGCTCTACCGGTTTTTTCCATGGCTTGTCTGAGATTACCAATGGCAATTGAAGACAAATTGATTTCTATAATGAGAAATTTCTTATGGAATGGCTCAGATGACAAAGGGAAATTTCCTGTAATAGCTTGGAAAAATATTTGTCAACCAAAAAAGCCAAGGGGTGCTGGAGTTTGACAAATTTCGATTATGAATTTAGCTATGGGAGCTAAATTGGTTTGGGAAATTTGCAGTGGTGGTAAACAAAAATGGGCAAGGATTCTAAAACATAAATATTTGGACTCATTGGAGCCAAAAAGGATTCTCACTATAAACAACCCCCCCAGAGGTTTGGCCATCTGGAATTTTATTGTGGAAAGCAGGGAAATCATAAGTGATTAGGTTACCTGGGATGTCAGGAATGGAAGGGATGCCTCCTTTTGGGTTGATTCTTGGGTTGGTGAAGCTTCCTTATGTCTCAACCCTTCTCTGCAACCTATTACGGTAGAAACATGCCGCCTCTGGCATCACAATATCTGTGATTATGGTTACCCTATTCAAGAAAATGACATTGCTAAGTGGAAATGGAACTCCTTGGATCCCGTTGACTTGGATCAGCACCAGAAAGACTTGTTTGCTGACATTCTCAGCAAGAGGGTTATTTTCCCTTCCCCTGAAAAGGACATTATTAGGTGGTGTGGTTCCTCTGATGGTAAATACATGGTATGTTTTGGTTACAAATTGAAAGAAGCGACTATAGACAAAAAAGATTGGCCTACTAATCTTTTTTGGCATTGACATCTCCTACGCAAATCAGGTTCATTTGCCTGGCTGGCTTGTCAAAGAAATATACTAACTAAAGAAAGACTCTATTTAGTGGGCATCAATGGACCCAGTAGATACATTTTACGTCAAGAGAAAGAAGAGACTGCCAAACAAATAAATCATTTATTCAATCTCTGAAATTTATTACATTGTGCCAAACAAAGAGGTTTTTAATTCTCCGCTCAATATAAAATCAGATTTAATAGAAACTGGACTTGTCTTTGGTCCATGCAATCATCATGCATTATTTGGACAACTCTCTGAACTATTCATGGCAGTATATACATGACGGTGAGGCCACCTTTGTTGTTGCCATTTGTTAATTTCCAATTTATTTCATAAAATCACAGGATCTAAAGAATAAAAATATGGAACTCATGATCTGTAGGCAGGGAGGGACTTGAGGAAAAAGAATCCTTAGAAGGCATTGTGCAGAGAATATTTGATCTTCATTCCCTGGATATGCAGATTGAAAATTCTATTACCATGTGCTTGTGATTCTTTGCTGTGATGAAGAGCTGCAAATAAAGAGTAGTTATCACTAATCTGCTGATCATCCTCTTTCAATCCATGGACAAGTTGAGGCTGTGATGAGAGTATGAGGTCCTCTTACTGTTACTGTTAGGGGATTCTAAACTTTCACCTGATAACTTGAGGTTTTGGAATGCAGATGTAATCAATTCAGAATCAACAGTTTTACAGGAATATGAAGCTTTCCTGAACAGACCAGGGCTCCTCCTCCTCTTTTGAAAATGAATTCTAACCCTATTATTTCCCCTATTTTGAAAATGAATTCTAAGAACCCTCTTCTTTCCCATTCTTAAATAGACCATGTTGCTTGATTCCACTAACACTAAAGACTGTTTATTACTCATCATCTCTTGATCATCCTCCTCTTTCAATCCATGAGAGGTCTTGTTGGAAACTTCTTCATGTGACTGTAAGTTGAACTTTTGGAATGCAGCTGTAATGAATTCAGAATCAACATTTTTACAGGAAACTGAAGCTTTCTTTTTCTTCAACAAAGGCCTTCTTTTCCCCATCTCACGATTTGTTGAACAGACAATGTTGATGTCGATGTTGATGTTGCTTGCTTACACTAAACAAACACTCAATCACCTCACACTCTTATATATATGTTGCTTGTATACACTAAACACTCAGTGATGAGCCACCTTAGAAAGGGCTAGGGAAAATCCACACTTATAAATATTCTATTTTTATATAATATATATTTTTATAATATAAATAATATGTTTTTTAATAAATAATATACTTTTTAATAATATATATACAATATTTAAGATTAAAAATGATTTATATGTATGTATATATACTTTTAATTCATTATATATAGTCTAGAATATGTTTTGTAAATATTTAAAGTTTATATATATATATATATATATAATATGTGTATAAGGAATATAATATGTTTTATAAATATTATTAAAAAGGCTTTTGTGGATTATATATAAAATTCATTTTTATTAGATACATACAAAATAGAATATGTATGATGGTAAGAAAAATTATATACATAAAATTTTCATATAATTTTGTATATATTTATCAGAAATCTACTCAATATATTTATATAATATTAAATGGTGTAATTTTGTATAAAAATGGATTTATTTTTCTAACTTAAACCTACTTACATTTATATATATTCTATTATTGTTTTGACCATATCTTATCCCTCTACACGCATAGGCGGACCTTTCGTACAGCGTGTTAGTGACAGGTTAGTCAATCGCAACCGTTAATTGCAAAATCAACGGTGTTAAACGCGTGTTAGTCAATCCGTACTGTCTTTTTGGAACCAGAATAGACGCGTCCTACAGACATATTGTCCATATTTATTGCACCTGCCATGAACATTTGTTCTAGGTATAGATATCATTACTTTTTTCTGATCGGATTTGCGGGGAGAATGGGGATCCATACAATAATTAAATTATAAGATTATCTGGGCAACTATTTGTTTTGATTGTTGAGACATTGTAGTTGCCACCTTGGTTAGTCTTCCTCTTATCCTCTTGCTTGCCAATGCATAGAAAGGGGAGTCACTATAATGACTGAATACATTAAATTATGAATACATTAAATTATGAGAGCATTGTACACCGAGCAGGATTCAATTGGAGTATTCTATGCTTGAGAATTCATTGAAGAGATTAGCCCCGCCCCTGAACTGATTGATGATAATCAATCCCTACTTGTTCTAGAAATTTATACACCAGGACTACATACAAAATTATTCCTCTTGAGGAGTGGAGGGAAACAAGAAACACAGATATCAACAAGAAAATATGATGGCATAAAAATTTTATTCTTTATTAGAAACAAGAAATACAGATATCAACAAGAAAATATGATGGCATAAAATTTTTATTCTTTATTAGAAACAAGAAATACAGATATCAACACCAAAGACAAAGTTTTGTTTTATGACAGAGACAACGAAGTGGATAGTGCACGATCAACATTTATGCAAATGTGTGAATAAGATAGCAGAATGAGATATCAATATAGAAAAACAACATTAAAATGAATTCCATTTCTCCAGATGGATCTTGCACAAACCTTCTCTTTTCAATTCCACAATTTAAAATCATTGTTCAATAAACTCAATCTAATAATAAGGGTTTACAGTAGCAAGAATTCAAGAAGTACAATTATGAAACTCATATATGAGCAGAGGGATTATGTCCATCCTTGTCATCACCAAGGATGTGCAGAATTAAAATTACTATCACCAAGCAGTTGTACTTCCTTGGTGCCATGAACAACTGTAGCTGCTCCAAAAGTTGTAATTTGTAGTGCAGCTGCACATAAAGACTCCTCAATTATCCCTTGGTTTTCAAGCTTGTTATGTAGGAACAGAGGGATTATGTCCATCCTTGTCCTCAACTTCAGACAAAAGAAAATTTTCAAGCCATTCCACAGAGAATTCATCTTCATTCCCTGGATGTGCAGAATGAAGATTACTATCAGCATGCAGTTGTACTTCCGCGGTGCCATCAAGAACTGTAGCTACTTCAGCAGTTGCATTTTGTAGTGCAATCATCCCTTGATCATGGTCTTCCAATTCACGGACAACTTTAAGCTTGTTATGAAAGGTTCTTGTTGCAGGATCATAAACCTTCACCTTATCTGATACGTTGAGCTTGTCGTATTCAGCAGCAATGAGTTTGGCATGTCCTCCTGAATCAGTTTTATAGCAATATGAAATTTTATTTTCATCTTCAACAATCAAACACATCGGAGCTCCGCAAAGAACAGATAGTTCATGAAGTTTCTTGAATAATCCATGGACCCTCTGTTGCTCTTTGATGCTTTTGTCCTCGATGACAAGAAAATAAAAAAGGGAAGTTGGTGTTGTTTAAAGGCAAGTGTATTAAGCATGTGGTTATATATTTAAAACACCTTTCTCACGGGCCAGACTAGTGACACGGATACATTGACTTGGCTGACGTGTTATATGTTTAAAACATCTTTCTCTCGAGCCAGACAGGTGACACGGATACAGTGAATAACCTGACTTGGCATTTATTGAAACAGCATCTTTGGTTTAAATTATGTTTAATTTATCTATGGACAAACAGCATATACTTCAAAATATATTTTGTGACCGACAGATTAAAAGTTTTTCGGGAGATGTTTTGTGTTTCATTTTATTTTTGAACTTGTTTGGAGTCCGTCACAAACCCTAACGCCATGAGAGATGCAGCCGCCGCTAAGGAGCTTGAATCAGTTTGTTCAGTTAAAAAGAATGAAGCAAAAATGGTCTTAACCGGGAGCTTAATGGTTTTCTGGTTAGTTTGTTTTCAGTTATCAATAAGGTTGCGTTTCACAGGTATTATTCTTGATCATATGTTTAAAAGATTCAGATTTGTTTTCGAATCAGGTTTTTCAGTTATGCAAAATGAAAATAAGGAAACTGTCCATGCTTTATTTTTGTTTTTCATGATTGGGAAATCAAGCATCCTTTCCGTTGCACAGTTAAAAACGGTTATTTGTTTTTCAGTTTGCAATTCCTGTAAGATTTTGGTAACCCTATACGAGGGTTATTCTGGAAGAATGATTGAGTTTTTGTTTGGGTATAAAAACAGTTTTATACAGAACAGTTCAGACGAGGAAAAACAGAGAGAGGAGTGTGAATAAAGTGAAAGACATAGCATTTGTTAAAAAGAAAAAAGAAGTGTTGTAGATTACCAGAGATAGTCGAGGGTTTTGAGAATCAATACTCTGTTTTGTTGCAGAGTACATAAGGCTTTATTGTTTGAAACTATTTTGTTCAGAGATTGAATTTTTCTCTCTGAAAGTGTTGAATTCATTTAAAAGTTTGTTATTATGATTCAAATCCCTGAAGAATATTGTTGCAAAATTTTTAGAAAGAATCATCTGTACAGACTGGTAAAATATTCTCGCTCCAATCCCTGATGGTTTTGTGACTGCAAGATTTAAGTGCATGCATAAAATCACCAGTGGCTGTAGCTCGAGTTGAAATGTTTATTGGATAAGAAGAGGGGTTGGTGCTCCTTGAGGCCTTGTGGTTTCTAAAACTTGTGAACTGAGTTGGTGCTCTTTGAAATAATATAAGGATCTTACCGAGTGGTTTTTCTACCCCAGGAGGGTTTTCCACTCATGAAAACTATGGTGTTATGTGCATTGTCTTGTCTCATTTTGTTTTACTGGTTTATGCTCTAATACGTCATATCTTTAGCTCTCTTCATTTCATACTCTGTTTTGTTGAATTTATGTAATGCAATCTTTGAAGTACTCATTTAGATGTTTCATGTTTGTGTAAAAGATTTAATACCATTCTTATTTTCTGAAAAGTCTGAATCAAGTGTTTCAGTTGGTTCTATTGTATATTTCATGCTTCATTAAAGTATTACTTCAAGGTGTTAAGTCTCAGTCATCTGTGCATATTGAGAATCAAAATTGTCAAGTTCATAAAAGTATCTCTTGTTAAAATTTGTAACACTCTGATTCACCCCCCCCTCTCAGAGTGTTTCCACTTCCAACAAGTGGTATCAGAGCATAGGGTCCCTCATATAGGTCTGTCCTAGGGATTGTTCCTGGTCACTTGGAAGTTTTTTTTTATGGCTCAAACTCAGGAAGGTGCTTCACTTTCAATAGCTCCTCTTTTTGATGGAATTGATTATGTGTTCTGGAAGATTAGGATGGAAACTTATCTCATTTCAGTTGATCTTAATGTGTGGAATATTGTGACCACAAAATATACAGTTCCTTCCATTATTCCTACTGATCCTGATGATAAAACCAAATATGAGTTAAATGCCAGAGCTAAGCATGCTCTCTTATGTGGTCTCACTAAAGATGTTTTTGTTAAAGTCATGCATTGTTCTTCTGCTTATGATATTTGGAAAAAACTTGAAACCATTTATCAAGGGGATGCTAAGGTTAAGGAGTCTAAAATTCTTACACTCAAAAATCAGTTTGAATCTTTAAGAATGAAAGAAGATGAAACAGTAGCAAGCTATTTTCTTAGAGTTGATGAAATAGTAAATTCGAGAAAGGGTCTTGGTGAAGAAGTTGAAGAAAAGGAAGTTGTCAATAAAGTGATTAGAACCTTGTTACCCAAGTTTGAAACTAAGGTTTCAACCTTAGAAGAAAAGAAAAGTTTTTCTACCATGACACTTGATAACCTACAAAGCATTCTTACTGCCTATGAGATGAGGATAGGTAATAATCTTTCTACTTCAAAAGAAACAGCTTTTAAAGTAGAAAAGAAAGAAGAACTTGATAGTGAATCTGAACTTTCAGATGCTATAGAAGCCCTTTTTGTTAGAAAACTAAAAAAGAAATATAAGGGCAAATTACCTTTTAAGTGCTTTAATTGTGGCAAAGCTGGACACTTTGCTGCTCAATGTCCTCTAAGTGATCAAAACAGTGAAGAGGAAAAACCAGAAAAATTCTACAAAAAGAAAATATGGAATCCTAAAAGGAGATTTAATACCTTCAAGAAAAAGAAGAGTTTTTTTACTAAAGAAGACTCTGGAAATGAATCAGATGATTCACCCTGTGAAGGTGATGAAACTCTATTTATGGCAGAATTAGAAGATGTAACTAGCAAAACAAAAAATGAATTTGAAGATTTAGATCAAGGAGAAATTGATCTTGAAGGAGAATTGCTTTGTGCTTTAAAAGAAATAAAGAGGTTAAAGAAACTTGTAGTTTCACATGAAAATTCAAATCAGATTCTACAAGTCGAGTTGAATGATGCAAATTTAGTGATCTCAAACTTGAAGTCCCTTCTTGAAGAAAGAGAAAAGAAAATTGAAACATTAGAACAACAGTCCACAAAACTTCAAAAACAAATTGAACAGTATGAAAGTACAATACATCTAAATGATATCTTGAGCAAGCAAAAGTTGCATAAAGATTTGGCTGGTTTAGGTTTTGATAAAGCTGAGTCATCAAGACAGAATACTAAGCCTGCAACTAGAAAATCATTTCAGACTTATAACAGAACAAAACCTTTTAGGTTTGGTTTTTTTCATGGATACTGTTTCTATTGCAATAGGTTTGGTCATAAGGTTAATACTTGCAGATTTCTGCAACAAAGATCTCCTATGTTTGGTTACAATCAAGGATATGACCTTCCAAACACAGTAAAGTGTAATAAGTGTAACACTTTTGGGCATACTACTATACAGTGCAAAACAAAGGCAAGCCCTAATAAAATATGGAAACCTAAGTTTGTATCAGGTATTGAGCAATCAATGATAGTGCAAACTGCACTTATCTCGAATAAGAAATCTTTATGGGTGTTGGACAGTGGCTGTTCACACCATATGACAGGAGATAGAAATAAATTTCTGCATCTTGAAGACTTTAATGGTGGCTTTGTACGCTTTGGGGATAATTCAGGAGCTTATGTACGAGGTAAAGGTATATTACTGCTAAATGATGATACTCCTATTCATGATGTGTACTTTGTTGAAGGGTTAAAGCACAATTTATTGAGTGTCAGTCAAATTTGTGATAGTGATTACAGTGTATTTTTTAGCTCTCAAGATTGTTCTATCAAAAATAAATCTGGTAAAACTGTTGCTGCTGGTTTGAGAACAATTGGCAATGTCTACAGTTTGCTTGATTCCACTGGTTATGAGAATAATGAAGGCATTTGTCTTATGGGTCAAATAGAAGAAAATTGGTTATGGCATAAACGCCTAGGACATATAAATTTTGACAATCTGGTTAGAATCAGTAAAAATCAGAATGTTAGAGGTTTGCCTATTTTGAGTAAACCATTCAATTCAGTTTGTAAAGAGTGTTTGAAAGGAAAGCAAACAAAAGTGTCTTTCAAATCTAAAGAACATTCTTCTACTAGACCATTACAGCTTGTACACACAGACTTATGTGGTCCTACAAGGACATAGTCAATAAATGGTGAAAAATATTTTATGCTTTTTGTTGATGACTATACCAGAATGGTATGGGTCACTTTCCTCAAACACAAATCCGAAGCATTTGATAGATTTAAGATTTTCAGAAAAATGGTTGAACGAGAATCTGATCTAAAATTAAAATGCTTAAGATCAGACAAGGGTGGTGAATTCACTTCACAAGAATTCATTGATTACTGTGAAAGACATGGTATTAAGAGACAATATGCTGCTACTCGTACACCTCAACAAAATGGAGTAGTTGAGAGAAAAAATAGAACAGTCAAAGAAATGGCTCGCACAATGCTTAATGAGGCAAATCTACCAGACAGGTATTGGAAAGAAGTTGTACACACAGCTGTTTACATTTTGAATCGTGTACAAATCAGGGTAAAATCTACCTTTACTCCTTATGAACTTTGGTATGGAAAAGCTGCTTCTATCAAATATTTCAAAATTTTTGGTGCCAAATGTTATCTAAAAAGAGATGAAGAAAATCTAGGAAATTTTGAGGCTAAAACTGATGAGGGTATCTTTCTTGGATACTCTACTCACAGCAAAGCCTATAGATGTTTCAATAATAGACTGAATAAAATTGTTGAAACAATAAATGTAAGGTTTGATGAACAATTTTTGTTAAGTAATGATTTGCAGGATATTGAGGAAGAGGAAATTACTTTAACAAAGGTTGATCAAGTTCCTAAACCTGCAGAAACAGAAAAGAAAAATGAAATATGTTCATCAAGTTCTGATGAAGAAAATACAGAGAATTCAAATGCAGAGACAGGTATTCTCCATTATACACCCTAAAAAATTATAACAAAGAGACATCCTCAAAGTCAAGTTATTGGCAATATAGATGCAGGTATTTTGACTAGAAGAAGGGCAAAAACAACTGAACAAGCTCAACTGGCTGAACATTTTTGTTTGGTAACTGATTTCGAACCCAAAAATGTTTCTGATGCTTTATCTGATGAATGTTGGTTAAATGCAATGAAAGATGAAATCAGTCAAATAGAGAAAAATCAAACTTGGGAGTTAGTACCTAGGCCAGATGATAAGAATGTGATAGGAGGTAAATGGATTTTTAGAAATAAACTTGATGAATCTGGCAAAGTTGTTAGGAATAAAGCACGCTTTGTGTGTAAAGGCTATGCTCAGCAAGAAGGTGTAGATTTTGGTGAAACATTTGCACCTGTTGCTAGGCTAGAGTCAATCCGAATATTTCTGGCATATTCATGTTATAAAAACTTTAAAGTGTATCAAATGGATGTTAAAACTGCATTCCTTAATGGTTATCTTGATGAAGAGGTATATATGGAACAACCAGAAGGGTTTATCTCTGCAGATAAACCTGATCATGTATACAAGTTGAAAAAGGCTCTTTATGGCCTTAAACAAGCTCCAAGAGCTTGGTACTCCAGGTTAGATGCCCATCTTACAACAAATGGATATACTAGAGGTGGTGTTGATAGTAACCTGTATGTTAAAATTGAAGGTAATGATACATTGGTTGTTGAAGTCTATGTGGATGACATTATATTTGGCTGTTATAATGATGCTGTATCCAAAAAGTTTTCAAAACTCATGGAATCTGAATTTGAAATGTCCATGTTAGGTGAATTAACCTTCTTTCTTGGGCTTCAAGTAATGCAGCTTGAACAAGGCATTTTTCTCTCACAAACCAAATATGCAAAAGAGATGCTTACAAAGTTCAATATGACAGATTGTAAACCTGTTAGCACTCCAATGGAGACTGGTTGTAAATTGACCAAGTCAGATGACTCCCCTGAGGTAAATCAATCTGAGTATAGATCAATGGTTGGCAGCCTACTTTATTTAACTGCATCCAGGCCTGATTTGATGCATGCAGTTTGCTTGGTTTCACGTTTTCAGTCTGCTCCCAAACAATCTCATTTGATTGCTATAAAAAGGATATTCAAGTATATTCAAGGTACTTTAGACTTTGGCTTGTGGTATTCACGAAATAACGATTTTACTCTTGTTGGTTTTACGGATGCTGACTGGGCTGGCTGTATAGATGATAGAAAAAGCACCAGTGGTGCAGCATTCTTCCTAGGAGATCGCCTTGTTGCCTGGCATAGCAAAAAGCAAGAATGTGTTACTTTATCAACTGCAGAATCTGAATATATTGCAGCAACAGCTTGTTGTACGCAATTAATCTGGATGTCTCATCAACTTACTGATATGGGTATTACAGTTGACAAACCCATCTCCATTTTCTGTGATAATACTAGTGCCATCAGTCTTTCAAAGAATCCTGTGATGCATTCTCGCACTAAACATGTTGCTATTAAGTTGCTATTTCTACGAGAACAAGTGTTGGCTAATGAATTTCAAGTTTTATATGTACCTTCTCAGGCACAAGTAGCGGATATTTTTACAAAAGCTTTGTCTAAAGAGGTCTTTGAACGGTTAAGGGATAGATTGGGAGTGTTTTCTCAATCTGCTCTTGTCTCCACCTAATGCATACTTTGAAGGGGCGTGTTGCTCTGTTGATTTTCTTTCCTTTTGTCCTTGTGTTTTAAAAAAAGTAAAAAAAAGGGGGAGAAATTGGTATTCAGTGCAACAGTGAGTGATATTGGTATTTCATTGGCATTTCACAGTGCATTTCACAGTGACACAAGTGTTGGTATTTCATTGGCATTTCACAGTGACACAAGTGCAATAGTGAACAGTGACATTGGTATTTCATTTTTTTTGACAGTGACATTGGTATTTCATTTTTGACAGTGTTATTGGTATTTCATTTTTGATTGGCATTACAGACTTTACAGACTTGGCATTTCATTGGCATTGGCATTGGCATTACAGACTTGGCATTTTATTGGCATTTCATTGGCATTGGCATTTTTGGTATTTTAGTTGATATTACAGTGGTTACAGTTGATGTTACAGTGATATTACAGTGGCATTGGCATTTTTGGTATTTCATTTTGATATTACAGTGACAATTGGCATTTCAAGCATTGGTATTTCATTACAGTGGCACAGGCACTTCTTACAGTTTGGTATTCTTGTTTGGTACAGATCAGATTGGGAGTTCATCATTCTGACAACATTCATTCTTTATAGAATTGCATATTACAGGTTCAGAGGATGTTGTTTTTCTTACAGGTTTGCATATGACAAGGTTCAGTGTTGATTCCTTACATTATTTTGTTTTGGTCCTTGCAGTTGATAACACATTTCATGGCAATGATGGTTTAAGTTTTTTTTCTTTTTTTTGCCATCAAGGACAAAGGGGGAGTTTGTTGCTCTTTGATGCTTTTGTCCTCGATGACAAGAAAATAAAAAAGGGAAGTTGGTGTTGTTTAAAGGCAAGTGTATTAAGCATGTGGTTATATATTTAAAACACCTTTCTCACGGGCCAGACTAGTGACACGGATACATTGACTTGGCTGACGTGTTATATGTTTAAAACATCTTTCTCTCGAGCCAGACAGGTGACACGGATACAGTGAATAACCTGACTTGGCATTTATTGAAACAACATCTTTGGTTTAAATTATGTTTAATTTATCTACGGACAAACAGCATATACTTCAAAATATATTTTGTGACCAACAGATTAAAAGTTTTTCGGGAGATGTTTTGTGTTTCATTTTATTTTTGAACTTGTTTGGAGTCCGTCACAAACCCTAACGCCATGAGAGATGCAGCCGCCGCTAAGGAGTTTGAATCAGTTTGTTCAGTTAAAAAGAATGAAGCAAAAATGGTCTTAACCGGGAGCTTAATGGTTTTCTGGTTAGTTTGTTTTCAATTATCAATAAGGTTGCGTTTCACAGGTATTATTCTTGATCATATGTTTAAAAGATTCAGATTTGTTTTCGAATCAGGTTTTTCAGTTATGCAAAATGAAAATAAGGAAACTGTCCATGCTTTATTTTTGTTTTTCATGATTGGGAAATCAAGCATCCTTTCCGTTGCACAGTTAAAAACGGTTATTTGTTTTTCAGTTTGCAATTCCTGTAAGATTTTGGTAACCCTATACAAGGGTTATTCTGGAAGAATGATTGAGTTTTTGTTTGGGTATAAAAACAGTTTTATACAGAACAATTCAGACGAGGAAAAACAGAGAGAGGAGTGTGAATAAAGTGAAAGACATAGCATTTGTTAAAAAGAAAAAAGAAGTGTTGTAGATTACCAGAGATAGTCGAGGGTTTTGAGAATCAATACTCTGTTTTGTTGCAGAGTACATAAGGCTTTATTGTTTGAAACTATTTTGTTCAGAGATTGAATTTTTCTCTCTGAAAGTGTTGAATTCATTTAAAAGTTTGTTATTATGATTCAAATCCCTGAAGAATATTGTTGCAAAATTTTTAGAAAGAATCATCTGTACAGACTGGTAAAATATTCTCGCTCCAATCCCTGATGGTTTTGTGACTGCAAGATTTAAGTGCATGCATAAAATCACCAGTGGCTGTAGCTCGAGTTGAAATGTTTATTGGATAAGAAGAGGGGTTGGTGCTCCTTGAGGCCTTGTGGTTTCTAAAACTTGTGAACTGAGTTGGTGCTCTTTGAAATAATATAAGGATCTTACCGAGTGGTTTTTCTACCCCAGGAGGGTTTTCCACTCATGAAAACTATGGTGTTATGTGCATTGTCTTGTCTTATTTTGTTTTACTGGTTTATGCTCTGATACGTCATATCTTTAGCTCTCTTCATTTCATACTCTGTTTTGTTGAATTTATGTAATGCAATCTTTGAAGTACTCATTTAGATGTTTCATGTTTGTGTAAAAGATTTAATACCATTCTTATTTTCTGAAAAGTCTGAATCAAGTGTTTCAGTTGGTTCTATTGTATATTTCATGCTTCATTAAAGTATTACTTCAAGGTGTTAAGTCTCATTCATCTGTGCAGATTGAGAATCAAAATTGTCAAGTTCATAAAAGTATCTCTTGTTAAAATTTGTAACACTCTGATTCACCCCCCCTCTCAGAGTGTTTCCACTTCCAACACCCTCTTATGGAAATGAATTTTGCGTTTCACTGGATCTTCAACGAAAGTAATGGGAATCTTTTTCTTTCCCATCTGATAACTCCTCCTGTACAATTTGCCATTAAATAACATATAAAAATAAAATTAGGCTTGTCCTCCTATAAACTATTAAACAAAGAAATTACTATGTGAAAACTAGTATAGAAAGACATTGGCAAATTACTTGTGTGAGTATATCTTTAAAAGGAGAAAGAATTAGACGTCTAGTTGAAACTGGATAAGAAAGAATTAGACCTCTAGTTGAAACAGCTATCCAGTTTCTAGGATATGGCAAAGCATAAATTATGACATATTATGATAACTAAAAATAGATATTCATTCCCCTCATACTACAGCCTATGCATGCTTTTAACATTTAAACTCAACTTTTTTTACTGAGACTTGATTACAACTTCCTCTCTGGCCATGTTTTACTGTTTTATTTGCAGCTACAGCCTATGGATGCTTCTAAACTCTACTTTTGATGATTGTATGCAGACCCTCTGTCTACTGTCACTGTTTTTTAAGTTTGGTTTCCTCTGAAAATGGTGTTTTGAACATAGCTAACCAAGGGGACTGTAAACTGTAACCCCACTGCTCAAAATGAGATGAAACACTAATTTTAGTACATACAATGCAATCACAAGCACCAGAAGTTCATTAAAAAGAAAATCACATAGACAAAAGAAATACAAGAAAGAATATGGTTTCTAACCTGAAATCCAAAGAAACTTGCCGAGAGCAGAGCTACCAAGGAAATGGTGAGTTAAGAATTGACAATATGATATGTCGGCAGTTGAGAGTATCAATATGTCGCCACTTTCATTCACAATGGTCGTTGCAGTGGAGAATTTATTTATATTTATAGTATATATCTCCAGTTGACAGTATGAATATGAGCATGCAAGTCGCTATGAATTGAAAACTGCATGAATTTTTGGAGCAGTTGAGAATATGAGTATTGTTAATTGAGATATGTGGGTAGTGGACAGTATGATTATCATTTACAATGGTGTTGATGTTCTGGACATGCAAGTTGCTTGGAACTATCAGTTCAATTATATGTTATTTATTTAGATTTATAATATGATTATCATTTACAATGATTGTTGCTGTTTTGGACATGCAAGTGGCTTGGAACTATCAGTTCAATAATATGTTATTTATTTAGATTTATAATATGATTATCATTCACAATGGTGGTTGTTGTTCTAGACATGCAAGTCGCTTGGAAGTATAAGTTCAATAATATGTTATTTATTTAGATTTATAATATATATGCCGTGAGTTTTGATGCCATTACAAATGTAGATGAAATAAAATATGATATATTAAAAAAATTAGATTGGAATAAAAATTAGACTATTTATATTTGTTTATATGATAGAATATAATATATTTAATAAATATTTAAGATTAAATCTGTGTATATATATGTAGAAACATATGATATTAAAGAAATATATATAAATAAAATATATTTCAAATTAAAAATATACTATTATATCTATAATATATGTAGATACCTAAAATTGTCCTGTCTAATTAAATAAATATTTTTATTTATTTAATTATTTTAAGCCTAACCTTTTTAGTAATTAAATAAATTTTTATTTATTTAATTAATTAATTTATCCTAAATACATTTATTTATTTAAATTGTCCTTTTCCTAAATTAAATAAATACTTTTATTTATTTAATTGATCACATTTCTTCTATTAATTAAATAAATCTTTATTTATTTAATTAATTAATTAATTCATTAGCCTTTTCTACCCATGACACATGTCATTCATCTCTTAATTCCTACACTACCTACCCTATTATTATTTTCTTATTTCTTTTGCCTACCCTCTTATCATAGCCGACCATTTATCTTTTACACCTCTCAATCTTATTCCTCCATTTCTTATAGTGTCTTCTATATAAGGAGATGCTTCCTTCATTATCAACCCTAACTACGCTTTCGAACTTTTATATGCAATCAAGCTTATTTGCAACCACATTTCCGTTATTTGTTGAGCTCTTGTGCACATATAAAATCTGAGAGCAAATATATCAAACAAGATCAATGGAGATAGAAAGAATGGAGATTCAAATCCTATTGGACATGTGATGGTATAATTTTTGTGATTTCATTTGATTTGCATTGTCTTAGGTAATCTTCATATGTTATGGTGGATCTTTGTTGTTGTTAGGCTAGGATTTTGTGGTTGAATCTATTTAGTCTTTCAATATTTTTTTCCATTTTTACCATAAACATTTTGTCACGCCCGGTGGGACATGGATTTTTGTTAGATATGTGTTTTTTAATAGGTTTTCCTAACCATATATTGTTGTTTTGTAAAATAATTTGGAGAATAACCTTGTGCAGCTAGGGTTTTGGACACAAAATCAAGATCTTGGAGAGATTTGATCCGATCTCATTAACGGCTTGGATTTTTTGCACCAAATTTTGTTGGCAAGTTGAAAACAGTATCAAGAGATCTCAATCAAAATTTCATATTTTTTAAAGCATATTTGAACTTTCTATGAATTTTTTTATGATTTTTCATAAAAAATTAATTTTGAGAGAAAATTAGAGAGTTTTTTGAATTTTCTTATATTTTTGTAAATCTTTCTGATTTATACACAAGCTCTGTTCTTTGTAATTTTAATTTTGATGCAAAATATTTCCTAAAAAATTGGATCTTTAAAAATTAGGGTTTTTCATTATTTTGATCAAATCTTACAAACTGATTCTTATTTTGGCATCAATTAATTTTTTCAAGTCAAGAACATTATCAGAGGTTCTCAGTGAAAAACTTAGATTTTTTGGAGCATATTTGAAATTTCTATGAATTGTTTATAATTTTTAATAAAAAATTAATTTTGAGAGCAAATTAGCGAATTTTTTGGATTTTCTTATATTTTTGGAAATCTCTTTTATTTATACACATTCTCTGTTGTTTGGGATTTTAATTTTTCTGCAAAATATTTCCTCAAAAATCAGATCTTTAAACATTAGGGTTTTACATTATTTTGCTCATATCTCACAAGAGGCTTGTAATTTTTGCAGGAATTTTTTTATGTAAGTTTGGAAGACCATCAGGAGTGTTTAGTAAAAATTTCAGATTTTTTGGATCAATTTTGCATTTTATATGAATTTGTTGTGATTTTTCATAAAAAATTAAATTTTGGAGAAAATTAGCAATTTTTTTGGATTTTCTTACATTTCTGGAAATTTCTTGAAATTTTATAGGTGTTCTTTTTTTAATGATGAATCGGATCTTTGAATTGGTCAAAAAAACGCATTGTTGAAGGCCCCTATTTCACAAAGTCTTTTGGATCTAAAATTTACCTAACTTGTGTGCTTGCGGGAGGGGTATTATTGCAAAACTACTAACAAATATTTGTTGCAGAATTTTGGCAAGAGTTTTTTATCTTTATTGTGTGCCTTGTTTTCATAGATTACCAAACACTTCAATTGGTGCACTAAAATTGAACCAATATTTTTTGTGTCTTGAGCAATAGGTTCTTTTTGTTTAATCTCTAGAGGGTCTGTCTCCCCGTGTGGTCATTAGGACTACTAGTGAGGAGAGAACAACCCAAGTGGTAGTGAGAAAAACCCACCTCTTCCGAACAACTATAAACAACTGTATCCATTGTGAAAGTCATGGGTAACGTGTGTTGATTAGTTCATACCGACACTATGTGTCCCCATAAACCCGTTTGATCAAATTTATTTGATCAGTTGTAGGGTGTAACCTCTACCGACTAGGAGCCTTCTGTATTTACAGAGCTAAAAGTGTCACATGTATGACCACACAAGTGGATGCCCTTACTAGCACCTTTTTGTTTTAGAAAGCCAAAATCCTTCTAGTTGTTGGGGCAGGAGGTCAGACCTCTAGAGTGGCCCACACACATATGGTTCTTAGTAGAGATACAAAGTTCATCACAGAGAGTTTTCGTGGGAACTATTGGTTGGCTGCCCCAGAGAAGTGAGTGTCGAGGGTGGAGCCAGTGCGGTCAAGCATCTAAGTATCCGCTCTGAATAGCGTAGCCTTCGGGTAAACCCCATGTGAGATCAACAACTATTGTCCTGGCCAACCATAAGAATTGTGCTTATCTTCTTTTGAACATTCAAACACTCAAGACCAAACATCAAAACATTGTATCTTTTGTGTTTTCAAGTGTATGCAAAATATTTTTACATCAAACAACACACTTTCTTTGGAGTCATCTTGAGTCTAAACACTTGCAAACATTGCGTCTTCATCAACATTGTGTCCTTTTGTCATGAAAAACAGTCAAAATTTCAAATTTGGTCACAACAACAACTTCACAAATTAGAAAAATTTACAGTCCAACAAACAAGAGCAATTACTTTCAGAATTCTTGAGCTTCCTAGGTTATCTCTCTGGGTTTTCATCTAGCATTCAACCTATTTCTGAGTCTCACACAACTCATCATTGCTTTACATCTTGCATTACATTCACATTTGTCTAAACTTGAGTCAAAAAGGTCACTTGCTTGTCCTCATCTTACTTTGTCATTACACTACATATAACAACATTTTGCTAAGTGGTCCCTCATCAAAGTCTATCACCTTTGGGTCTCATTTGGTTTTACTTAGAGTCAAGGTCAACTTACCTCATCAAGAGAGACTATCATCTCTTTGGAAGCCACACCTACTCTACTAAATACGTACTTGGTCTTACACTTTGGACATTGCAAGGACACTTCAGATTTATTTACATTTCATCCAACTCTTGGTCTTCCATACTCTTTCTAGCTTCATCTAGTCTCACATATCTTGGTCAAGACCTAGTTCATGGTTGAAACTCGTTCCCAAAAATCTAGGAGAGAAACTAAAGAGGCTCAAGAGTCTACAAACATGAGTACCTATGAGTATGACAATGATGTCTTTTTCAATTCTGATCATACTACATTACCTGACATGGATGCTTATAGAAACATTCCAAATATTGAGAACATGGACAATACAAACAACAATGACACACACAATGACAATATGGACAACTTTTCTGTACATTCAACAGAAGTGGAAGACTCCATTATGAATCCCCATTTTAATAGATTGGTTAAGGAAATAATGAGGAGAGATAGACAATATTTCTTACAAGTGATGACACAAAGTGGAGCCAAGATCCCTCATGATTTCGATATGTCTCAAATAATGGAACATCTACCTTTGCAACAACCTCACCTCAACATAGATCAAAGGAGGCCTAATAGTGAAGGCAATAGAGGACCACATCTTGTGCCTGAATCACCATCATCTTTGTTTTGAAAACCTGAGGTCCCATACACACATGGTCAAGCATATGATACTCACCTTCGCAAACCATTATGGAAGTCTTATACAGAAAATTATACTCAATCACATACCAATGCTAAGGACCAACCACCAAAGTAATTGGATATCCAAAGGCATGATCAAAATTTGGACATAAGGAAACCCCGCGTAAAATTTGGGGGTAACACTAGAACAAACTCATGACATGCCTGTAGAGTATGGTATACATGGACAAAACAGATATTCCATTCCTCATTATGACTCTATACCAGGTGGTTCTCATACGCAACATCATTATAGACCTCCTCCATATGAACATGTGTATGATCAATATCATCCATATATGCAGTATGCTCTGCCCCCACCCAGTGGCTCAGGCATGGGATATGGTCCAAGAAGTCGATCTCCACCTAAGAACACTTTGGAACAACAAATAAAGGATTTACAAAAGAAAATAGAGGACATAAATACACTGAAACCAACTTACACAATGAGAGACATATGTCCCTATCCATTTGACAAAAGTATTCCAATACCTCCATTTCCTACATACTTTCTGACACCTAAGTTTGATAAGTATAGAGGAAAAAGGGATCCTAAGGCACATATAAGACAATTTTTCATAGCTTGCGTTGAGGTAGCAGCAGAATAGACATATTTGATGAGATTATTCCCACAAAGCTTAGGTGATCAAGCTATGGAATGGTTCTCCCAACTCCCACTTGGAATTAAGGCTTGGGGTGACTTAGCAGAGACATTTATCCAACATTTCTCATACAACATAGAGACAGACATATCAGTCACTACTTTGTGCAACACCGAGCAAAAGGATGGAGAGTCTTTTTCATCATTTTTACAAAGATGGAGGAATCTAGCCAGCAGATGCTCTTGTGAAATTCCACAAAAACAAATGGTAGAGATGTTCACCCAGAATGTTAACAAAGACATTGGTTATGATCTAATAAAAGCTTGTTTTTTCACCTTCAAGGACGTCATTGAAAGAGGCTTAGCAATAGAGAAGGTCCTAATTGAACAAGGAGTAATTAAGATATTCAAAGAAAACAAAGACGACTTTAAAGGAAATGACAAGCCAAGATTTTGGAATAAAAGCAAGAACACAGTCAATGATGGTGTTGTTGATGCCAATACAGTACGACTCAAAATCATTTTTTCTGGATCAAGCTCTACAAATAATCAAGTGAATACTCAAACAATTTCCAAATCATGAAGGAAATACACCCCATTGAGAGAACCACTTGAGTTAGCTTTAAAGAAGCTAGTGGCAAACAAAATAATAGCAATTCTAGATTTGCCTCCATATGAGCCAAAGGTCAAACCAAATTGGTGGAATGATAATGAATACTATGAATATCACAAGAGCAAGGGCCATAAAACAAGAAATTGTCATCGGCTGAAGAACATTATACAAGATCTTATTGATAGAGGTGACATTGAGATTGAAGGACACTCATCCAATCAAGAACATGAGATGTTTAAGGAACCATTCCCAAAACATGACAAGGGAAAATCTAAAGCCACAGATGACCAGGCCAACTATACCAGAGCATCCTATAATTATGATTCAACTGTCAATCACATTTCAATGGATAATTATGTCTCTACCATTATCATCAAGGACAAAATGCCTGAAAATTCTACCCAAAGACCCAAGATTGTCCTAAAAGGAATTGGATCTTCTTCTAAACCTACCTCTGAATGTAATGTTACAACTCGTCGAGGTGAACTCACTTTTCAAGGTGCTCTAGCTAAAAACACCGCTTCCTCGTCAACCAAACCTGAATACGATATGGTAGAACAGTTAGGAAAGACACCCGCGCTTATCTCCATCCTCGAGCTCTTATGCATATCCCCCACACATAAAGCCATTCTTGATAAAACCTCGAGAGACACTTCCGTCCCCATCGATTTGAACGTGGACCAGTTTCAAGCCATGGTGGGATACCTTTCCGTTCCACACTCCCTTACATTCACATAAGTTGACGACGCCTTCGTGAGCCAACCACATAATGCACCTTTACACATTGAGGCCTTCCTACACAAATATCGAATAAAATGAGTCCTGATAGATGGAGGAGCTGGTCTCAATATATGTACTTTGAACACAATAATACAATTGGGATATTCTAATAAAGTTGTGAATGCTACAAACAAAATTACCATCAAGGCATATGATGATGAAGAGTGATCCTCCAAAGGCACAGTCACCTTGCCTCTCAGAGTTGGGCCAGTTACAAAGGATGTGGTTTGTCAATTCCTAGACCTAGATCTCACATACAACATATTGCTAGGATGCCCATGGATTCATGAGATGAGGGCAATCCCATCTACATACCACCAATGCATTAAGTTTCCTCACAATGGAGTTGAAGTAACAATTAATGGTGATCCTAATACATTTATATACTGCAATAGCTTGAGACCAAAAGCTGAGACAATCATTCCAAATAATAGAGAAGCTATCCCTTCTTCGGCATACATTGACCCTGAATCATTAAAACCTTCAACATCAAAACAAGGTGAGCTTAAAGGGAAATATCAAGAAAAAGGCATGGGTGAATACACTTTGAATCAAACCATGTGCTTACAATAAGTCATGAGTTAACCAAAAGAATATGGATGACCACATCCTTCCAAATGGGTATCTATCATTACACTCAAATGGGATCCTACTATCTTCCCAAAGTGGAGTGAAATGGAAGAAGAAGGCTTATACAAAATACTTTACAAAGACCTTGAAGATGGTATACAAGATCACATCAACATACCATGTGAAAAATATGGCAAAGGATTCAAGATCCTACAAAAGTTTGGGTATGATGGTAAAAGTCCTCTTGGCTTAAGAAAGGAAGGTATCATTCAACCTTTGCAACTAGAATTGACATTTAAAAAAGAGCGCTCAAAAGGGCTTGGTTTCATATCTTCCAGGGTAAATACTCGAAAGGCAGAAGAAGCATTACAAATCAAGCCTTCCAAAGATCAACAAGAGAACCTCTATTCCATCGACTCTAATGCATAGGAATGGGGTTCGGAAAAATCCTCCAGTGACTATGAACTCACCAAGACATTCAGAGAACCAGGTGAACCCACAGGAGAAGAGGATTTTTATAAAAAATTCAAAGTTGGTCAAGAAACAACCCCCGATGACCCCACACAGTCTTTGCCTCTAGGTTCTAGGTCGAAATCACGAAGGATGAGGACACCCATCCCCAAATGCACTTTTAGTGATGACAATTTGGACTCGTTCACGATCGAGACAGATGAGGAGAGTGCCAACGATGACCTTGACAATTAGCTCGACATACCTGAATATAACTGCATCTTCACCCTTAGTCCCGCTGACTTTGAAAACATTGAAGGCCTTCCCCTTGTTCACCACCAACTTATTGAATGGGACCATGAAGGACCTGTATAGTTCGACACATTCCAAAACGATGAAGCCTTTTTTGGCTATCTAGGCATACGAGATGATCTTCTGCTTAGGGACCATAAGGAAGGATACACTGTAGAACTCAACAGCGTGGCATATTTTGGTGAGGGTGTTGGGCCTTCCAGTTGCAAAAATGTAAAAATAAAAACAAATCATGGGTCTTATGGTGAAAACCACATTGTGGCACTATCTAACCCCAAAAAAGTAAAAAGAAAGGACGCATCTGAGGGTGAAAACCTCTCTGAGGTGCCCGAAGATGGAAGGCTCGACATTCTCCCAACATCATATGAAGAAAAATCAGCTATGTTGGTAGAGGAGACCATCAAAACAAACATTGGTATAGAAGAAATTCCACATAACATATTTCTGGCACAATCTCTGACAGAGACAGAAAGACCAAAACTCATAAGTTTTTTCACAAAGCAACAAATTAATTTTGCATGGTCATATGCTGATATGCTTGGACTGGATCCAAATTTAGTAATGCATCATTTGACAGTTAAACCAGGGGCAAAACCAGTGAAACAGAAATTAAGAAAGATGCATCCACAAGTGGCATTATTAGTCAAGGCGAAGCTTGAAAAATTATTGGATGTCGGTTTCATACGCCCAATTGATTATTCTGAATGGATCTCCAACTTAATACCTATCAGCAAGCCAGATCGTAGCATCAAAATATGCACAGATTTCAGAGACATCAACAAAGCTTGTCCTAAAGATGATTTTCCATTGTTAAATATTGACCTGATTGTAGATCTCACAACAGGACATGTAATGTTATCTTTGATGGATGGATTCTCTGGCTATAATCAAATAAAAATCGCATATGAGGATCAGTACAAAACAACATTTACTTGTCCCTGGGGAAATTTCTGCTAGAATGTCATGCCCTTCAGCCTAAAGAATGCAGGCGCTACATATCAAAGAGCCATGACTACTATCTTTCATGATCTCATGCACATAACTGTGGAAGATTATGTTGATGACCTCTTGGGAAAATCAATAAATAGAGATACACATTTGAACATACTTTCAGTCATTTTTGATCGGTTGGAAAAATACAATGTAAGACTAAACCCCAAGAAATGTGTCTTTGGAGTAACCTCCGGGAAGCTCCTGGGATTCATTGTCTCAAAAAGAGGAATTGAAGCCGATCCGGCAAAAGTCAAGGCGATCCTAGAGATGCCACCATCATGAAATATCAGTCAACTTCGATCTTTACAAGGGAGACTCCAGTCCATACGAAGATTCATAGCATAACTTGCAGATAAATGCCATCCTTTTCAGCACTTGCTACACAAAAACATCAAATTCAAGTGGGATGATAACTATCAACATGCTTTTCAGATACTCAAAGATTATCTTCTGAATCCGCCAGTCTTGATGCCACCAGTTCCAGAACAACCCCTATTACTCTACATATCAGCTACATCAACAGCACTGGGGGCACTCTTAGCGCAACAAGATGCTGCAGGCAGAGAAAAGGTAGTCTACTACATCAGTCGTACTTTGGTAGGCTATGAGCTAAAATACACACCAATTGAGCGTGCATGTCTTGCTATGGTCTTTTCTTCGCAAAAATTATGACATTACATGCTAACTCATAAAACTAAGTTGTTCGCAAGGATTGATCCATTGAAGTACCTTCTCAATAAAGCGATGCTTACAGGTTGACTAGCCAAATGGGTGATGCTCTTGAGTGAATTCGACATTGAATATGTAGATAGAAAAGCAATAAAAGGACAAGCTATCGCAGATCAGTTAGCAGATGCTCCTCTGACTTTAGAATTTCTAGATGAATCCATCTTGACGGTATCACACATGAAGCCTTGGCAACTATACTTTGATGGCTCATACACATAACATGGTGCAGGAGTTGGCATCCTCTTTATCACACCTCAAGGGGATATCATTCCAAAATCATATCGATTATCATTTCCTTGCACTAATAACATAGCAAAATACGAGGCATTAACAACTGGATTACGGATTGCAGTTCAGTGGAAGATCCAAGAACTTCAGGTTTTTGGGGACTCTCAACTTGTAATTCATCAAGCGACTGATGACTACCAAACAAAGGATGAAAAATTAATACCTTACAAAAGAATGGTGGATGACCTGAAGCAACATTTCATGAAGTTAACCTTTGAGCAGATGCCAAGAGAGCAAAATCAAGCTGCAGATGCCATGGCTACTATTGTCTCGCTAATCGATCTACCACAGAATGAAACCCGCTATGAGTTCTTGGTGGATAACCATTTGGTTCCCTCGTATGAGACCACTCCTACTGAGATGATATGTTCTGTTGGTCCTGATTCCCAGTTATACAGTTCCATTTTTACATACCTTCATAACAACATACTTCCTCCTGACTTATCCAACAATCAACATCGCACTTTCATTCGCCAATATTTTCGATACGTCATTTTAGGTAATATCCTATACCGTCGAGGTCTAGATGGCACTCTTCTTAGATGTTTAGAAAGGGACGAAGCTCAGATTGCGTTACGTGAAGTTCATGAAGGGATATGTGGTCCACATTCTAGGGGTCCTACCTTAGCCAAGAAACTCATCAGTACTGGATATTACTGGCCCAACATGCAAAAAGACTTATATCAGTTTGTCAAGAAATGTAAGCAATGTCAAATTCATGGAGACCTTATTCATTCGCCAACACAAGAACTTCAACTGATTGCGACTCCTTGGCCCTTTTGCCAGTGGGGACTCGATCTCATAGGCAAGATTCACCCTCCTTCCTCCAATGGCCTCACTGCCACAAAGTATTTCACAAAATGGATTGAAGTCGTGCCTCTTATACAAGTCACTGGAAAACAGATTGCTACATTCATTCTCACCTACATCATTTATCGGTACGGTATTCCTATTTGCATCGTCACCGATAACGAACGTCCCTTCAAAAATCAAGATGTTTGTGAACTTTGTGATCGCTTCCATATTACCCATCGTTTCTCCATGCCCTATTACCCCCAAGGTAATGGTCAAGCTTAGGCGTCTAATAAAACTATCCTGAAAATCCTCAAAAAGACAGTCGATGATGCTGGCCGCAATTGGCATATCCAACTCAATCCCGCACTTTGGGCTTATTGCATAAGTGTTCGCACACCTACAGGAGCCACACCTTAGTCACTTGTCTATGGCATTGAAGGTATATTTCCTATTGAGGTCAATTTACCATCTTTACGAGTCTCTTTGCAAAACATTATCAATGATGAAGACTATAGGGTCTCTCGCTTACAGGAACTAGAACTATTGGATGAATGAAGACAAACTGCTTTTAATCATCTCAAGGCTTATCAACAACGAATGAGTCACAGTTATAATCATAAGGTTAAGCCTCATACAATTGAGGTGGGTGACTGAGTTCTCAAGGAAAATCCTAAAAATCAGCAAGACAGAGAGAAAAAGGGCAAGTTCGAACCAAATTGGCTTGGTCCTTACATCATTATAGCAACCTATGGATCTGGTGCATATCAGCTCTCAACCATAGAGGGAGAACCTTTGGAGGATCCTATCAATAGCATGCACCTTTGCAGGTTTTACGCATAGATCTTCAGCATATCCTAATTAAAAAATACAAAAAAATAAAAAAATAAAAAAAATAAAAAAATTCAAAAAACAAAAAAAAAATCATAAAAATAAAAAAATCGTTACTTGGTGAAAACTTGGCAAACAGGTGCCTTGTGACACAAAATAAAAATTAGAAAATAGAAAAACAATTCATCCAATGGTGAAAACCACTTTGGTGGCACCTTGGGCAAGTACCATGGTGAAAACTGGGTTACCAATGCCATGCGTAGAGACATTGCTCCTCCCTCCTTCAGGGTTCATTTTCATCCTTTCACTTTGCACACACTCACAACCTTTCCATCCATAATAAATCAGCTCCTATCTGTGGCTAAGGAAAATCCCACGTCTAGTGATGGGTGTGGAACTACGAGCATCACACGTTCCGAGGAGTACAGTTTCTTCCAGTTTTTCTTCAGTCTATCCGTGCACAATCTACAATAAATCAACACTTGCATCACAAATCCGCAATAAAGTTTCGTCTTCTTCGCAATAAAGTACCAGTTTCAGGGATTCGGTCAGTTTCAGATGAGATGCAAGCAACAATGGGCTTCAACAAATCAAATCTTTCAACAGACTCAGACAACATTATGGTTCAGTGCTATCTATCCTTTTGTGAAACTAAACTTGATGACTACAGTGCATATTTTTGTTAAGTCTTGGTTTTTCTTTTGATTTTATCTTTTGGTGACATGTCTTTTAGCTTTTCGAGGATGTCTTTGACTAGAGATTTTATCTCCAGGATGTCTTTGACTAGAAAGGTGAGGATGGGGTATCTTCACCTATTTTCTTTGTTGTCTGTGGATTGTCTCTTAGTAATGCTTTGAATTGTCCAGGATATGAGGACACTGAGAGTCTAGTGTGAACTGGGGCATTCCTTGTTTGCGACTGTCTTATCTCCATGCAAATGGGTACAATGACTTTTCGGGTTGAACATATATCTGGATTATCATAACCTATTTTCCATAATAAAGCTCAATTATGATAATAACACAAGAAGCTCTTTCACTTCCATATCTTCTATCTTCCATCCCCCTTTCTTGATTGACCTCCATCATCCTTCTTGAGTCCGTGTAGCTTGCTATCACATGACTGAGTATAATGACATGCCAAAAATATCTGCATTTCATGTAGTTTGCATCTGCATCATCACATGTTAGCATATCTCATTTCATACATACATATAGATATCACAATTACATCACATCCTGCACACAACATATGTTAGCACATTTTACATTTTCATCATGCAAATCGTCATTTTCCTTATCATACTCATCTGCATTTCATACATTCACATTTGCATTTGCATAACATATTAAAAGCATAAAAGAACAAAAAAATATTGCATTGCATCATGTACATATTTGCATCCATATCATAAACATCACATAGAAACATACATCACATAGGTACACATGCATATAGCTACTGCAAGGATGAATCATCTCATATATATATATATATATCAAAATCATAAGTGTCATGATACAATGATGTCAAAATCATATGGCTACAATCACCCAAACATGTCTACATCATCATACAAAATGGTACAAAACTAATACATAGGGAGCCCTCTAAGGCTATGATGAACTCCCTCCCTTAGAGCCGGCTGGCCTCGACGGAGTTAGAACCCTGGAAGGACCCACCCCAGGATCATCTATCCTTACCCCTCTATTTGGTGGCGGTGGAGGACCCATGACCCCACCACTAGACACCTATCTCTTGTCTCTCCCTCCAATGGTCGTCGCAGTCCGTGATGGTCTCTAGAAGCTCCTAGCTCGCTGATCTAGTGGTACCACTCCATAGTATAGGTCTCTCTAGTAGCCTATCTCCTCCCCTACCCATAGAACATAAGCGTATCCAGACCCTGTGTCCGAGGTGCAAATAGCTATCTTCTGATTCCATTTACTTCACAGAATGTATTAAATTCCTTAGATGTAAATTCACCTCCTTGATCTGATCTTAAACATTTGATTTTCTTACCGGTTTCATTTTCTACCATTGCTTTGAACAGTTTGAACTTTCCAAGTGCTTCTGATTTTTCTCTGAGAAAAGTAACCCAACACATTCTAGAATAGTCATCAATGATTAGAATGAAATATCTATCACCTTTTAAGCTTTTAGTTCTAGCTGGACCACATAAATTAGTGTGAATCAAATCAAGAGCATTATTTGATTTTTCTGGAATACTTTTGAAACTAGCTCTAACTTGTTTTCCAAATTGACATTCCTTACATACTGTATTTTGAGGTTTGACAATTTTAGGTAAATCTCTAACTGCCTTAGTAGTACTAATCTTTACCATGCAATCAAAGTTTACATGACAGAGTCTCTTAGGCCATAACCAACTTTCATCTATATGTGCAATTAAGCATGCCTTTTCATTGTTATTCAAATGAAAGATATTACCTCTAGTCTGATTACCGGTTGCAATTTCCAAACCAATTATATTCATGATTTTGCATTTTCCATTTTTAAATTGTAATTGAAATCCTTTCTCAACTAATTGACCAACACTCAAAAGATTATGCTTTAATCCTTCAACATAGTAAACATTGTCAGTGTTATGCTTACCATCAAGAGATATTGTACCCTTACCTTTAATTGAACAAGCTTTGTCATCTCCAAATCTCACTAAGCCTCCATTGTATTCTTGAAAGTTCAAGAATTTACCTTTGTCTCCTGTCATATGATGTGAGCATCCTGAATCAATGATCCATTCATCCTTTACTTCAACTTTAGCTGCTAGGGCCTGTACTACCGGTTGAGCAGTAGGTGCCGGTTGATCTTCTGTTATAGCAACAAAAACCCATCCATTGTCTGTTGGATCCTCATCAGAATCATCAGTCACACCTTCATCAGCAATGTAACAAGATTTGTCTTTATTCTTCTTAAATTTGTATCTCTGATATTTAGGGTTAGGCTTGTATGTTCTTCTAGCTTCTTCTCTTAGTCTCGCATGTCTATCAGGCATCTTGAAGCCATATGACCAATCTTATTGCAGTTAAAACATTTAAAGGGTGCTTTGCCTTCATACTTACTTCCAACTGGACCTTTAGGCATTTTCCTTGCAAATAGTGCTTCAAGTTCTTCAAGTTCTTCATTTTCTTTCCTACTTTCTTCAAGTTCTCTTGCATAAAAGGCTTTCCAATCAGATTTGTCAAATGATGGAGCAGATGATGTTGATGCTTTAAAGGCCAAATCTGTCTTTATAGTAGCAACAGGAGCAAATTCTTCAATTTCAAAAGCTGAAAGTTTCCCAATCAATGTATCCTTAGTAACTAATGTATTAGGCATTGTTCTTAACTCATTTATAGCAGTGACTTTCATTTTATATGCCGGTGGCAATCCTCTTAAAACTTTTGAAACAATTTCATCTTCACTTAAGGTTCCTCCACAACATTTAATACCCAAAACAATTTCATTTACTCTTTCCATAAAAGCAGAAACCCTTTCATCTTCTTCCATTTTCAGATGTTCATACCTGACTCGGAAGCTTTCAAGTTTTGCAATTTTGACTATGGAGTCTCCTTCATTCAGTGTTTCCAAATGATCCCAAATAGCTTTAGCAGTAGACCTATCTGATAGTCCTGTGATTTGTTGATATGATAATGCACTCAAAAGTGCTTCTCTTGCTTTGCAATCATTTTCTTCATCTTTAGTCAAGTTAGCTAGACTAGGCTGACCTTGTACAGCAGCAGTATAACCATTCTTTGTAACATCCCAGATGTATTTTCCAATGCAATTTAGATGTGTCTCCATTCTGATCTTCCATATGCCATAGTTGGTTCCATCAAGTTTAGGATTGTCCTTCCTGAAATAATTAGTAGACATTGGATCTCCTCAAGCTGTTAAACTTCTACAAACAGGACTAAGCTCTGATACCAATTGTTAGGTCCCGGAGACAACTGAGAGGGGGGGTGAATCAGTTTTCAAATAAATTTAAACCAAAAACAACTTAACCAACTTTATGCTTAATACTAGTAAACCAGTTCAATATGTCGATAGACAACTTTTTAATAGTTAATTGCTATACCAGTAAGGATTAGTGCATGAAACATAAACACAAAGTTATCCACAACACATAATACCAATATTTGTACGTGGAAACCATGTAAGGGGAAAAACCACGATGGAAAACCTTACCCACAATCAGATGATACTACTGCAAATAGTAAGTGCACATAAATGGGGTCTGCACATGCAGAAAGGCCAACCGCCTAGAGCTCACTGCTCAATCACAAAATGGGAGTCACACTAATTACAGTTGGATGGTTAAATCCAATAAGAATGTACTGCACAAAATAGCATCTTCATATGCTGGATTCAGTACCAGTGTAGTTCTGATTGTCTTCAAAAAACCCTCCTTCAATCTTCAAATGATGTTTGCATGTATAGCTCTGCTTATTCTCGCATATACCTTCACACAATCCTTTTTCGCATTCCACACTTGATCATACATCTAAGATCATACATTTATACCATAACCTAAGACCAATTTTAGTAGGTTGGCTCTACAAGATATTACAATAAAAACATTTTACAAATAATATAATATTCGATTCAATAACCGATTGAACATGTCGGCTTAATGCATTTACAACAATAATTAATCATCTCCATAGCGTGCCATGTTGAACTGAAAAAGATAAATCTGTCAGTGTAATCCTAGACCTATTTGCCGGTAACAGCAAATATGCAACTATGAATATATCAATGAACAAAACTCCAGGACAAGATGTCCAAACGATGTCTTCGACATAACCATGTGTTTTCCATATCATTCCAAGTGTCGGTGATCATTATATCTTGCCGGTGTACCAGATACCCGTGACTATGCATGAGTCACTTGCTTGCCGGTGAATGTTGCCGATTCTCCAAAGTGCCAGAGTTGATAAGAGTTTAGTAGGTGTTGACATCAATGACAAAACCATACCAAAATACCAACAAATACAACAATAGCTAAGGTAGAATCTTCCCTATTTCTAAAATAAATTTTGTAAGAAATTCCTAAATATGATATGAAATATCTATAAACATACTATATTAGAAAAAAATAATTCTTATATTTTCACATAAAGACCCGAGTTATTTATAATTTAATATCTTTTCTTAAAATCTAATGTTTTCCTATAATATTGTTTTTTAAACTTCCTCCAACCATTCATTCTATTTTTAACACTATCTTTAACTTTTCTATTTCCACTCTATTCATCTAGCGAAATTTCAGCACTATCATCTTCATCTTTGGTGTTAAAAAAGAAACAAACTTCAAAATATTATGTATTGAAATTTTTGAATTTGATAGTGAAAACATTTTTCAATCAATAAAATTCTATGATCTCCTATTTTTCTTAAGATAATGGATCATAAAATATAATACATGAAAAAAATGTTTATACGATCAAATTCAATTGTTTTAAAAAAACTCAATAGTAGACTATAAAAATTTGATCATATAAACTTCTTTAAATGACAAAAATGTATACATAATTAAAACATGAAACATTGAAAAAACAATAAAAAAATAAAACTTTCATAAAATTTAATATTGTTGACTTTACAAATATAAACTTCCTCAAGTTTACATGTAGCACTGGATTTCGATTCAGATATGTCCATCACCATCCTTAAAAAAGTTACAAGCAAAGGCATAAATTGATATTGGACATGTTTATATTAAATTAATTATAACTTATAAATAAACGTCTAGAGATATTTATACTAATTAATAAAAATTGAATTTCAAAATTAAATTAGATGTTTGAAGCTTAAATATTTTAAGTGTTCATAGGTTTGGAATTTCTAATTCTTTTTAAAAATTAACTAAATTATAACTTTTAAATTGTGTATTTCTTATTAATCATTTGAGTTAATATTTAGTTTATATTCAAGTTCCAGTTATTAACTTCTTCTTTATCTGTAACAATCTTTAATAGCTAAAAAAACACCATTTTCTAGTCGGTGGCTAGAAAAACTACTCAGAAACCTCCAATCTTCAACGATCTTCCAAACTTTGGTGGATTCTGAAACGCAACTGCACTAAAGAAACACATAACTAAAATAACACAATTAACACACAAATAAATCATTTATTCAATCTCTGAAACTTATTACATTGGCCCTAAACAAAGAGGTCTTTTTTTCTCTGCTCAATAGAAATCAAACTTAATAGACTCGAAAACAGGGGATCTCTCTATAGAGATATTAGCCGCTAAATGAAGCTAAGCTAGATTATATGCAATAAATTGAATCTAGATAAGAGAAATGAATCTAAGCTAATGAACTAGAAGTCTAAATGATTCTAAGATTAAATGAAAGCTCAATGAAAACTAAGTTGATTGATGAATTAAATATGCAAAGCTTCTTCAAAATTTCCTCGATAACCTGCAACACAATATTAGCATAATAACGATGTAAAATTCTTAGATCTTGATTGAAGAATGAGAGCCTGAATTTATACGAAAATCAAGAGGGATATCAAAGGTCAAGATTGATCTTTAATGAACGATCGAGATCGGTTCAAAGGAAGCCCAATCCAGGTGAAATGATTTGATTGAATAATTTGATTCCATTTTGGAGAGATAAGATTGAGTTCAAATTAGCAACTCAGATTCTTTCCATTTTTCTTGAGTTCGGTCGATTAGTTTCCTTTTTGAATTTTTGTGCTCATAATTTTTAATTTATTTTTCAAATTAATTCCTCTTTCTTGATTTGTTTCCTTTTTTGAAGATTTATGGCAATTTTTATTTATTTATTAAATATGCAAAAGATATTTAATTAAATAAATGAGATATTTGATTTTAAAAGATTTTCTATTTTGAATTTTGAATTTAATCAATTAATTAATTGAGAATTTAATTAATTGTAATTGTCATGTTGCATTTTTATACCTTAGAAATTAATTAATCAGGCTCCCATGATTGATTTAAATTGATTATTTGATTCAGGACTTTGATGAATTTTATTGAATTTAATCACATTAGTCGAGATTAGGGGCCCATGGTTTTGGATGAGCATTTTAGGGTATTATAGTAGTAAGACTATTTCTTGCCTATGTTGTGCACAAGAATTACAAGGTATATCAAATGGATGTCAAATGTGCATTTCTAAATGGAGATCTTGAAGAAGAAGTCTACATTGAGAAGCTTGATGGATTTTCATTATCAGAGGACAAGGACATGGTTTGCAGATTGAAGAAAGCTTTATATGGATTGAAACAAGCCCCTAGAGCCTAGTATGCTAGATTGGATAAATATCTTTTAAAGCTTGGATTTAGCAAAGGTAATGTTGATAGTAACTTATACTATAAGATTGAGAATGATGATATTTTGATCATTGAAGTCTTTGTTGATGATATCATTTTTGGAGGAGAAGAAAGTCTATGCATGAGATTTACTGATGACATGAAAAATGAATTTGAAATGTCTATGATTGGTGAGATGAAATTTTTCTTAGGTTTGCTCAAACTGATAAAGATATTTTCATTTGTCAAACTAAATATATGAATTGTTAAAGAAATTTGGACTTGAAAACTCAAAACCTATTTGAACCACTATGATAACCAGTTGCAAACTGTCAAAAGAAGATGAATCTCCTAAAGTGAACCCAAGTAGATACAAATCAATGATTGGTGGATTATTGTACTTAACTCAGACCAGACCGGATATAATGAATGTTGTCTACATTAATTCTAGATTTTAGTCAAAACCAAGAGAAAGTCATGATATTATTGTTAAAAGGATATTTAGGTATTTGGCAGGAACAATAGATTATGGGTTATGGTATCCAAAGGATGATGATTTCAGATTATGTGCCTATACAGATTCTGATTGGGCAGGAGATGTTGATGACTGGAAGAACACTACAGGTGGTGCATTCTTTCTTGGGAATAAATTGATCTCATGGCTTAGCAAGAAAAAATCATGCACTTCATTATCTACTACTGAAGCTGAATATGTAGTTGCTGCAACTAACTGCACTCAGATCTTATGGATGAAGTAAATGTTGAAGGAAGTAAGGGTAATTTATGATGAGCCTATTGTTATTCACTAAGATAATACAACTGCTATTGATATGTCAAAGAATCTGGTATTTCATTCCAAATCGAAACACATTTCTATAAGGTATAATTTCTTGAAGGAAAAGGTTGAAGCAAAGGAAGTCAGATTGGTTTATGTACCCACTAAGGAACAAATTGCAGATATTCTAACTAAACTGTTGCCTAAAGATACTTTTAAATATATCAAAGATCATTTGAGGGTCACTACCCCTCTGGAAGAGACTTAGTGATGTAGGGATACATCAATCCGGTGAGCTCATAAAAAATATCTTTTGATCCGGGTTGATGGGATGATGCTTCTCCTCAGGGGGAGTAGCCAGTTGTTTGATTTGGCGGTATCAACCCTTTGTCATTGATGTCAAAGGGGGAGAGTTTCTCATGTGAAAAACATAAAATATTAGGGGGAGAGATATTGTATGGGGGAGAGATATTTTAGTTCAATTTTGGGAGATTGTTCGACATTCCTTAACACTTGGATGTTTTTCACATTTAGTGTTGCCATCAATGCCAAAGGGGGAGATTGTTGGCATTATGCAGGAATTGATTATGTGTTGTCATTGACGTTAATATGGGTCTAGTTGGTTACTGACCTGCTCTGGTTGGTTGCTCACTTGTTTCGGTTAGACATGGTTTTGGCTGAGTTTATTAGATATTCTGATTTGGTATGATCAGATTATTAGATTTGGTTTTGGATGGTTATTCAGGATATTTATATGCTTGTCATATTCATTTGGTTCATGATTTGGTGCTCCGAAAGCTATCGTTTATGTTCCGGTTTGCCAGTTGATATTCTTGGTACCGGTTGGCAATATCGGTTGGTGATATTTGATGAAATGGCTAAGTGGTTTTGGTTCGGCTTCTAGAAATGATTCATAATGTGTTGAAGGTGTTCTTGATCGTGTCCTAATTGTTTGGTGGCTTCGCATTGGCTGGCGTGATGATTTGGTGATCCTATTTGGATCCAGTTGGTTATTCTATATTATTGACACTAAGGGTTTCTACCAGTTGGTGAAACGTGTTGCATTTGGTCTTGGCAGGACTTTTGGTGGTTATAATTGTTTGGGAATTTGAATTAGGTTCATGTTATGTAATGTAAAAAATAATATTGGTCTGATGATATCGTGTGATGTATTTTTTGTAATTATGGGTTATGGGTTTAGGGTTTAGCCGACCTTGTTTATCAAGGTTGATGATCTATATATATAGGTGATATATTCATGTAATTTATATAGGATGGTATGGTTATGTTTGTATTATCAGAGAGTAGTTTATGTGCGAACAAGGTTATATCATTCAATAAAGGTTTGAGGAGAGTTTGGTATTGCAGGGAAGACATTTGTGCTTAACCGAAACTGTATCAATTATTAGGAGATACTATTTTCACAGTTCATTTCCTTTGGATTGTAGTTCGATGTTTATGTAAGTCAGTGAGACTTCCCTTTTGTTTTGAGCAGTGCACTCTAGGCAGTTGGCCTGATTGCAAGTGCAATCCCCATTGTAATATTTCACATACTACTGTAGAGGTATTATCTAACTATGGGTAGGGTTTCCCACCATGGTTTTTCCCTTAACCGGGTTTTCCACGTCAAAATATTGGTGTTGTGTGTTCTGTACTTTCATGATTTATCTTTCATTGTGTTGTTTTCATTGTGCTCTGGTAGAAGGTTTATAATTTGCAATAATTGTTTAACTTGTGGAAAACCGATTCACCCCCCCCCCCCCCCCACCTCTCAGTTTTCCTCTGGTTCATTCTAACAATTGGAATCAGAACTTGTTAACAATTTCTACCTCTAACCCTAAAATTAACAGTGATCCTAATTCTAACCCTTACCCTTACCCTAACTATATACCTAATTCTTATTCTAAAATTAAACAAAATTCTAAATTTAACCATACTTCTCATTCTAAGACTTACACTAACTCTAATTGTAACCCTAAGCTTAATTATAATTTCAAGGGTAATTATAACCCTAATCCTAAACATAATGATAATTGTATCTCTAATTTTACTTCTAACTCTATAGTTAGCCTTAAAACTAACTCTATTTCTAACCTTCATCCTTACCTTAGTTCAACCTTACCTTCATTTTAATTGTACCCTAATTCTAACTTTAGTCCTAGTTGTAATCATAATGCTAATTCTAACACTAATCTTATTTCTAACCCTAACTCTAACGTTTATCATAACTTTAATTGTAAATGTAATCCAAATTTTAGTGTAGCCCTAATCCTAATCCTTAGTGTAATTTCAATTGTAAAACTGATTATAATTATAATTATAATTATAACCTTGATTTTATCCCTAACCCTAATCCTATTTGTAAAATTAATTATAATCATAAATTCATTGCAACCCTTATGGTGAGGTCAATTCTAACCCCAACTCTATAAACCTCATTCTATCCTACTTACAATCCTAATCTTAAATATAACTCTAATCCTAATTCTAATTATAAATAATTAAATCACTAGTAGATATAGTTGTGAATTATTTAATCATAAACTTATATTATTTAAATTCTAACTATAAAATTAGTCATAACTCTTAAAATTTAAAAAATGATTTTTTAATTTGTTATATGCAAATTGTGGGATTGGGGTCCACTTATAAATTTTAAAATATTTTATGGATCAATATTAATATAAAAAATAAAAAATTGACATTATAAAAAATTAAAATTAAAATTAAAATTAAAATACTGATAAATAAATTATTTAAAAATCAGTACAATTTAAAATTATTGATTAAATTTTCATTTTTACAAATATAATAAAATCTAATATTAAAAACACAAAATTAAAAACAAACACATAAAAAATATTAAATTGACATACTTTAAAAAATTAAAACTATAAAATATTTATAAATAATTATTTAAAAATCAATACAATTTAAGATTATTGAAGATGCTTCTACATAAAATAAATATTTATAAATAGACTAAAATCTAATATAATATAAAAATAAAAATAAACAAAAAAGTTAAATTGGAGAAATTTTTTATTAATAAGGGAAATGATCTTAGGTTGGAAGGAGAGTTGTCATCAGTGAAGAACCTCTCAAGGAAGTTGCAGAATTTCAAGATTAAAGGGTAGAAGGTTAGAGCTCAGACGAACTGGATCAAAGGGGGAGATAAGGGGTTCAGTTATTTTTTCAATCTTATCAGAGCCAATAATAAGAGAGAACTTATTGAAGATATCCAGGTCAACAATGGTATCACTAATGATCTGATAGCCATCAAAGAGGCATTCTTCAGTTTTTATAATAGTCTCTTCTCATCTGAGCATGGGGATAGTAATCAGTGGGCTTTAGAGAAATGTGTAGGGTTAATCCCTAAGAAAATATCTGGCGAAGATGCTAAGGCCCTAAGCCATAAGATCTCTTTGGAGGAAATCAAAAGCTCGATCAATTCACTAGCCAATGGAAAATCTCCAAGAATAGATGGTTTACCTATTGAGTTTTGCAAGAAGCAGATAGAATGGATAAGTTTGGAACTATTGATACTATACGAGGATGTTTTTGCATAGGGGTCCCTTGGAGATAATATAAATAAGGGTGTTATCAAGCTACTTCCAAAAGGTGGCGATAAGACTCTGGTTAAAAATTGGAGACCTGTCACCCTATTAAATACCTCTTATAAAATCATTGCAAAAATACTGGCAAGGAGAATTGTTGGACTACTTGACAAGTTCATTTCTGCCACACAAACTGGATTTATAAAAGGTAGATATATTCTGGAAAATCTGGTCACCAGTTGGGAGGCTATGCACTGGGCAAAAGCTGATAACCAGAAAGTTGCAATGGTCTTACTGGACTTTGAAAAAGCATATGACAGAATAGAATGGCCATTTGTTAGGGGAATGCTTCAAGCATTTGGTTTTCCCTCATATTTTTGTAAATGGATAGATATTATTTTTAAGGACTCATCCACAGTTGTTGAGATTAATGGTGATATGTCTGAAGCCATCCCATTAAGGAGATCTATAAGGCAGGGGTGCCCTATTGCCCCAGCCCTATTTGTCATTATTGCAGATGCTCTCTATTACATTCTAAGGGCCCTGAAACTTGGACCCTCTATCAAAGGGCTTACTCTTCCTAATGATGATAATCTGATTAATGCTCAATTTGCTAATGATATTGCCTTATTCCTAGCCCTATTTGAGGATAATTTTGACAACGCCATGGAAAGACTTCAGTTCTTTTGCTTGGCTTCTGGAGCGAAGATAGCCCCTCACAAATCCACTATCTTTGGATGGTCTGAAAATCCCCCAAATTGGATCATAGGTAAAGGGTGGCAATGGGCAGGATCGAACCATATTGTAAGGTACCTTGGTATTCCCTTTGCCATTAATCCGACTACTCAAGATATGTGGCAATAGTTGTATTCAAAAATTGAAAAGAAACACTTTAAATGGCAGAGTGCATATTGTTCAAAAGGTTCTATCTTCCCATCATATTTATTGTGCCTCTGCATGGGTGTTTGCTAATTATCAAACTAATAAACTTGAAAAGATTATGAGGGATTCCCTTTGGTCTGATGGGATGGGGCACAAGAAGAGACACTGTGTGAATTGGAATTGGTGTTGCAGACCTAAATGTATGGGGGGTCTGGGTATCAAGGATATTAGGGCTCATGGCATTGCCCTAGCCTCCAAATGGATTGTAAAATCCCTATATGGAAATGAACCTTGGAAGGTGCTAATAAGAAATAATATTAAAAGGTCAGTTGTTAAGAAAGGAAAAACATGGACGAATATCCCTTTATGTGATATTGTACTTGGGGACTATAACATGAAAGTGTTTGGATCTAGTGTTTTTGCATCACTTTGGAAGGCATGGTCACAGGTAAGGAGGTTACTACCCTCTAAGGATGCAATAGGAAGTTCTCTGGCATATGCTGTTGTGGATAGATCTATTTGGTGGGGTGTGAATCTCAATAACAAACCCCTTTCTTTGACTCAAAGTTGTTATGCTAAGATTTGGAATGATAAAGGTATATCCCTGATTAGTAATGTACCGATTGATAACTAGCTTGGCTCTTGGATAGAGATCAAATCTAAATATGAGATTCCGGATTCACAAAAGAAAACTTATTCTCTCATTGGTAAGGCTACAAGGTGTTTTTTTCCTAGTAAGATCCTGGATACTGACTCTTTTTTGAAACAGCTTAAGTGGTTGGATGGTTCTCCGTTCTTGGAAATCTCTACTAAAAAGATTTATCTGATGCTAAAAGAGGATAACTCAATCTTCTCTATAGTCAATCAAGGTTGGGGTTGTGAATGGCCTAAGTCCAGATGGCAATTTGTTTTTGACTTCTTTTGGCATTCTCTCATTGAACCTAAGAAATCCTATTATAGATGGCTCCTCCTGTTAAGAAAACTTGTTGTTGGCTCCTTTTTATCTGTTGAGGGTCTCATGTCTGTTTTAAATGTATTGTGTGTGATATGCAAGAGTCCTTTGAGCATTTGTTTTTTGAGTGTGAATATGCCTAGGGTGTGTGGTCCATTTTTCTTGGTCCTTCTCTTGTTTGGAATCACAAGCCTGGTCTTTCTTGGAGTGAGGTCCTTGCTAGCTTTGTAGAGTCATTTGATTTTAAGATGAACCGGTTCTGGTATGTCTCGTCTTGTGAGGTGTTATAGTTTTTGTGGAAGGAAAGAAATGGAGAGGTTTTTTAGAACAAGAAGAGGAGGCTTACTGAGTTTAACAATAAACTCACACATTTCTTTATCATGTCACAGGTTTCTGATGTCATGGAGATATCTAAAGACAAATTTATGACTTTGATTCATGAGGGTGTCCTACAGATCTATAAGGAGGATATCCAGTCTGTTCGCTACTTCAGAAAGCATATGGATATGTTGCAGCCTAAGGAGATCGAGGCCTTGACCCAATACATGAGAAAGCTCAAGCTTGAAGATTTAGATGGATAAGAGTGATCATGGTGGTTCATTTTGTTATTTGCTATACAACCAATGAGGCATTTTGTATTAATCTCTTATATATGATGTTGTTTCTATAGTAGTCATTTAGTAGACTCAGGGCTACGACCTATTTTGGTTATATATGTAAAAAGGATACTGTATAAAAGCAGAAGGATAAGCACTCCAAAATAAATGTAAACAGGACATCTGATACTCTATTGTATATAGTTTGAACTATTTTAATATAAAAAAATAAATATATTTAAAATGTCTAAGTTACTTATAATTATTATATTGTTAAATTTAAACTACTTAAATTTATAGATGAGCTTATTTAGAATTTTCTATAAAATAACATATAAGCCAAATCATGCACCCGTCCCTACCCAATTATCTAAATACTTTTAGAAAACTATTTACTTAATAGATGGCCATGACATTGTTAAATTTATCTGTTACAATGTTTGTGTTGTATACGATGCCTCCAAATGTAATTATGAAAAAAAGGTAATTATTTTGCTGTTGTTGTTTTACTATTCTCTCTCTCATCAACAAATCCTACAGATGTTCATTATCACCTGGTGGAGTTAACGATGCTCACTTCACAATGTCTATTAATTAAAATAGTTTTGAAATTATAATAGAAAATAGTTTATAGCTCAATGTATGTGAATGACACAGAATTTTTTACTTATTCTAAAACATAATTATATTTTATATGAAAATAAACTTTTATTAGGTTGTTACAAAGAATTTAATCATAATTCTTTAATAGATCTATAATTATCTATGGTCATATATAATGAATTTTAGTTTACTATTGATTAAATTCAAAATTTGTAGATAAGATTAAGAATATCATTTTGAAATTACAAAACATAATAATTTACATAAAAATGTTTAATTTTTTTATAAATCAAATTTGTTATCTTTTTTTAAAAGAGTATATCAATATTTTTATTTTTTTTAAAGATTTGTTATAGATAATGCATAACCTAAGCATTTAGTATTTGAGGTGGATTTAAATCAATTATTGGAAAGAATTTTTTTTTAATGTTAATTAATAAAGATAAATAACATATAAAAATTAGAATGTTAAATTTTTTTTATATATAAGAAATTCAGGTATTTTATTTGTAGAATAATGATAAAAAATAATTGTTATTGGTATCTTCATTTATTCAATTTTTATATAAAACTATAATTATTATCAAATCAAGTCCACATCACATGGATCTAATTTTTTATGCACAATTTTGATATGGTAAAATATTGACTTTTTCTATCTATTATCTAGGTCAATCCACTTAATTAAGATGAAAAAAACTCAATATTAAACTGTAAAAAGCTGATCATATAAACTATTTTACATAATTAAAACATGAAACATTGAAAAAAAAAAAAACTACTCAGAAATCTCCAATCTTCAACGATCTTCCAAACTTTTGTGGATTCTGAAACGCAGCTGCACTAAAGAAACACAGAACTAAAATAACACAGTAAACACAATTAACACACAAATAAATCATTTATTCAATCTCTGAAACTTATTACATTGGCCCTAAACAAAATAGGTCTTTTTCTCTGCTCAATATAAATCTATCATGCATTATTCGGACAGCTCTTTTAACCAGCAGAACTTGGAGTGGTGAGGCTCATGCATCACCTCTCAACAATCCTGCAACAGCTTTCTTGTTGCCATTTTTCAGTTTCCAATTTATTTCATAAAAATCATTGTTCAATGCATTCATTAGTAGGCACCTCATGGACCTCATGATCTGTAGGCAGGGAGGGACTCGAGGAAAAAGAATCCTTAGAAGGCATTGTGCAGAGAATATTTGATCTTCATTCCCTGGATATGCAGATTGAAAATTCTATTACCATGTGCTTGTGATTCCTTGCTGTCATGAAGAGCTGCAGATAAAGAGTAGTTATCACTAATCTACTGATCATCCTCTTTCAATCCATGGACAAGTTGAAGACTGTGATGAGAGTCTGAGGTCCTCTTACTGTTACTGTTACTGTTGGGGGATTCTAAACTTTCACCTGATAACTTGAGCTTTTGGAATGCAGATGTAATCAATTCAGAATCAACAGTTTTACAGCAATATGAAGCTTTCTTCAACAGACCAGGGCTCCTCCTCCTCTTTTGAAAATGAAGCTTTCTTGATAATCTTGTATTTTACATTTATTTTTCTTATAATTAGACCATCTCTAAAAATTACAAAATGAAGTACATATTGTGAGTGTAATCAATATGTGGATGATTAATATCATCATTTTTCACACAGTCTCTTCCAACATCTATCTAAGACTGCAAAACCTAAAATACATGTACATCTAAATTCATTATCAACTCATCCATGAGTTCGAAATGTTCTTTGCATTAAGTCATTACAATCCCACCTTGCAAATTTAGATGACACTATTTAAGATATTGATCTTTTATTTGACCCATCTACACTCATATTGTCATATTTATTGCACCTGCCATGAACATTTATTCTAGGTATAGATATCATTGCTTTATAAACCCGAGTCATTCCCATAAAGGCATGAGCGATTGTAGATCTAACAGTTCCTAAAATTGAAATTAAAATGAACTAGTCATTGTCAATGGACTTAAAACATTCATACAACTTATTGATATTTAATTTGCTTTAAAGATATTCAATTACATTCATTTATCATCCATAAAAATATTTCAAATACCATTCAGATATAAGGAATGAGCATCCTAGAAAAACTTCAATGTACTTTCTTTTTCTCTTAAAAAATCAATACATCCCCTACTAATTCTAATCCCCATGATTCCAAAGCTATCAACATCCACCACATTATCCCCAGTCTTTCTCCAATTTCCCCCTCTTTATGTCATACCTCCTAACTTCATTCCTTTTGAGATTCTTGCCTCCCTCATAATGTGCCACACCTCTCTTCCTTCATCAACTACCACCCCATTTAGTCACACCACTCCCATATCTACTACTACCTCTCATATTATGTTCATCCCTCATTTCACATCTCCATCCATATCCATGAATTCCCTCCAGGTATTTTCTCTTCAAATATATAACCCCTTCCATCCCTCTTACTTCTTATGCAAATTGTAGTGGCCCTCAACCTTCACTTGTTACCTTTTGATATATCTTGTAAAAAGAAATATTTCAAGACCAAATGAACACGATAATGAAGAATCCATGGATATAACATTTACCTTCACTTGTTTAGATTGTTGAGACATTGTAGTTGGATATAATGCAGCTAATGTTGAGCAGATTAAAATGGTACTATCTCAATCCTATTCATCTAATGTGAAGCAGAAAAAATAATGCAGCTAAATGTGCAACAGACCAAAATAGTACCATCTCAATCCTATGCTCCATTACTATCATGTTCTGAATATCTTTCCTCTTGACTGTTCTATACCTGCACTATTAACTTTGTGTCTTTCCAGACTCGCATAAACACTCCTGAGTTATTTGTAACCCCACTTACTTGGACACTTGATGGTCTTCACTCTTTTTGCTGTGTGTTTGGTGCTTTGCTCACTGTTTTATCTTGTGCTTCCTGCTATCCACATACTGTAAACTTGAAACAAATCAAAATGTTTCACACACACTGCCACTGTTCATTTGAATACCCCTTATGTTCTCTTCACACCTCTATGGCATGCCATTGTTTACGATTCCTTATACCTGAACTTGACTGTCATCACTTGAAAATGATGCTTGGGCTGCCATTACAACCACTACTAGCTCCCAGCGATCCTTCTTTACAGCCTTATCACTTGAAACCTAAATAACCTCATTCGGAATTTTGGCATCTAGGATACCAGGGACAAATCTAGCACCAATTCCTTGAATTTTATGAGGTCCAGGTTTAACTCTAGACAAAATGACACTCTCAAAAGGCTCCACACCATATATCTTAATAACAGGTTCCTCTTTCCTCAGATAACAACCTACACGAGTAACTACATCTCCAGTTCCAAGACAAGAAACAAAAGCCAAATCTTGCGAGATGTCAGGTCCAGTTGTCTAATCATTGGGTTAGCAGGATTCTCAGACTGTTGAAATATATATATGCTTTGGGAGTTTTTCTTTTACTATATCTTCTACTTTCTTTACAGCACCTTTCATAGCCCTAGTAGTTATTATAAGACAGTTTTAATGTTTGCACTTTGCAGGGACCTTAAGGTCTTACAATTCTAGGGTCATTTAATGGAGATCCATTACAAAACTGAATTCATGATCTCTTTGAAATGTGGAAGCTATGGTAGGCACATAAATCATTTGAAAAATAAATTTGGTTTACTAAGAATTCAATGGAGACTCTTAATCAAGAACAACTGACAACTATAAATCTAACTCATCACCCATTGCAAACATCCTTCCAGTCTGTGCAAAAAGTGGAGCTTTAGAACATGGAATGATCTATTAAAAAATCAAGCAAACAAATATCTGGAGCCTTTCTTTCTTGACTTCCGTGATAGACTTATACATGGCTAGAACTTTGAGCTTTAGAACAGGGTATGGAAATCCATTAAAAGAAAATAAGCCTATTCGGTTTTAAGATCAAGTGTATTGCAAAATTCCTCAACAAACATTTGATTTTATGGAATGCAATCATTTTTGAACATGCACAGAATGACTTAAATGAATATTTTGCAACCCAACATCAGTGTAAATCCAAATTCATCATTGTTTTACAACATCCTCAAATTTATGGAAATTAATAAGTTTTGAAACACGGTATGCAAAACCATTAGAAATAAAAGCAAACATTTGATCTTATGAATTGCAATCATTATTGGACATGTACAGAATGACTTAGTTTTTTCTTATGGGATTTGCAGGGAGAATGTGGATCCATACAATACTGAAATTATAAGATTTTCAGGGCAACTATTTGTTTTGATTGTTGAGACATTGTAGTTGCCACCTTGAAAAGAAATTTGACTATTCATTCAAAAGAATGAAGATGAATTACTATCCTCCCTGCGTTAGTCCAGATCTTGTTCCAGGACTAAGAGCAAAAGCATACATGGTAGCACTGGCTCCACTGCTACCAAGGATGACCAATTAGATGATGTAGTACTGGGCTCTACTGTTACCAAAGATGACCAATTAAATGATGTAACACTGAGAATGCAGATTCAAAAGGATGACCAATGGAGATTTGCGAAACCAGTTCCTTATGCCCTGGTCATTAATATTGCAAATCTCCTTATCGCTATCCAAGCCACAGTGTTAAAAAAGTTGAAAATAGGAAATCAAAGGATGAATGTGGTTAGTATTCCTCTTATCCTCTTGCTTGCCAATGCATACAAAGGAGAGTCACTATAATGACTGAATACATTAAATTATGAGCCCTCATTTCTTTTACTTAAATTGTCAAGCTGAATTATGCCAAATGGAAGATATAAGAGCATCGTACACCGAGCAGGAATGAACAAGGAGAAGGCGAGACTATCAATTGGAGGATTCTATGCTTGAGGATTCATTGAAGAGATTAGTCCTGCCTCTGAACTGATTGATGATAATCAATCTCTACTTGTTCTGGAAATTTATACACCAGGACTGCATGCAAAACTATTCCTCTTGTGGAGTGGAGGGAAAAAGTTCATTTTATGAATATGATGGCATAAAAAATTTAGTCTTTATTAGAAACAAGAAATACAGATATCAACACCAAAGACAAAGTTTTATTTTATGAGGTTTCTTGCACAGGATTAGATCACTGCTGAGTTATAGTGGGTATGACAGAGACAACGAAGTGGATAGTGCACAATCAACATTTATGCAAATGTGTGAATAAGATAGCAGAATGAGATATCAATATAGAAAAAGACAACATTAAAATGAATTCCATTTATCCAGATGGATCTTGCACACAATAACCAATGCCTTTTAACAAACCTTCTCTTTTCAATTCCACAATTTTAAATCATTGTTCAATAAACTCAATTTAATAATAAGGGTTTACAGTAGCAAGAATTCAAGAAGTACAATTCTGAAACTCATGTATGAGCAGAGGGATTATGTCCATCCTTGTCATCACCAAGGATGTGCAGAATTAAAATTACTATCACCAAGCAGTTGTACTTCCTTAGTGCCATGAAGAACTGTAGCTGCTCCAACAGTTGTATTTTGTAGTGCAGCTGCACATAAAGACTCCTCAATTATCCCTTAGTCTTCAAGCTTGTTATGTAGGAACAGGGGGATTATGTCCATCCTTGTCGTCATCTTCAGACAAAAGAAAATTTTCAAGCCATTCCACAGAGAATTCATCTTCATTCCCTGGATGTGCAGAATGAAGATAACTATCACCATGCAGTTGTACTTCCGCGGTGCCATCAAGAACTGTAGCTACTTCAGCAGTTGCATTTTGTAGTGCAATCATCCCTTGATCATGGTCTTCCAATTCACGGACAACTTTAAGCTTGTTATGAAAGGTTCTTGTTGCAGGATCATAAACCTTCACCTTACCTGATACGTTGAGCTTGTCGTATTCAGCAGCAATGAACTTGGAATGTCCTCCTGAATCAGTTTTATAGCAATATGGAATTTTATTTTCATCTTCAACAATCAAACACATCGGAGCTCCGGAAAGAACAGATAGTTCATGAAGTTTCTTGAATAATCCATGGACCCTCTTATGGAAATGAATTTTGCGTTTCACTGGATCTTCAACGAAAGTAATGGGAATTTTTTTCTTTCCCATCTGATAACTCCTCTATGGTTTCTAACCTGAAATCCAAAGAAACTTTGCGAGAGCAGAGGTTGTTGAGATGTGAAGTTCAACGGTCACATGACCATTCGCGTTCTCTCAACTGTTCATTTCATATCTGAATATGATTATATAATGGCTGTGTGCAGCCCATGTATTTGTGAGATTGATTAATAGAATTTATTCCCTGCTTTGAGTGTGGATGTAGGCAAATTTGTCGAACCACGATAAATCGTGTGTTGTCTCTTCTTATTGCTTTATTCTATTTCTGTTATCATTTTCTCTGCTCCTTCTAATCCTTACAATTGGTATCAGAGCTTAGGTGAAGTGATTGAGCAGAGATGGAAAGATAGATAGATAAAGGATTGAAAATTCTCGACAAGATGCAGAAGTTTGAAGTTAGAGAAATTAGTTGCTGGTATTGTGGCAAGCGAGGCCACGTAAAAAGAAATTGTTGGTTTCTCGAGAAGGCTAAAAGACAGCAAAAAGATGAAGACACTGATTCAGTCATCAAAAATTTTCTTGCAAATTTAGACTCGGTGGAGAGTAAAATTGTGCAAGCAAAAGTTAAAACAAAATGCCATGTTCATTGGTGGGATGGCTGGAAAAAGGAGGAGACTTCGGCTGAAGAAAAAGAGGGTTTGAAATATTCATTGTTTGAATATTTTCTTGATTCAACTGAAGAAGAGGATGCTGAAGAGGAGGACGCTGAAGTGAGTGAGGATGAAGTTGAAGAGGTTGAGACCAAGACTCAAGAGGATTATGAAAAAGAAAAATTTATGAGGTTGAAGGAAGAGAATCTCCTACTCACCGACAAACTGATTTGTTTGGACCAGAAATTGATGGTTTTGTGTCACATCATGAATATTGGAAAAGATAACTTTGAGAAAGAATGGGATTTTTCTGAAGACCATATTTCAGCAAGAGGAAAGTGATGGGAAGCTCCTAACAGAAGTCTCTTTCCTCACAAAAATGTATGCCTTGTTGATAGGAAAGTCTTTCGTTGGTGGAAAGAATCCACAAGAGGATTCAGGGTGCCTGGAGATTGAATATCCCAGGAGTGCAGGGATTATAGAGCTCACAGAGGTAGAAGAGAGCCTCTGGGTCAAGGCTGCGCAGGATCCAGAAGACTGCGGTAAGGCTAAGGATAAGGTCTTTGAGGAAATTGATTTTGAAAAAGGAAAGGAGAGTGATGATTTATTGCTCCAGATTGCAGAAGTAGAGACAGAGTGGAATGCTTTGATTGCAGGTAGTGCACAAGCTTCTGCAAGAAATACAAACAATTTTTGTGATATGGAACCTGTTGGTACTGGTTATGGATATCGAAGCAGCTCCTCTCCCAAGCGTTTCTCTGCTGCTCCTCATGATGATGTCAAAATACCAGTTATAGACTTGGAAACGAGCTCCGCAGAGGATGTGGGGGTTTTTGAACTGGGGACAACGTGAGGCTGGTTTCACAGAGCAAACAATGTTTGTAAGCACAGTTTTTGTCGAGAATATTTCAGACAAATCTATGGAGTCCCTGGAGAAAGACTCAAACCTTCCGTGTCCGGTTGATATAGACTTTGTTATTCATGAAGAACATGCACACGAATTAAGGGATTCCAACAGCTACGTGAAGAAAGAACAACTAGAAATGGAACAGGCCTTTGCTAATCAATGTGAAGCTATTGTTGTCAAAGCCCACCCGATTGCGAAATCATGCAATATTTATGCTGATGCGAAAGAAGAGGAGGTTAAGTTTTTGGAACAATCCATTGAAGAACTAGAACCGACTGCAAATGCATTAGAGTGCCAGGTGGATATTGCGAAACGAGAGGCTGATAGGCAACGACTGATGAGGGAGGATATTGAATTGGCGCTACAGGCACGACAAATGACAGAGAAAAATAATTCCAATTCATGTGAAACTGAAACGCCCAACTCTCAACCTGAATGGACATCGACTATCCAGAAGTCTGAGGGAATGTTTTTCGCAGAGGAAGACGAATGTCAATTAGCCCATCTGAGATTGCAGAAAAGGGCCACTCGAGGTTTCAAGGACTTCTTGACCGTAGGTTGCGTTGGCAAGTCCTCCAACGATAGCAAGGTGGATACGGAGGATGTCGATTGTACAGTCTGTGTGCAGGACTGTTTTGACAATTTGTTTGTGCAGGGTGAGGAGTGTGTGGAGTGCTCGGAGGTCATGTGCAGGCAGTATCCAGTAAAACCCATTTCGTCTAGCAGCAGAATTGTTATGGACGATTTTTATCGGTTGAAGAAAATGCTTGGCAATACAGGGCTCATGGCAGCCGGTAGAAGGGAGATTATCAATATTTCTACAAACAATTCGAGCCAGAGGGTTATTGACTGGAATGAACGGTATTTGTCACCATTAATCTCTAAGCAAAACTCACAACCCGTGATAAGTGAAACGCAGAAGGCGAACTTTAATAGATTTACCCCTTTTATGCCCTGCAATACCACTTCTTTTATAATACAGGTGAAGTGCAATAGAGGTATTGCCGCGCTAGATTCGTTGTACCCTGTTTTGCTTGCAGTATTGACTACGCGTTTTATTTCTCCCACTCGTGAGGCCTTTGCAAATTCTGATTTTTTGATGGCGCGGGAGGAGCTTGTTGTTGCTCTTAAGGCTGCCGAGGAAGGCCTTTTACACTTAAAGTGTGCACGACTCCTTAGAGAAGTTCACAATAGGAGAGATATGGGAACGACTAACTCCATGTTGGAGTCTGAAGATGGCAGAGTTGAGCCATCAAAACTAATGGACAAAGCTAACTATGTTATTGTACATGAACTAGCTAATCAAGATGTGGAAGGTCTGTTACAAATTAGTTACAATGTGTATGAAGTTTTTGTGTTGAATCAAGAATGTATCACTCAACAGAAGGAGAAGATCGAGGAAGATGACAGATTTTTCGATGTTCTATTACGGGGGAGCATCGATGATCTTAAAGATTCATTTCAGGATGAAGGGTTCATTTTAGAACCAGTTAATGATTTTTTCAATGTTTTGGATATATTAGCTGCAGGAGTTAATTGTAATGTCATTCATTCTGACATGCTTTGGAAAAGATTAATCCGAAGTGTATACGAGCAAAAGATTACGAAGCTAAAATCTAGCAGGCTGGTTTTAATGTGAATTTCAAAAATGGAAGCAGGGATGCCAGTGCATGGTTGTGCCAGTTGGCCTTCACAGGGGAGATTGTTGGGAAGTGAAGCCCAACGGTCACATGACCATTCACGTTCTCCCAACTGTTCATTTCATATCTGAATATGATTATATAATGGTTGTGTGCAGCCCATGTATTTGTGAAATTGATTAATAGAAGTTATTCCTTACTTTGAGTGTGGATGTAGGTAAATTTGCCGAGCCACGATAAATCGTGTGTTGTCTCTTCTTATTGCTTTATTCTATTTCTGTTATCGTTTTCTCTGCTCCTTCTAATCCTTACAAGGTAGCAAGGAAATGGTGAGTGAAGAATTGACAATATGCTATGTCGGCAGTTGAGAGTATGAGTTGACAATGGTCGTTGCAATGGAGAGTATGAATATTTATAGTATATGTCTCCAATTGACAGTATGAAATTGAGCATGCAAGTCGCTATGAATAGAAAACTGCATGTTTCAAAAATCCAAAAATTAAGAATAGTAAACTGTATGAATTTTTGGAGCTCTCACTTAACTTCAGTAGAATAATAGTGTTAATTGAGAAATGTCCGCAGTTTATGATTATCAGTGGACATGCAAGCAGTTTAGTTTAATAATATGTTATTTATTTAGATTTATAATATCAAAACTCAAAACTCGTCTAAACTAGAGGTTTTATGAAATTGAAATTGGATATCAAAACTCGTAGTGGACATGCAAGTAGTGGACAGTATGATTATGAGTGGACTTGCAAGTGGCTTGGAACTATCAGTTTAATAATATGTTATTTATTTAGATTTATAATATCAAAACTCAAAACTCCTCTAAAGTAGAGGTTTTATGAATTATAGTTAATACATTGATTTTTTACAAGTCTTTAATTTTTTATTGGACCTTAATTCCTCACAACTTTGGTTATTGCTTATTTTGTTATAATTCAACATTATTAGAAAAAGACCACGATTAACTAATTTATATGGTTATTACTCTAAATCTAATTAGTTTTTCATTAATTAATAAACAGATAATGGTTAATCATTGTTAGAGAGTGATTAAATTAATTCTAATAACATTTAATTATTATTTATAAAATTAAAAATAATTTGTAAAATTAATATTTTAAATTAAAAATAATTTATTAAATTAATATTATAAATTAAAAATAATCTATAAAATTAATATTATAAATTATTTTATTTAAGTTAATAGATAATTAAGTAAAATATATAAAAATCAAATCTAAATTAAAAATTATAAAATATATCAAATTAAAATATTAAAAAAATTAAAGAATAAATAATAAATTTATTAAATTAAAAATAAAAATAGTTTTCAAAATTAATAATAACTAAAAAAAACTATTATAAAATTATAAAATCAAATTGTATATAAAAAATCAAATAAATATTATAATTAGAAAATTAAAAAACTATGAACTTGATAATATTTTGTAAATCTTATATATTATTAATTTATTAATGTAAAAAATTAAAAAAACTATTCAACATATAAATATTCTTACATAATATTAGTATTAACTTAGCTAATGTAAAAATTAAAATATCACTTTATTAATTAATTTATTTATTTTAACTTACTTAATGTAAAAGTATCACTTTATTTACCTTCTCACCATGATATGTTGCCATTTTATCTCAGTCTCTTAGCCTCGATTTGACCACCTCAACTTCATCATTACCTTGGTAAAAATAAAACAAGTAGAGACACAATATAATCAAAGTAAACTCATAATCAACACATAAATAAACACAAATTTTTTTTTTTTATATATAATTATAATCTTTATAAAATATATAATAATATAAATCCCATATTAATATTTTTCGACACAAACTTCATTTCTTCTTATTTCCTTTAATATAACATTTATTTGCTAGTTAAAAATAGGAAAATATTAATTTTAACTAATGAAAATTAAATTTGCCAATGCTATAAATTTTAACATTTAAATTAATGATGAGGGGAACAAAGAAGTCAGGGCTAAAAATCTTCACTTTAAAAAAATTTGGAGGGTAATTTAATGGAGTGATGAATGCGTGGTGAAGACATTACGTCAGCTGGCTTGCTTTGCTCATTGCCTTAATCTCTCCGTACCTTGTGAGCCATTTCACAAGATTTAAAAATAATTTTGAGCATATTTTTATGTTTGCCACTTAATGCGTATGACAGTCAATTCATTAATGTGTGAATTTCAATACTACTTTGTTATACTATTTTTATAAAAAAAAATTAATCAATATTGCTAAAAATGATATTTTTTTATGAATTATAGACTTGTTTAAAATTCTTAAATTTGATTGGTCAGCTGAAAAAAAAATGACCCAGGTGAATGCATAAGTATCCTGCCTAAAAATACATGAAATATTAAAAATTTTAGATTGAAATAAAAATCAGATTATTTAAATTTGTTTATATGATAGAATATAATATATTTAGTAAATATTTAAGATTAAATTTGTGTATATATATGTAAAAATATATGATATTAAAGAAATATATAAATAGAATATATTTCAAATTAAAAATATACTATTATATGTATGATATATATAGATCAATTATATATACATAGAATATATGTTGCAAACCATTTAAATTAGACTGATAGACGAAAGGCTCTGCAACACCGCAAGTCTCGCCTTCAGGGTTGGCACGAGGCTACAGGGGTCGTAGTTGCTGATGTGGGGGAGTGCAGACAGCCTCCTCCATGTAGGTAAGCTTCTTCCTGCTTCTTGCCTTTTTGTATTTCCCTTCTTTTCGTTTTTCATGCATGTGTTATTGTTTCCTGTCCTTCCCCGCCGTCGTCCGCTCTCCTCTCTACGGGGGTGGTTAATGTGCATTTATGGAAGGCTCGTCCGAAGGCATCGACAAACCAAGCAACAAATTGAGAGCCGAAGAGGTGAAGAAAAAAACTTTCAAGGAAGTCGTCCATCAGCCATTCTTCACCATCATAGAGGGTGCTAGGTTTGTGTCTTTTGATAATGGCAGCCCCCGTGGAGAAGGTAAGGACCCTAATTGTACATTGGGATCCATCTCCATTTCTCCTAATGAATTAATGTGCAATGAAATTAATATGGAAAATAATAGGTTAAGAGATACTACTATTTTCTTTGCGGCTATTGATGTCGATAAATGTCTAACCCAAAAATTTCTTGATGACTAGTTCTGAAATGTTTGGAATATTAAATTAGGTTATCATGTCTCATTCTGTAGATTAATTCAAAAAGGTTTATTTGTAATATTTTTCAAAGATCATAAAACTCAAATGGAGGTTGTTAGCAAACAATATTGGACGGTGGGAAAATGCACCTTCCATGTCCTAGGGTGGTCTTTTGAAGCGGTCAATGAAGAAATTTTGGCACTTTCGTGCCCTAGATGGATTTTGGTTAAAAATGTTCATCCATTGTTATGGAGATTTATACCACAAATAATTGAACCAATTGGCAAGACTATCCGGTTGGATAACTCGGCCTCTCTTATACCTCACTTGGACGCTAGGGTTCTAGTGTCGATCAACCCTAGCCATGACCTTCCCAATTCGGTAAACATTAATTTAGGAAATGAAATTGTGTCTTGTCCTATTGAAATCCTCAGAGGGATTAATGTGTGCTTCCTCTATAGAAAAGATGGACATATTCAGAAAAATTGCTCCATTGTTAATCGACATAAAGGAATGGAGGAGGCTTGCAATGATGCTAGCAACCCTCCTCCAGTCCACGGAAATCATGTTTCGGTTATGGACAATCTTGATTCCCTTAGCAAAAAAATCAATAGAGTTATGAATGGAGAAAGTAATAGAACCACAGACTCTGGCAAAAATGCTAACACTGGAATCTCCAATAATGTCCCCACCACTCGTTCTGCAATTTCGGAAGCCCTAAAACAAATGGGTGAAGAGCAGTAGGATGGTTTTCAAGTAGTTGAAAAAAACCCTAGGAAAAGGAGAAGGAAAAATTCCCAACAATTGGCGCTGGAGAAAATTAGAGCGAATAACCCTAATAATTTAAAGAATAGAAAGGATAAATCTTTTGTGGTGAACAACCTGGCCTCGCCTATGGACGATGATGTGCAAGAGATTCCCCCAGAAATTAGATTATTGATCTCGAATGCAACCTTTGCCACTGATAGACTCGTAGATCAGAATTTCGAAGAGAGGGACGGTGTCAGTAGTGAGTTAGGTAAGGGAGGGAGTCCTAGTGAGACTGTGAGTTTAAAGGATTCTCATAAGAACTCGACAAACATGGATGTATCCTATGATCCTGCCTTAACATGTGTCACAGACATTGCAGAAGAAACCCCCTCTCTTACAGAATTCACTCCTAAAATGGTCGTCTCCCTTCCCCCTAAGAAGTTTGTAGAAATCGAGGATAACTGTGTGATTGAGGTCATTGTTGCTGACCCTAATTGTTGTGATGCCAGGTGTAGTAAACCCCTAGCCCTTCAGGATGGAATCCTAGACTATTGTAGTAGCTTGAAGGCACTCGAACCTTGTTCTCAGAGTGGTGAGGTCCCTAGTCAGTATGTTCTCAAGAAGGACCCTGATTTCAAGGAGGACTCTCAAAATAATGAATACACCAAGGAAGAAGGGGAGTGGATGACGGATAATGAGAACTCTGAGGCTTTACGCAGAAGAAGAAGAGGTAGACCACTGGGTTCAAAGAATAAGGGCTTAACTAATAGAAGGAAAATTGAAGAAAAGAAAGATCTCCCTAGGTGTTTTAACAGTTTTAAGGCCACTAAAGAGTAAAGAAATCTCATATTGTCATGATGAAGTGCATCTCATGAAATATTAGAGGTCTGGAATCACCAGACAAGAAGCAGATAGTTAGGAAGTTTGTTAATCAGCACCAGGATGTGGATTTTGTCATGTTACAAGAACTTAAAGCAATTAAATTTACCTTGGAGGTCAATTTAGAATTCATCTGGAAAGACTATTAAGATCTATTCAGACCATGATAAAGGCAAAGGGGGAGTTGGGCTGCTCATCAACTCCAAATAGAAAGATCACATAGTTAACCAAGGGTGCTCACCATGTAATAGAGTAGTATGGGCCTCACTGGACATTAATAAAACCATCATTGACGTATGTTCAATTTATGCTGCCAATCATTACAAGGAAAGGACCAATTTATGGGATTGGATTGCCTCCCTCCCTGATATACTGTGGATAATTGGGGGAGATTTCAATATAATTGAAAGTCATGAGGATAAATGTGGTGGTGCTCCTATGGAGTGGAAAGGATCGAAGAAATTGCATTGGGAAAGAATGAAGAATTGTAGAAAACTTTTTGACCCCCTACTAGGTAACAAGAAGAACGCCAAAGGAATTTGGTACACGTGGTGCAATTAATAGAGAGAAAAACATAGAATTTAGTGTAGACTGGATAGGTTCTACATTGATAGAGAGCAATTCTCCTTTGAACCAGATAATAAGGGTAATATTGTGATAGTATGGCCGGCCTCACTCTCGGACCATCATCCGATTATTTCCCTAATTAGACTCAGAGACACACTAGCAAAGCAAGAAAAGGAGAGAAATTCTTCCTTAATACCCATCTCCTCAAGGATCCGAATGTGTTGGTAGCCTTAAAAATTATTATACTTTTCAACAAAGGCAATAAGGAATTGAATTCTCACGTAAGAAGATGGAACCAAAATGTTAAAAGTTGGCAGGCTCTTCTCCAGACTATTCGGCAGAAGAAAGCTAAAGATTATAGGTTGATGGAGAAAACACTTTCTGATGAACTGCACCAATGTGAGGTAGAGGTCCAAAATAGCCCAAGCAGAGTAGAACTATCAGACAAAGTGGCCCAGGAAAGGGATGCTCTGAGGAAGCACCAACAAGTTAAGATTAGAGTGGCAATGATCAGGGCTCGAAGTCAGTGGATGCAATTCGGTGACAACGGTTCTAAATTTTTCTTCAATATACTTAAGAAGAAACAATCTAGAGAAAAGTTTGATAGGATATGGATAGACAATTAAGAGGTAGTAGCATTGGATGATATTAAAGAGGCTTTTTGCTAGTTTTATAGAGGTCTCTTCTCCTCGGAAGATTTCCTTAAATCTCAGGAAGCAAGAGAGAAGTGCAGAACTATTATTCCTAATAAGATTGTAGTAGGGGACGCTCAAGCGTTGAGGGTTTCTATCTCTGTGGGTGAACTAAAAATTGCTATTAGGAACTTGAGCAATGACAAAACTCCGGGACCAGACGGTCTGCCTGTCGAATTTTATAAAGCTAATGAGGAGTGGATTTGCCAAGATCTCCATGAAATATATTCAGAGGCTTTTGAGACTGGTTCTCTAGGTGAACTTATCAATAAAGGGACTATTAAGCTTTTAACCAAAGAAGGGGACAAGTCACTTATTAAAAATTGGAGACCCATTACGCTCCTCAATGAATCCTATTAAATTTTGGCCAAAACACTTGCTCTCAGGTTAGATAATTTTCTGCCCAAATTCATTTGTCCCATGCAAACAGGGTTCATAAAGGGAAGATTCATCCTGGAAAATCTAATCACCAGCTGGGAGGCGATGGACTGGGCAAATGTATCAGGACAGAATGTGGCCATGTTCCTTTTGGACTTTGAGATGACCTATGATAGGGTGGAATGGGAGTTTGGAATTCTGCAAAATGGGTGAAGATTCTCCTTAAAAATGCATCAGCTCAAGTAGAGATTAATGGATCTCTCTCTCAGAATATTAAGCTCGACAGGTCTATTAGACAAGGTTGCCCTCTGGCCCCTACTCTTTTTGTTATTTCTTTTGATGCCCTGTACTATATCTTAAGAGATTACACCATTTGCCTTAAAGTAGGAGGTGTTAAAATTCCTGATGGGTCTGAGTTGATTAATACCCAATTTGCTGATGACACTGCACTTTTTATAGAACTCACCAAACAAAATATGGAAGCCCTAGAGTGCAAAATTAAGTTCTTAGGTGAGATTTCAGGGGCCAAAATCTCTCAGGCTAAATCCACCCTGCTTGGTTGGAAAGAGGAGCCTCCAAATTGGTTGCACTAGTTTGGAGTCCAATGGGGGGGGCCTAATAGGATAGTCAAATACTTGGGAATACCCTTTGCCATCTCTCGCTCTCTCAAGGAGATGTGGTTATGGGTTAGAGGCAAAATAGACAAGAAGCTCAATAAATGGAATAATAGGTATCTTTTGCTTGCTGGAAGAGTGCAAGTTTGTCAAAAAAAATTATCCTCATATAGCATATACTACTCCTCGGTGTGGATGTTCTCCAACTATCAAATCCTGGAAATACAAATAAGATACACTCTGTAAAGTGGGGGTGGTGCCACATAGAGAAGAGTCTAGGAGGACTCGGGTTAAAAGACTTGAGAATTCAAGGGGTTGCACTTGCTGCAAAATGGATCTTCCAGGCATTTGATGGCAATGAACCATGGAAAATTCTAGTAAGAAACAACATCTTGAGAGTTGTTCCTAAAAAGGCTAAATCTTGGAAATCTCTACCCTTTTGTGACCTAGTGGCTGGAGGTTTTGTATTCTCAGTGCAAGGCTCGAATATCCTTAAGTCTATTTGGAAAGCCTGGGAAACTATTATACCTTTCATCACCAACAATAGGGCCAGCAACAATGACCACATCCATGGGGAAAGATCCATCTGGTGGAACCTTCTCCACTCTTCTAAACCTCTCGCGCTTACTCAAGGGTGCTCTACTAAAGCCTGGGCCATTAAAGAAATTTGTTGCTTTAAAGATATTATTGAGAATGGTAGGCTTCTTATCTGGGAGTCCCTTAGAGATAGATTTGATTTGTAGAATTCCCAAAAGAGAACTTATAACATAATGAAAAACGCATGTTCAGAGCTTCAGTTGCCCAAGAAATGCAAGATTAGTAATGAAATATGTACTGATCTTATGTGGAACAACAATATCTTTGTGTCTAATATCAAAGATATTAATGTTTATAATACTTTAACATATGATGAATCCATTATATTGTATGCTAACAATTTGTGGTTTGCAGAACTTTCATTGAAATAGTGGCAGAATATATTTTCACGACTATGGAGTGGTCCTATTATGCCCAAGAAAAAATGTTTTAAATGGCTTATGATATTTGATGCTCTGCAAAAAGGATGTTAGAAAACCTGTGGTGAGGCAACAAAAAACCTATGGTGAGGCAACACACACAAGAAACATAATGGCTCAAGAGTTAGTTTTTACAACCAAAGATTATTCTAAACAGGCATATCAAGAGAGACACTATAAGCAAAATAGAGCATTTAACTATGAAAACAAATGCAAAAAGGCATCTCCAAATGCCTTCCACCATGCTTGTAGCTCTTCCTCCCTTGTTCCTCTCCTCTCCAAGTTTCCAAATGAGTGTAGCTCTCAGCAACTTTTTCCACTATGGATGTCTTATGGAGATTAAAGATTGAAATGCTTTAAACTATGTTATGCAAGTGTAAAACAAGCTAAGAACTAAGATTTATTTTAGTCCAAAATGACAATATATAAGTGATTATGCTAAAATGCTCTCTTTAAAATTGACTATAAGTTAAATGTATACAAGTTTTTAGGATCTGGACTATGAAGAAATGAGCTCTATTTATAGTTAAAATGGAGCAATGGATGGTTGAGATTGAGTAATCTCAACAAGGGTCAGGATTGAATGGTTTAAGATCCATGTAAGGACTTTCAACACAATCCCAGGATGACAAGTGTCAACATGAGAGGGGTTGAGGGGAGAGGGAAGAAGCATTAAATGCTTGACATGACCTGAGGGTTAACTTGGGAGGTAGGGTTAATGTTGAGTTGAGTGAATAAGTTCATTTATTTCAACTTTTGGTTGCAACTTGCATTTGTAGGAGAATGCAAGTGGGGGGTTAAATGATTTAAATAAATATTTTTAATTTATTTATTTAAAAGAAGAAAGGGGATTAAATTAAATAAATAGGATTTATTCATTTAATTGATTGTGAATTTGGTTTAATGAATTAATTAAAATAAATTGAATAATTTATTTAATTAATAGGAGAATGTTTGAAGATGAATTAATTAAATGTTAATTTAATTAACTGATGGCTAGTGGGTTTTTAATCAAATAAATAACAAATATTCATTTAATTAAAATGGAAAAATTTATGTCACTACATTTGCCCCTCTTTGAGATGGTGCGGTTTATCGTGTCATTTCAAAGAAAGAAAAATAGGTGTGAAGAAATATGCCCCATAAATGTTAATTTAATGGGTGGTATGCCCCCTCGAGAGATGAGCCGAAAATTTCAAAAAATCAGCCAATCTCTCAAAAAAGAACAAGAATTAGCGGGGAGGTAGAAGAAAAGAATTGAGCAATACCGGTGAAAGAAACGAAGAATTCGGAGATAAAACGAAGAATGGGGAGGCATTGGAAGTTCACGGGGACCACGACGGTGAGCGAGGTAAAATTATGTTTAGGGAAAAGGGTATATATGGGGGTGAAGGGGTAAAAACATGGTCATTTGCATTCATCTCCACAGTGATTCAGAGCTTTGATAGTGACTTCTTTGAAAGAGCAAGCAATAGTCAGGATGCTGGTACTGATAGAAGATCATCGGCTAGAGTGGGTATGTTGATTCCAGCGGCCAAATGACTATGGACCAGTGGTATGCAAATTTGAAATTTTGTTCACGCATTTTTGATGTCTTTTTTCAAGCATCCAAGTTGAGTCAAGACAATAGCGCTAAAACTGTGTTTTGGCGTTGTTGTTAGTTGAACTAGCGCTATTGTGCCGCTATAGCGCTATCGCATAGTGGTTTTAGCACTGTTGTAAGTTGTAGCGTAGTTGAGTTGTTTTAGCGCTAATGTAGTTTCAACGCTTTCGAGTCCTTCTTGTAGCACTAATGCTCTGAAATGGCGCTATTGCATAGTTTTTCTAGCGCTATTGTTTTTTTAGCGCTAGTGTGTAGTTGTTGTAGCACGATTGTTAGCAGAGTAGCGCTATTGTTTGAAAAATAGATGCCCCAATGTTTAGAAAAAGAATCTCCTGATGCCAATGGTGGATGGATGGAGAGGTTAATATATGTTGATAGTCTAGGTTTAAACTTAAGAAAGTTTGAAACAAAACAACTGATGATGATGGTTGATATGCGTGTGTAGGAGGATCTTCCTGTCTTACATATGCAGGAGAGGCATCCAGCCACATAGTAGTTGAGATATCAGCTGACGGATGCCGAGATTGATTGCATTGCAGTGGCAAGCCTGTATGATGTGATGTATATGCTCGTGATTTAGACAAATTGTGGTTTGATGACAGCATTGGCAGAGCGGTGGCACAGTGAGACTTGTATGTTTCACCTAGCTATGGGGGAGATGACTATGACACTAGAGGATGTGTGGCGGATCTTACACATCCCTATCTAAGGGGAGCTTGTGACATATGACCGAGCATGGGGGACAGCGGTTGTGTAATGATTTTTTGATGAGGATGTGTTTATTCACGATGGCTCAGTAGCATGGGAGGATATAGCTGCATTATATGAGCCACTACCAGTTGTACTATCAGGGATTGTTGGGGGCCTACTATGTCTGGATTGATGATCACATGGATTGGCTATGGGTTGGGGCCAGGTTATAGAGAAGATGATGACTGAGGGGACCCACTTTGAATGGGGACCGTGCATTCTGTCACACCTATATTAGGAGCTGCATGAGGTGGTGTACCGACAGATGATCTCACTAGGAGTTGGGATCACTCTACTGCATATCTGGGCATGGGAGAACCTACAGGTGACCCGACCTATTAGTCTGCGATTTAGGGCAGTGGATCAGCCCTATGTGTATATTTATGGCAGTATGATGAGTCAGCCCCACCTGGGGAAGTTAGAGTGGTGGTGGCGGGCATTAGATGATTTAGATGTAGTGATCTGGAGGCCCTATATTGAGTGCGAGCCTTGGGATGATTATGTAGAGGCCTTGCTTTATGTATTTATGACACAATACTTAATTGGTAGGAAAACCTACAATGTGGAGAGACAGGTACCTGGCAGAGTGTCGAGGCAGTTCGAACAGAGGTAGGTATTGCCGAGTGGGTCAGGAGAGTATGCACGGGTGGTACGGGAGAGAATATAATTATGCAAGTATTGTTAATTGAGACAATATGATTATCATTCACAATGGTCGTTGTTGTTTTGGACATGCAAGTCGCTCGGAACTATCAGTTCAATAATATGTTATATATTTAGATTTATAATATAATTATCATTTACAATGGTCGTTGTTGTTCTGGACATGCAAGTCACTTGGAAATATCAGTTGAATAATATGTTATTTATTTATATTTATAATATGATTATCATTCACAATGGTCATTGTTGTTCTGGACATGCAAGTCGCTTGGAACTATCAGTTCAATAATATGTTATTTATTTAGATTTATAATATGATTATCATTCACAATGTTCGTTGATGTTCTGGACATGCAAGTCTCTTGGAACTATCAGTTCAATAATATGTTATTTATTTAGATTTATAATATATATACCATAATTTTTTATGTCATTACAAATGTATATGAAATAAAATATGATATATTAAAAAAATTAGATTGAAATAAAAATTAGACTATTTATATTTGTTTATATGATAGAATATAATATATTTAATAAATATTTAAGATTAAATCTGTGTATATATACGTAGAAACATATGATATTAAAGAAATATATATAAATAGAATATATTTTAAATTAAAAATATACTATTATATGTATAATATATATTACTTATATATACATAGAATATATTTTGCAAACCTTTTAAATTATTTTATATATATAGAATTGTAGATCTCAATTGGTTCTCTCCCTTCCAAATATCTTGGGGCACTGCTTTTTGTAGGATTGTGCAAAACATCAAATTGGGAAGAGGTATTGAATACTTGCTAGAATAAAGAAAGTGCTTGGAAGAACAAATGGTCGTCTTTGGTAGGTATGATGTTAATGATCAAATCCATGTTGGCAGCAGTACCTATATAAATCATGTCCTATTTTAGGATCACTTCAAAAGCCCAATAGATGTTTGGAAAGCTATCTGAAATGTTTTTTATGGGAGGGGACAGAGGAACAAAAAAAGATGTCGCTAATAAGTTGGGATATAGCATGTTTTCCAAAGGAGGCGAGTGGTGTTGGGTTGAGGAGGGTGACCTTATAGAATCTTATGTTGGGAGCTAAACTGTGTTGGAAATCCTCAAAAATCTAGAAAAGATTTAGTGGAAAAAAATATCTAGACTACAAAGATCCAAATAGAATAATAACATATGCTAATTCCTATGGTGGTTCTCCAATTTGGTAGTTTGTGTGGGAAAGTAGGAAATTAATCACAGAGCACCTGTTATGGATGGTTGGGAATGGGAAGAAAGCTAGATTATGGACTGACTCTTGGAACGGAAAAATACGACTAGCGGAACTATTGAATGATCCTCCATGGATTTTGATTGCCATCAATACTTGTGGCAAAAATGGTTGTTAATTGTGTTAGAGAAGATGGCGGGGGGATTGGACTTGATTATGAATGGATTGATATCAACATCGAACAAATCCCAGATTCAAACAAAACCACAATCAAGGAAATCTTAAGGAAACAAATGAATTTGTCTTTCATAGGTAGAAGATGAAATTATATGGTCAGGTTCAAAATTAGGGATTTACTTTGTTAAGATTGGTTTCATAATTCATCAAGCCTCAATAGCAAATAATACATGGCCAAAAAAATTGTGTTGCTCAAAAAATGTATTTTACCTAAAGGTAGTGCCTTTGTTTGGACTACATTGCATAAAAGGATTATTATAGGTGATAGGCTGAAAACTATTGGCATTGAAGGGCCTAAAATTTTCCTAATGTGTATGAAAAATGAGGAAAATGCTAATCATTTACTTTTGACTGCATTTGGGCATCTCGTTGTTGGGATTGGTTTATATAGGTTAGATGGAGTGTTGCCAGACAATCTGAGGATCTTGTTTATTTCTTACAAAAGTTGGCCAAAATTGGGTGTTTAGGAAGCATGGGGAGATATTTGGACATTTTTCCCATCAATGATTGTATGATACATATAGAAAGAACAAAATAGGAGGGTATTTAAAGAACAACAAATGAAATTTTTATATTTGATCAAGAAAATTAAGGAGGGTATTTGTGAAAAGGCCAATGCAAAGCAATTGGATAAGAAGAATTATTCTTTTTCTAGTTGGGATAATGCTATTAAAAAAAGATAGGTTAATCTTAGAATCCTTAATGTTAGCATATCAACTAAGAACAAAAATAAAAGAGGCTAAAAATGGAAGGCTTTGCTTAGGGGATGATTGAAACTCAAGTTTGATGGGGCTACTAAAGGTAGCCCATGTCTTGCCTGTATAAGATGAATTATCCAAAATGAAGAAGGAAATTGTATTTGCACTCTTTCCCAAAGATTGGGAATTGCTACCAATAATGAAGTTGAGCTAGAAGCTTTTGCTACGGGATTGATATTATGTGTAGAAAAGAAGATAAATGTACTACAAATAGAAGGGGATTCACAAGTATGCATTAATTCTATTTGCAAAAATCACATATAAAATTGGAAATTCAAAATGGTGGATCTTGAAAATCAGACAGTGCTTGGAAAGATTAGAGAGCTATTCCATTTCCCATATTTAACATGAAGCCAATGGTATTGTAGATCAATTAGCCAATATTAGAGTGTCTCAAGATTCATTGGAGGAAATATACAACTATGATCATTTGGATGAAAGGGTGAAAAACCTCATTCAAAAAGAAAAAGTCAACTTCCATATGAGATTGGAAATGGGGATATGGAATAAATATCCTTCGATGTGATTCTAGTCACATCGATTTGTAATAGAGGATGATGGTCTCTGCTATCACAAGTGTCCTTCTGCTATTGAAAATTGGTACAACTAAATCCTTAGGATGACTATGGTTAGTTTGTTTCAATTGGGTGAATGATGGCTTTGGTTGATTCCTTGTTGTCCTCCCTTAGCATTGACAGATTGGTATAGCATATCCTACTATGCTATGGCTGAAGTAATTTGATTTAAAGTAATGTGCACAAACATGGTGGCCATTATTCATGGTTGGACCTTTGTGAATGCTCATGGGTTGGGTTTGTTCTTGTCCTTGCTTGCCACATCTTGACAATTGATTGGTGCTATATGTTCATTACTGATACCACAAAATCTAATTTAAAGTTACCCATATCCATATGTGATCACATCTAAAGAGCATTGTATCATCAATCTTCTATCAATAATTGTAGATATGGGGTATATCTTCAAACATTTACTTGAGTATTTATATTTCCTATTTCAGTTCAATTCAAGGTTAATTCCTAAATTGGGGTTCGAACCAAGGCAAACCCCTGTCCACAACCCTTTTCTCTATTTTTGTGTGTACGCAATTAATTTAGGTGTTTCTATCAAATATTTCGATAGAATAGATGACAAAAAATAGGTTCAACTTTTACAAGCACAAAAAGTGGAAGACCAGGTAGCTCCTACTGCCTTGGTCTTGAGAATTCAACATGATCTTCTAATAGTGAATTTTGTGCATCTTCCTAATCTGAAAAATATCTCGCTTGTCTGGCTAGAAGTTGTAGGACTAGGATGCCCTACCCTCCTGATCCTAGCAATTCAACTGAGATTTTTAGCTACAAGTTTTCATCCACTTTCCCTTCTCAGATCTCTATCTATGGATCTATGTGAAGTTTGGAACATTTTTTTATCACTATTTTGGTTTAATTCTCTACCGTTTTTCCCCATAACTTGTACAACTTCAAATCCAATTTCAAATAAACTCAAGGAGAAACACCACCCTAATCTACATTCAATCTCTTAGAGAGTTGGATCAATCAAATTCATCTTTCCTTCTTAATTTTGGTGTGGATCTTAGTGGCCTTATCAATCCTATAAGTGGTAAATCCCTACAATTCCACCACTAAACATTTTGGTGAACTTGATGCTTCTTACATTTTGCATATTTCCGATTTAGCATTTTCAGATCTGATTTTTCATAACTTTATTGCATATAATGATCGAACATTGCTTTGGTTATTGCATATCAAAGTAGATTTCATAAATGGAGTTGTTATCTCACTTTTCTAATTCAATTTTAATTTTAATTTAAGATCTCTCCCTCTGATCCTCTTACTCCTAAAGACACCTTAGTGTAAGACTTGAGATTATTAACACTTATTTTGAAACTTCCTCCCCTAAGAATGAAGTTTTGATGAATGATGTTGATATTTATCCTAAAATGTCCCTCTCTCATAAGGATATTCTAGAGGATGAAAATGATATCATAAACACCTTCCTTAATGTCACCTTACGCTCCATACATGGTATTCCTCTTAGAGGTTAAGCATTAAGGAGTTCTTTTGCCCCCCCTAAAATATGTTTTGTTCATGAGAAAAGAGTCAATACTCCTATCAATGATCTATTTAATGGAGATGAAGTATTGAAGAGAAAATGACACAATTCTCTTCTCATAAAGGTACTTTAGTGAAAGGGGGGCAAGTTAAACATGTTGGTATATCAATATCTCTAGATCCTTCTTATTCTCCTTGAGCTTATCTTGACCATCAACGTATTTATAAGCAATATGATGTCATGCTCTTTATTTATGACCTATATCCTAACATAACATTGAACAAAGATGAGGCATTGGATGATGAAAATCCTTCTTCTCAATATTTGAAAGGGTACATAAATAGTGATGATAAAAAGGAGAATTTCCCTACAAAGGATATCCCTTTTTCCTCTAATTATCCCTTTGACCCTTCAAATTGTCCTTAAACAAATTTTTTTGAAGAAATTCATAATGAAAACCCTTCTCCCACACAATTGAGAACATCCTATGAAGTTGGATATTATATGATACCAAAAAAAAGCTATAGACGAGAAGGACTTGGAAAAATGAACAAGGAATTAAGATCCTTGTAGACCCTCGCACACAATTCGCTAAAGAATGCTTGGGTTATCCTAATTGTCAAACATCTATGGAGGATGCTTGTAAGGTTAGAATATTTAAAGACTATTTTGTAAGACATAAAAATTATCATCCATCCAAAAATACTTCTTCATCAAATAATCCTCCTCCTCCTTTACCAATTATTTTTCCTCAAGAAAACAATCCTTCTCCTTCCATTAGCATACCTTGTTCTACATCTCAAGAGACAAGACCTAGCCATATTAACAATCAAGAAAAATTTGCTACAAGAGTCTTTTGGAGATTGAAGTATGATAAGCATGTTATTTTTTCTTTCATAAAATATACCAATAAGAACAAAGAGGGTTATGACTAGTCACCATTTACAATAGATGTTGATGCAGGAGCATCCCTGGTCGATGAGCAATCTTGCATCAACCAAAAATATTTCCTTTCAGTTTTGTTCTTGTTTAGTTCTTTGGGTAGTTTTTTGTATTCTTACTGGTATGTGGGTAAGTTCACAAAGATGGTGGTCAAAAAGGGGGGTATAAGTGGACACTTTTTTTTTTCTTTCTAAAATCAGGTGAACCTGAACTTGAAGGAAAAATTTGAAAGTCATCCACTCAAGATATGAAGATAATCAAAGAACAAATATTGTAGTACTCTGAATCTAGTTTCCAAACTACTAAACTTCTTAAAAATTGGATAATATTAAGGGGGTCAAATCCTTTGCGCACAAAAAACAGACCCTGATTTTTTCTAAAAAACATAACATAGTGTCTGATGTGTGCATCAAAAAAGTCATAGTTAGATTTAGTATTTTGACAAATACTTTGGCAAAAAGATAGTTAAGAGTGAGCACTAGAAGATGTGTATTTTTTTGTAATTTTTTGTTGAGTATCTTTTTTTATGATTTTTCCAATCGAGCACATCCTGAAAATTAGGTACCTGTTCGTGCGCGAAGCATAAGTTGCACTAAACAAATCGAAAATACAATTTATTTTTTTAAATTGTAAAGAATCAAGTGCACTACAATAATATATAAAGTTTTTAAATTTGGATAAGTATATCAAAAGTTATTAAAACAATGGTGCACCTATGTCTGTGAGAACTATGGAGACACTGGTAAAAGAAATTCAATAATAATATGTTATTGTTGCTCAAATTTAAAAAACATTATATGGTTAGAAAGATCAAAAGATGGGTGGAAATATGGTGGTAATTTTAGAAATACCCACTTGATGAAGTGTAAACCTGATGATGACAAAGTTGATAAACCAAGTTGATAAAATAAAACACGTCAAAAATGAAAGAAATTGAGGGAAATCAAACTTCCAAACCATAGCTTTGTCATCTAGACCTATTTCCAAGCCTAAGCAGTCAAAAGAGCATACAGGGTACTTATGGTATAGAAAGCACGTACGAGGTACTTATGGTGTAAGAAGTGCGTACGCACTCATTTTACTATAAACAAAACGTACGCGCTCTTTTTACTATAAACAATGCGTACATGCTCATTTTACTATAAACAATACTTACGCGCTCTTTTTACTATAAACAACGCGTACGCACTATTGTATAATATGATATTGTATATATAATATGTGTATATATATAATATATAATATTTATATATGTATATAATAATATATAATATATTAATTATATATATACACATATAAATGTATTGTCTCCCCCTCTCAAATGCATACAAGGTGCCTCTCTCTCTATATATATATCTTTCTCTCCCTCTCTCCCCTTCTCCCTTCCTCCATACCCCATCCCTCTCTCTCTCTCCCTCCCTCTCTCCCCTTCTCCCTTCCTCCATACCCCATCCCTCCCTCTCTCCCCTTCTCCCTTCCTTCATACCCCTTCCTTAATATGCATGGTAGTGGTAGTATATGATGATCATCACTTGTCAAATGACTTGGAATGGTACATACCCATGAAAGAAATCAAGTGTGTAATTCCTATAGTCGCAATCGAGATCAATCCTATAACCTTGCAAATTTAATAGCATCATATGTTTTAGAACTTAGGCAGTACTCTTAGGGTTAGGTCAAGCTCTTACACTTTCTTTTTAGCGAAGCCTCGTTGTGTGTTCACTTGGAGTCTCTCTTACACTGACCATAGTCTAACTTAGCTATATCAAAACTAAACTACTGATGTTATATTGTATGATGTTCTATTCATAACTTTAAATTTAATATATCATTTTATTAGCCCACCATATGACCCCTTAGGTGTCATTAGAGGTCGTATTGTTTCCTAAGAGGTCATATGGTGTCCTGTGACCCCTTAGGACACCATATGACCCCTTAACACACCATACGACCCATAACAACACCATATGTTGTCCTAAGGGGTCATAGGATGCCATATGACCCCTTAGGACACTATTTGGTGTCGTTATAGGTCCTATGGTGTGCTAAGGGATAATATAGTGTCATATGACCCCTTAGGACACCCTATGACCCCTTAGATGTTGTTAGGGGTCATATTATGTTCTAAGGGTCATATTGTGTCTTGGATTCAATCTTCTTCCTCTCCCTCCCCCCTCCTTCTCTCCCTCTCTCCCTCTCCCTCTCCCTCTCCCTCTCTCTCTCTCTCCCCCCTTCTCCCTTCCTCCATACCCCATCCCTCCCTCTCTCACTCTCTCCCCTTCTCCCTTCCTCCATACCCCATCCCTATTTCTCTTCTTCTCTCCCTCCCTCTTTCTCTTCTTCTGTAATTCCTATAGTCACAATCGAGATCAGTCTTATAACCTTGCAAATTTAATAGCATCATATGTTTTAGAACTTAGGCAGTATTCTTAGGGTTAGGTCAAGCTCTTACACTTTCTTTTTAGCGAAGCCTCGTTGTTTGTTCGCTTGGATTCTCTCTTATGCTGACAATGGTCTAACTTAGCTATATCAAAACTAAACTACTAATGTTCTATTGTATGATGTTCTATTCATAACTTTAAATTTAATATATCATTTTATTAGCCCACCATATGACCCCTTTGGTGTCATTAGAGGTCATATTGTTTCCTAAGAGGTCACATGGTGTCCCGTGACCCCTTAGGACACCATATGACCCCTTAACACACCATACGACCCATAACAACACCATATGGTGTCCTAAGGGGTCATAGGATTCCATATGACCCCTCGGGACACCAATGACCCATAACAACACCATATGGTGTTCTAAAGGGTCATATGGTGTTCTATGACCCCTTATGACACTATTTGGTGTTGTTATAGGTCCTATGGTGTGCTAAGGGATGATATAGTGTCATATGACCCCTTAGGACACCCTATGACCCCTTAGATATTGTTAGGGGTCATATTATGTTCTAAGGGTCATATTGTGTCTTGGATTCGATCTTCTTCCTCTCCCTCCCCCCTCCTTCTTCTCTCCCTCTCTCCCTCCCCCATCCTTCTTCTCTCCCTCTCTCCCTCTCCCTCTCCCTCTCTCTCTCTCTCTCTCTCTCCCCCCTTCTCCCTTCCTCCATACCCCATCCCTCCCTCTCTCGCTCTCTCCCCTTCTCCCTTCCTCCATACCCCATCCCTCTTTCTCTTCTTCTGTAATTCCAATAGTCACAATCGAGATCAGTCTTATAACCTTGCAAATTTAATAACATCATATGTTTTAGAACTTAGGCAGTATTCTTAGGGTTAGGTAAAGCTCTTACACTTTCTTTTTAGCGAAGCCTCATTGTTTGTTCTCTTGGAGTCTCTCTTATGCTGACAATGGTCTAACTTAGCTATATCAAAACTAAACTACTGATGTTCTATTTTATGATGTTCTATTCATAACTTTAAAATTAATATATCATTTTATGAGCTCACCATATGACCCCTTTGGTGTCATTAGAGGTCATATTGTTTCCGAAGAGGTCATATTGTTTCCTAAGAGGCCATATGGTGTCCCATGACCCCTTAGGACACCATATGACCCCTTAAGACACCATACGACCCATAACAACACCATATGGTGTCCTAAGGGGTCGTAGGATGCCATATGACCCCTTGGGACACCAATGACCCATAACAACACCACATGGTGTTCTAAAGGGTCATATGGTGTTCTATGACCCCTTAGGATACTATTTGGTGTCATTTTAGGTCATATGGTGTGCTAAGGGATAATATAGTGTCATATGACCCCTTAGGACGCCCTATGACCCCTTAGATGTTGTTAGGGGTCATATTGTATCCTGGATTCGATCTCTCTTCCTCTCCCTCCCCTCTCTCTCTCTCTCTCTCTCTCTCTCTCTCTCTCTCTCTCTCTCTCTCTCTCTCCCTCCTTCCCTCCATCTATCTCACTCCCCCTACTCTCCCTCTCTCTCTCTCTCTCCTTCCCTCCTCTCTCCCTCCCCCCTACTCTCCCTCTCCCTTCCTCCATACCCCTTCTTCTCTCCCTCCCCCCTCCCTCTTCTCTCCTTCTCTCCCTCCCTCTACCTCTCTCCCTCTCTCTACCTTCTCTCTCTCTCTCTCTCTCTCTCTCTCTCTCTCTCTCTCTCTCTCTCCCTCCCTCCCCCCTCTCTCTCCCTCTCTCCCTCTCCCTCCTTCCCTCCTCTCTTACTCCTCCCTACTCTCTCTCTCTCTCTCTCTCTATGGAACAATGAGAGGTTGAAAAGGAAAGACAAAGGCAGTGTATGAAGAAATTACGTGACATAAGAACAATGGGAGAAGAAGGTATGTCATCCTCAACATCTCAATTCGATTTACCAAATGAACATAATGCACCTAATGCAATTGAAGAAGAGACATTTGATTTACTGTATGACCCTAATGCAATTGAAGAAGATACCGCATTGAATAATCAATTAAATGATGAACATACATACACCTTCTCTATTTGATGAATTTAATGTACATAATGCACTGATGTTAACACCTCCTAGAATCATTTGTAGGAAACCAAAGTATCTAATTGACATTGATGAGAATATATTGAAGCCAATGCCCAATAAAATGAATGAACGAACTTGTAGGAGAATGGTTAAAAGAATATGGCAAAACTATTTTGAAAACTTAAATCAAACCGCAAGATGTCAATTAATTATCCAAATGATTAAAATTTTGAATTTTAGAGAGACAATAAAAATTATAGGCCTAAGATCATCTGAAAGTAACAGTGAAAGAACTATTGTGAGAAATATATTTGATGCATATCAAGCTATTGGTTTAAAATCATGTACTAAAGATTCTAATGCTACTCGATGTGTCATTACATCAACCATAATGAGCAAGAAAATAAAAAAAGATCGTTTGATAAGAAAAACAAGTAAGTCATTAAATGTTAGTAGATCAACATTAATTAAAGCATTAAAGAGGCGAGAAAAAATAGAGGAACCTAACAATAATTCTCTTTGGGCATTCTTGGGTAGACTACCATGCAAAGACAAGGTTGTTGTTGATGCACTAAGAACATTAATTGAAATTTTTTGGCATGACAACATAAGAGTTTCGCCCAACCAAAGAGATGTTGTTAGAAGGTGAATTGGGTCTACAAATTGTGAGCCACATGCCAAACACTATTTGGATATGACTCAAACTAAATTTTATGAAAGATTCCTCCAAAAGTTTCCTCAAATAAGAATTTCTCAAAGATTTTTTGAAATGGCAAGACCTTTTTATATTAAGATTAATCATGTATGGACCATGTGTTGTTGTAGGATGCATATTGAATTTTCCATGCACTATGATATTTTTTATCATATTTGTTCTACTTTGCACACTAACAATGTTTTGCAGGAATGCAATATACAAGCACCTCCTACGTCGGTAAGAGAATTTATTTCAAGTGTGCTATGTAATAGACATGATGGTTGCATTTATTATAAGATGCCTTGTTTGGAAGGTTCTTGTGCTATATGTGGTGGTTTGCAATGTTTACCAAGATGCGTACATTTGGAGAACACACATGAAATTGGTACGAAACTAGTTTCTTTCAGAAAATACAAGACAACCACATATGGAGTTAAAGATGGAAAAGATTTGAAGAGATGTGAGCTAGTGAAAAATGATATATGTGTAGCTGAATTTATGAAAATGTTTCAAGAGAAACTAGTTTATGAGTATATAATGCATACACATAGAGCTCGATGGTTAGATGAGCAATTCAAGTTATGTAAGGACACATTTCCTCTTGGCACCATTGTCTCTATCATTGATTTCACTGAAAATTATACACTACAACCTCAAATTAAAGTGCAATCTATGTATTATCACTCTACACAAGTTTCTATTTTTGTATACATAGCATTCATGCATGCAGATGATAGCACAGAGGAGGATAGAAAGGTTGTAAGAGAGTATCACTTCTACATAAGTGATGATCGTACTCATTCATTGGAGTTTGTACAAGGATGCTTTAAAGTTTTCTATGATAGTTTAAGGGAAAGGAACATACGATACAACTGACACTTAATATGGCCAGATAATTGCACCGCAAAATTCAAGAATGCAAGGATGTTTTATTGGTTGAAAAGGATGCATATGACAAGCGATGTACAACATTTTTGAAATTTCACTGAGGATGGACATGGTAAGGGAGAGCACGATGGTGCAGGGGCATGTGTGGAAAGAGCCCTAGTTAGAGAAGAATTGAAGTACGAAGGTGGTGTTGAGTTTATAGATGCAGAAACAATTGTGCGATGGTGTAAGTCTATAATGGGTCCAGGTAATCCGGGTACGTCAATGGTTCATAGATATTTTTGGTTGATCACTGAATCTAACATTGAAAACTATCTAAATTGTTGTACAGTTGCAGGATCGAGTGGCATTCACTCATTTATGAGTTCAAATTCAAGTTCACTAGTAATTTATATGAGATAGATGCTATGCTTTTTCTCTTCATGTATGTATTGTTTGTGGTAAGAATGTGAATCACAAGAGTGGGTTGACAAATGGTCTTGTAGACCATTGGTTCCCATTGATTCATATCAAATTTCCAAAGCACTACAATTGAGCCAGATGGAGACATTAGTGGATTTTGACCATGTATCCGACCTAGTGGATTCAGGTGATTTTTTGAGTTAATTTTTTTGCAAGTATTCTTTTTGGTTCATTTTGTTGTACGTCATACTTTATTTTTGTTATTAATTAACACTTTATAAAATGCAGGTCATTTGTATGTAGTTGTTGCAGAAGAGAACAATGAAGAAGGAACATATTACTATTTGTGTCGTTGTGTTGAGCCAAAAAGAAAATTGACAACCACAATCATTGACGAAGAGGGTATTGAGTACCCAATACGGTCTGTTGTCATGACAGGAACATGGCTTTGGAGATACCCTATCAAGAATTCTGATGTTTGGTTGTTTGAGGACTTTGAAACACACAGACATATTTTTCATTTCTCTAACCTTGTTGTTGCAACAAATATTCATTTGATGAAGTATCGTGGTAGACCTCATAACAAGATTTTATGGAAAGTTCCTGAATCTGACCACGAGGCAATACTTGACACAATATGGGATAGAGTCAATCCTGAAGGCTCACTTGATTGATTCTATGGTTCAGAGTAGAATGATTTTGAGAATTTTGTATAAATCATCGACGAATTGTTCTATATTCATTTTTTGTATATATAAATGCCCATGAGCTGATTTTTACATGTTTAGGGGCATAATTTTGTATATTTAAATGGCAATGAGCTGATTTGTACATATGTACATGCCAAATTTTGTATATTAAAATGGCGATGAGCTGAATCGCACATATTGTAATGCCAAATTTTGTATAAAATCCCATGAGATGATTTCTAAGACATTTTTTTGTATAATCAAATAGCCAAGAGCTGATTTGACCATATTTAGAGGCAAATTTTTGAATAATATGTGACAATGTTTTGTGACTATTTTGTGTGATAATGTTTTGAGTATATGTGATGTGTCCCTAGTCAATCATGAGAATTATTGATTCTTGTATAATCATGGAGAATTATTTGAGTCATTATTGGGTGATAGGGGTCATAGATTGAGACTAGATACAATTTGAGGAAAAATTGTCATTGTTGTCAAAAAAATTGTCAAAAAAGTTGTCAAGCAACTTCTACATTGCATCGGTAGGGTATGACTCTCGACGTTCCGATGCTTTGGGATGCATGATAGGGGAATGCCTAGCATAAAACTGCCCACCCAAACGTGCTCGTGACGTCGGTTTGTGCACACAACGAACCAAATCAATTCTAGCCAATCCTGCAACTTTGCATTGCATGCAACTGACAGTTTTTGCAGCAGGCGAAAAAATGCAACCAATTGAAAATGGCTCCAAGTCATCAAAAACCGAGATAGAAAATCATAGAGGAGCCTCACATGACCCCACATGTTCAAATGGATCGACCATATGTGTCCTGAATTTGAATAAATAGTCCATCAAATTTTGATAATTTCTTAGACTCAGGGCACTTGAGAGATCTCCCGGTACGGTATGACTCTTGATGTTCTAGCACTTTGGGATGCATAAGAGGGGCATGAATAGCATAAACATGCCCACCCAGATGCACTCATGTTGTTAGTTTGTGTACACGATGAACCGAATCAATTCTAGCCAATCTTGCAACTTTGCATTGCATGCAACTAACAGTTTTTGCAACAGGCGAAAAAAAGCTACCAATTGAAAATGGCTCCGAGTCATCAAAAATAGAGATAGTACATTATAGAGGAGCCTCATGCAACCCCATGGGTTCAAACAGATCGACCATACGTGTCTTGTATTGGGATAAACAGTCCGTCAAATTTTGATAATTTTTTACTCATGGCACTTGAGAGATCGCCCCAATACGGTATGACTCTCGACGTTCCGGTGCTTTGGGATACATGACAGGGGTATGCCTAGCGTAAACCTTCCCACCTAAATGCGCTTGTTACGTCGGTTGTGCACATGACGAATCGAATCAATTCTAGCCAATTTTGCAACTTTGCATTGCATGCAACTAACGGTTTTTGCAACAGGCGAAAAAATGCTACCAATTGAAAATGGCTTTGATTCATCAAAAAATGAGATAGGCCATTGTAGAGGAGCCTCACGTGACCCCTTGGGTTCAAAAAGATTGACCATATGTGTCCGGGATTCGAAGAAACATTCCGTCAAATTTTGAAAATTTTTTGGACTCATGACACTTGAGAGATCGTACTAGTATGGTATGACTCTCGATGTTCTGACACTTTGGGATGCATGATAGGGGCATGCCTAGTGTAAACCTACCCACCCAAATGTGCTTGCAATGTCGGTTTGTGCACACAACAAGCCAAATCAATTATAACCAATCCTACAACTTTGCATTGCATGCAACTGACAGTTTTTGCAGCAGGCAAAAAAATGCCACCAATTGAAAATGGCTCTGAGTCATCAAAAATCGAGATAGGCCATTGGAGAGGAGTCTCATACAACCCCATGGGTTCAAACGGATCAACCATATGTGTCTTGGATTTGAAGAAACAGTCCGTCAAATTTTGATAATTTTTTGGACTCAGAGCACTTGAGAGATCGCACTGGTATGGTATGAATCTCGACGTTTCGATGCTTTGGGATGCATGACAGGGGCATGCCTAACATAAACATGCCCACCTGGATGCACTCACAATGTCGGTTTGTGCACATGACAAGTTGAATCAATTATAGCCAATCTTGCAACTTTGCATTGCTTGCAACTGATGTTTTTTGTAGCAGGTGAAAAAATGCTACCAATTGAAAATGGCTCTGAGTCATCAAAAACCAAGATAAGACATTGTAGAGGAGTCTCATGCAACCCCACTGGTTCAAACGGATCAACCATATGTAGCCTAGATTTGAGGAAACAGTACGTCAAATTTTGACAATTTTTTGGACTCAGGGCACTTGAGAGATCGCACTAGTATGGTATGACTCTCAACATTCTGGTGCTTTGGGATGCACAATAGGGGCATGCCTAGCATAAACCTACCCACTTGGATGCACTCGAGACGTTGGTTTGTGCACACGATGAACAAAATTTGACCATTGCGAGCGTGAGGGTGCTCTCACACCAAACACATATTGTTGATTACATATCCAAATATTCATTTAAATTTATAAAAGGGCAGCCACCAAATACAGTGAATACACAATAATGAACTGAATACAAGGAGTTTTGTAGGGTTAATTCAACATTTTAGATATTTTATCAAATCATATTCCATGATTGCAATGCTTTATATCATATATTTGTGTTGTTTATATTCATATTGTTGATTACATAGGCAAATGATCAATTAAATTTATAAAAGGACAACGAATACAAAATAATGAACTCAGTACATATTTATTGGATCTAATATCGATATTTATATATATAAAAAAGGCATGTCTGTTAAGTCAATACAAGTATTACAAAAATGTGGCATATGCCATGTCCAAATCGATATGCAATAAAAATGTAGAATATATGTACATGTATTGGTCATTCTATGACCAAAACTAACACTATATGATCCTAAACTTGTGGTGGATCATCAAAATCAAGCCTCTTCAATGCAGTACGCAACTCTGTAGATGGCTGCAAAACCACAATTCAAAAGCCAAGTTATAATTATTTTGTAGAAAATAGTTCACAATTAACAACATAACTATGCATTTAACTATAATTCTTTTGCAATTGAAATGTAGATTACCTCATCAGCTGACCTAGGAGCTAATGTCTTTGCTCTCCTCTCCTTGTCACCCTTAGGAGTTTCTTGAAGACATACTTAAATGGATCCACGTTATGGTCGTACCGCGAAGGGGTCTATTGTAGATTAAATGTACAATTAATACAATGTACTAACATAAATATATCAAAAACACTTAAAAGCTATAATATAGAGAATAATGACGTACCTGTGCCTGAGATGCTTCTCCAATGGATTGAGGATGGCTCACCATCGATGGAGAAACTATCGCTATTACCTATACAAAAAATGTTCAAAGATTAGATACAATTAATATAATGATAAGTATTGTAGGTTAAAAACAATTAATTTTACATATCAAACAAAAGTGTACGAGATCCTGAGATGCTTCTCCAGTGCATGGAGGAGGGTTCACCATTGATGAAATAGGTATGGATATTTCCTGTATGAAAAAAATATAAGATTATAATATATCACAAGTTCACATGTATGCATGCATATAATCATGAAAACAAGAAAATAAAGTAGAGATACATACCTCTGCCCTCTCTTGATCCACAGGCAAATCAAGTGCGTTCAACAAATACACATAGCTCAGTGACCGTTGTACATGTAAAATAGACAAAAAACACTAATCAATCTACAAACCCCAACTAATACTTGATTTTTACATTTTCAAACAATTTTACAACTAAAAATGTGTCCAATTACCTTCTTCCCATGTTTTGGCATCTTCGAGGAGTTCTTTTTCTTAGGACGAGCCCTAGATGCAGAGGGGTACCCTAAAAAAACAAAATTAACATGAGATATTAGTATAGATAATAAATTAAACATAATTTAAAAAATCTAAAATGAAATGACTTTCATATTCCATCAAAACAATACATAAAAGGGGTTGTACAAAATATGATACCGTATAGCCTTGTAGGCCAAAATCGATCGCTGAGAGCGTGATGTCATCAATCTGGGACAGTCGGTCCCCTGTCAACACCTACAAACCAAAAATTGGACCAAGCATTAAAGATAGTTAGTATATCTTGTATTTTTTTGAATTCAAAGTGTACTATTCTATTTTAACATGTTACAAAATTTATACCTCAGGCATCGAAGTTGCAACTGTAGTAATTGGGGGAGGAGTATGGGATACCGCTGTTGCATCCTGAAATGCATATTATTTGTCTCAATTTAAATAGATGTATAAATGAAAATTCATTTATGTAATTACAAATTTAAAGTAATTGATAAATAAAATGCTATGAATTCAAATCAATACATTTGTGTCTATTGCTCATGGGCAAACACCATGTCCATCAACTCATCCGTCAGCGTGAAATACTCAGTCGTGCGGGCCTGACATCTACTCCCACAAATCATGCACAAATGAGATGTGGATCCATATGCACCGGTCGCATCATCTATCCCTGAGAAACTGACACAAATATGCTAGATGGGCTCTTTGTTGACACTAGAGCAACTAATGGCTCATCATCCAATACAATAGGGTGTGCTAATGACGTCCCATGCTAGATGATGGCACTAGTCAATGCTATGGCTTCTTGAAGAGTCTGTAGCTCCATCGACTCTTTCAGCTCTATTGGGACAACCTGATGCAACTTAGGTTTGGGTGCTAGGGGGTGGTGAATCTCTGCGGGTAATCGCCTACAAGCTCCAGGTCTATCTTGGGCAAAGCCACAACCTCTACCATGGAACTCTCTCATATCAAAATAGTTTGGGCGCACATTGAGCACAAACTCACAATATACTTTTCTCAAAAAATATAATGGCACCTCATAATTATTACAAGGTGGATCATCAAAGACCATCCACCAGCTCTTCCAAGAAAGATTCTTCATCTGCACATTGGTACACCAATGTATTCGAAACCTCTTTGCATTAAGAGGTAATAACTGACCAGTTTTGGGATCAATGAAAAGGGCACATATTTGTTGTTTACTGATATTTTTTTTTTTCACTCCTTCGTATGATAGCCCATCAACATAGAATTGATGACACCTATCCCTAAAGCTTCCCCATTTGGTAGTTTGTGTGGAAACAACTATGGCACCACTAGCTAATGTTTCTAGTCTAGTGGCGAGGGATTGATGATGCTCAAGTTCGGATGTTTTCAATTTAACAATCAGTCTATTGATTTTAGACGTATTTTATCCTAACTGATTAATTAATTTCTCCCGTGTTTCAGGTTTGCGATCAAAAGGAAGAATTGGGGGTGTATCTTGTGGGTTTTCAGGAGGTGCATTTGGATGTTCTTGTTGTGGATTAGAAGAATATGGTTTTTGAAACAAAAAATGAAAAAACCTAATCAAAATTAATGAAATTAAATTCAAAATGTATAACAAATTGAACAAACGGGAAAGAAAGACAAAAATAAAGAAAAACTAACCTTGATCCATAGTGACTGGAGGAGAAATCTAGCACCCTGTTCGCGGTTTAGGAGAGAAAATGAAGAAAAACAAACTAAAAATGCGCTATTCAGGGAAAATAAGACAACTTGATAGGCACCGCGTATGCAGTTCTTTTGGGATTATTAGCGCGTACGCGCTCATTTTTCTATAAGTAGTGCGTACGTGCTCATTTTCCTAGAGGTAGCGCGTACACACTCATTTTTCTAGAGGTAGCGCGTATGTGCTACCTTCTCTAGGATCGGGAACAACAAACCTAAGTGTGTACGCGATCATTTTAAATTTTAGAACCACATACGCACTACTTGTTTTTCCATGTTTTTTTTGGGTGGTGTCCTTTTTTTTGACCACCATCTTTGTGCACATACCCATGTACCAGTAGCTGTTTTTTCCTCATGGCAGATCTTATTTATGGTTTCCAGATGGATTTATGTGCTTGATTCTAGATTTCCAGTTCTTTGGGTCCTTTACTAGTCAGTTATCGCTTCTGGTTGACTCTTTCTGGGTTTCGAGACCGTTATTGTGCTTATCGATTGGTTTTCCTTCATTACCGACGTGATTCTTGGTGTGTGGATCCATCTTGGTTCTTTTCTGATGATCTTTGGCATGCAGCCGACCTTCCTTCTGAACCACATCACTTGGTTGTTAATTTCTGGAAAGATTTCTTAATTCTTAGGGCCGACCTAATTACACGTTTCGTTTTCCTGCATTGGTGAATGTAATCTTATGAGGTTGACCCAGAAGTGTTCTGGTGGGTATAAATATGTTATCATGTATTCATTGTAGGGGGTAGATGAATTATAACTCAAAATAAGAATTGAGATTCGCATGTTGTGATCTAGTTGATTCTTAGAGTCTCGATTGGATCGTATCTGGCTTGAAGCTTGTATGTAACCGGTTAATTATGGATGTTCTTTAATGATAATCTAATGATTTTCAAAAGTTATAAGGCTTTAATATGATATGTTTATGTGAATTTGTTATGTTCTCTTGTTTCTTCCATTGTGTCTCTCTTACTGCATAAGTTGATTGACTCTTTTGAGGGTTTTTATCGGTTATGGTTCATCGGATGTATATTGAAGCTAGTCCCTATGAATATGTGGCATATGCTAGAACTAGTCACTATGTATATGTGACGTAAGTCAAAGATAGTCATCATGTGTGTGATGTCTACGAGCTAGTCACTAAGTATATATAGGAAGTGTGATCGACTCACTCTATATAGAATTCAATTTTTTTGAAGGGTATTGACTCCTTTGTATAATTGTGTATGCACGTATACTCATAAATTCTATTTAAGTGACAATAGATGTATTAAGTTCCTTTAATGACATTTCACCCTCTTGGCTTAATATAATGAGAAGAGGTGTAATATAATTATAATATGGTATTTGAGTAGTCGGGTAAGGGTTAGTATAGGATCATGGGGGGCCAAAAAGTGGCGATGTGAAAAAATAGCCTTCTTCACTCACCTAAAAATGCGAAAATCCATGTTGACTTTTTGCTTGGCCTGGGTGTCAGTACACCTTGGCATGGTAAACACCTAAGAAAATCGAATATCGAATAAAATTGGATATCGAATAAAATTGGATATCCCATAAAATTGGATATCGCTCTTTTGTGGCGAGATTCTATGAGGGAACAATATGCGGATGGATTGTTCTATAAGGAGATTAAGGATCTCGAGATATCCAAAGTTGCTATGGCCACATTGTTTGTGAATCCCCGCACTGGTCAACCTGTAGACCCCCAAAAAATAAAACATTCTATTAAATGGTGCACAAATGAAGGTATTGTGAAAAAAATTTGGGATCGTTGGTGGATGGTTTTCGACAAACCACCCAACAATAATCTTGATGTCCCCTTCTACTTCATCAAAAAATTGTATGCTGAGTTTGATTTAGGAAAACATGTGAACTACTTTGACATCCAACCTTTCTAGGGTGTGGGTTTAGGTATGCTCCAAAATAGCCCTGGGGCAGTCAGAGTAGTCCAGGGCCCATATGTCCCCCCTCCTCTTGTTGTTCTGCCACCTCCAGTGTGATGGTATGATGAAATAATAAGTATCCGGTCAACTACTAAGAGGGGGGGGGAGTGAATCAGTAGATAGAAAAACTGATACAAACTTCACCATCTCAAAAATCAATCTCTAAAAGTAAACTTACAACTAACAATGTAATACCTCTGTCAAGATAAAAACTCATAAGATAAACCAGTTGACTATTACAACAAATTAACAGTAAACAACTTCTTCATTTTTCAATGCTTCCAGTTATCATGACTTATCAAAGTAGTTAAGTAGTTAAGTAAATCAACAATGAAAACATAACCACAAAAACATTCACCACTTGACACAAATAATTTTTTACGTGGAAACCCAAATAGGTAAAAACCATGGTGAGATGAGACTCACAAGATAACTATCTGAACTCTTCTGAAGTTCGCCTTGTTAGGAGCCTAGTCTATTAAAGCTTTACAAAAAGTCTTGTTAAGAACTGATCCTATTAGGAATCACTCGGTTAACGAATTGACTACAATGCCTTGTTAGAAGCAATACCCTGTAAGGAGTAACCTCAATAGAGGATTTGAAAATCCAAGCTAATGGATCGCCTTATTAGAGGATTTGAATAACACCAAGCTTGCTAGAGCTTACCTAGTTAGGGGATTTCAATTCTGTTGTAATTGTTAGAAAACAACAGGAGTTTGTTGATCTGTCTGAATAGCACTACACTTGCTTGATTAGATCCATTTCATGCTCCTATCTGTCTTTACTCAAACTGCAGATACATCATCCAGTTCGGCAACCACACACTCAACTGATCTTTGCTAACTCTTTGCCAACTCATTAAACTAAACAACTTCATCGACCTTATAAACAAATCAATCAAGTTGGTAACACAACAAAAACTTAATTCTCATAGAGATTACAAATAAATCAGTTCAAGTATGACCGTTGGATTACATAGCAATCTCTGCACATCAATCAAGAAAACCTTGATCGCTCCTTGATCACCGCTTCATCGAACTTAGTAACTCATCATGCGCTTTGTATTAGATGCAATACATTTGCTCATTCCCTAGACAAAAACCGTTACAACAACTCACCAAAATCTCTTAAAATTGTCTTCATACAATAATCATACGTGTCATAATCATTACCGCTCATCATCACATCATAAACCAATATAGCCAATTTACCAAACTTAATCAGTTAGGGTTTATAAAAAACAACAGATAAGATTTATCGGTTACATCAATAGATAAGGTTTACACCAGTTACCGGTTACAGTAACAATATTACAACAATATCAACAATATCATTACCAGTTAATTGACATCAATGACAACATAACATATCATTAATGCAATCTTCATGCAAATGCGAATAATCTCCCCCTTTGGCATTGATGGCAATACAAATATCAATACCATTGATTGATGCATGATTGTGAATAGGAATCCTAGTTTACATTACCAAGTATTTACCATGCTCTCCATGTCTTCAACTTGTCACTGGTTCTCCTTCCCATAATCACATAATTCTTCTCCCCTTTTGACAACAATGCCAAATTGAAAGTAAAACATGTAACGTCAAATTTCACTATGCATCATCAACAATCTGCAACTTGATGCTCCCCCTGTGGAATAAATCCACTTCAACACCAATCCTTCTGTAAAATTCTACAAGTAGCTCTGGGACTGATGTAATCTACATCATACTTAATTGACTTCATGAAGAGGGACAACCCCTAACTGACTTCTAAGATACTCAAAAGTAGTCTTAGGCAAAGGTTTACTAAAAATATCTACAAGTTGTTCCTTGGTAGAAACATGCTCCAAGATCACATCTTTACTCTGTACTTTTTCCCTCAAGAAATGATACTTCAATTCAATATGCTTGATTCGTGCGTGCAAAACAGGGTTCTTGGAAATATTTATGACACTTTTATTATCACATAAAATAGTTATAGGTTCTGAAATCTTCATCTTAAAACCTTCCAAAATGTGCCTCATCCATATAGCCTATGTACAATTCATGTAAGATGCAACATACACATCTTCAATAGTAGATTGTAAAGTACAACTCTAGTTCTTACTACTCCATGAAACAAGTCTTCCTCCAAGAAAAAATGCTCCACCGGTTGTGCTTTTCCAGTCATCAACATTTCCTGTCCAATCTGCATCTGTGTATACCTTCAAGTCAAAATTTCCTCCATATGGATACCATAACCCATAATCAACAGTACCTTTTAGATATCTAAAAATTCTTTTGGTTTCTATCCGATGTGTTTCCTTAGGATTCTTCTGGAATCTAGCAACTATGCCAACTACATGAGCTATGTCTGGTCTGCTGTGAGCAACATAGTGCAATTTTCCAATCATTGACCTATATTACTTATCATCAACAGATTTGGACTCATCTTCCTTAGACAGCTTACAACCTGTAACCATAGGTGTCCCAACTAGTTTATAGTCACTCATGCCAAATGTCTTTAAGACCTCTTTCACATACTTAGACTGTGTGATGAAAATATCATTTTTCATTTGTTGTATTTGCAAGCCTATGAATTTTTTTTATTTCTCCCACTAAAGACATTTCAAACTCATTTTTCATTTCATTTACAAAACTGTTGCTCATGTCATCATTACCTCCAAATATGATATCATCAACAAATACTTCATTGACTAGTATTTTATCTCCTTCAGATTTGAGACATATGTTACTATCATCATTGGTTCTCAAAAAGCCTATCTTCATCATATGTGTATGAAGCCTTTCATACCATGCTCTCGGTGCCTTCTTTAATCCATATAAAGCTTTATGCAATCTGCATACCATGTCTTTCTTATCAATCAGACCATAACCATCTGGCTGCTCAATGTATACTTCTTCTTCTAGTATCCCATTCAAAAATGTTGACTTAACATCCATCTGGTATACCTTGAATTTCTTGTGTGCAACAAATACAAGTAAAGTTAGGTGAGATCATGCACGAATTCTCTCTGATTATTCTTCTGGTTAGTACTCCAGCATCCTTATCCCCAATAATCTATTCAGGATTGTGATTCAATCTCACATATCTTGGAATAACATGATCATTATCTTCAGGTTCATCTTCTTCATTATCATCATCTTCTTCTGAATTTATCTGTTTCGGTTGAACTGGTACATCAATATTTTCTTTGTCGGTTTCAGATTTCACAGTTTTTGGTTCCAAAAACAAAATGCAAGGATCTTCATCCTTTTTCTCTGAACTGGTTTCCTCTGAGACTTCAGGATTTTCATCCTCTCAAACATCAACACTCTCAATAATTCTTTGTGTCTGGTTGTTAAAACACTTGCAGGCCTTACTCTTGGTGGAATAGCCAAGAAATATACCTTCATCACTTTTAGCCTCAAATTTGCTAATATAATCACCTCTCTTAATAAAACATTTTCTACCAAATATTCTGAAATAACTAACATCTAGTGATCTACCATACCACTATTTATAAGAAGTCTTGTCCTTACCTCTCTTTACCAAAATCTGGTTCATAGTGTAGACAGATGTGCTGATAGCTTCTCTCCAGAAAGTTTTCCCTACACCTCCTTGTATCAACATCATCCTAGCAACTTCAACAACTGATCAGTTGTTTCTCTCAGTGATACCATTCTGTTGTGGTGTCCTTGGTGTAGAAAGTTGTCGTTTGATACCATTTTCTTCACAATACCTAGTGAATTCCTCATAAGTAAATTCACCACCCTGATCTGTCCTCATACACTTTATCTTCTTACCGCTCTCCTTCTTAGCTAAGGCCCTGAATGCCTTGAACTTACCAAAAGCTTCAGTCTTATCCTTCAAGAATGTGACTCACATCATCCTTGAGAAATCATTAGTGAAGATCATAAAATATCTGTCACCTTGAATACTTTTTGTTCTTATTGGTCCACAAAGATCTGTATGAACCAAATCTAACAAATGTTCTGTTGAAAAGGATTTGCTCTTGAAAGTTGAGGATGTCATCTTTCCCAACTGGCATTGTTTGCATAAAGCATTAACCGGTTTGTCTAACTGAGGCAAACCTCTCACTATCTTGTACTTACTCACTTTAACAATGTTATCAAACTTTATATGACAAAATCTCCTATGCCAAAGCCAACTATCATCTGTCTTTGCAATTAAACAGTTGCTTACTTTAGGATTAAGGTGAAACAAGTTACTTTTAGTTTTCTTCCCGGTTGCAATCAATTCACCTTTGTTGTCATAGATTTTGCACATACCATTTTTAAACTCTAATGGGTATCCTCTTTCATTGAATTGTGCCACACTCAAAAGATGGTGCTTTAAACCTTCAACCCAGTAGACATCATATGCACTACTCTTTCCATTAAGAAAAATAGTTCCCTTACCTTTAACCATGCAGGGTGAGTCATTACCAAATCTTACAATGCTGCCATCAAATTCCTTTAGAGAAAGAAATTTGCTCTGATCACTGGTCATGTGATGTGAACAACCACTATCAATGATCCAATCATTAGAGTTATCCATCCTAGATACTAATGCCTTATGTTCTGACATCTCTTCTTTAATGGCTACAAACACAATATCTTCATTAGCATCACCATCAAATTCCTCATCAGTGATACCGCCATCAACAACAATAAGATAATCTCTTTTGCCTTTACCCTTTTACTTCTTGAATTTCTCTTGTTTGTGCTCATTATCACCATTAGGATAGTTAGCAACAATGTGTCCAATCTTGTTTCATGCAAAACATTTCAAAGGTAATTTTCCTTTATATTTACCTGTACCTCTAAGCAATCGTTGGCCAACAATGCTTCAAGCTCAACTAAACTGTCTTCATCATCAACTTCTCTGTTGGATCTAGATTCATAACTATGACTGGAATCTCTACTTTTCCTCACAGATGGGTTAGAAACAAAAGCTCTAAATGTAGACTCAAATTTCTATACACTACCATCATAACCATTTAATTCAAAAGCAGTAAGCTTGCCAATGATGGAGTCAAGAGTTACCTTAGTTTTGTCAATGGACTTCAGCTCCTGAATAGCTGCAACTCCAATAGCATAGATCGATAGCAGGGTTCTCAATACCTTACTGATCATTGTGGCATCTTCCACTTTACCTCCTACACTCTTAATTTCACCAACTATCGCTTTTATCCTTTGACCATATTGCTAGATATTCTCACCTTCATCCATCTGCATGTCATCAAACTTTCCTCTTAGACTCTCTTCTTTAGCAATCTTAACATGTTCATCATCGCTATAAAGCTCTTCAATTTTTTTCCATACCTCATATGCAGTTTCAAGACCATGAACATCTACATACTCTATATGAGACAAAGAACTGCTAATAGCCTCCAATGCTTGATGATTTTCTTGTTACTCCTTCTTTTGATCATTAGTCAACATCCCAGTATGTGCAACATACTTAGTATCGACATGTTCCCAATACTGGCTTCCCAAACTCTTGATATAAATTTTCATTCTGTCACTCCATATCTTGTAGTTCTCTCTATTAAAATTCAGACCTTCCTTCTTCATCATGATCTGCAAGATCTTTACCTCAAGTTGTTAGGCTTAGACCTTAGAGGACCTAGAATGCTCTAATACCAATTAATGGTAAGATGAAATAATAAGTATCCAGTCAACTACTTAGAGGGGGAGGGGTGAATCAATAGATAGAAAAACTAATACAAACTTCACCAATCTCAAAAATCAATCTCTCAAAGTAAACTTAGAACTAACAATGTAATACCTCTGTCAAGATAAAAACTCATAAGATAAACCGGTTGACTATTACAACAAATTAACAGTAAACAACTTCTTCATTTTTCAATGCTTTTGGTTATCATGACTTATCAAAGTAGCTGAGTAGTTAAGTAAATCAACCACAAAAACATTCACCACTTGACACAAATAATTTTTGACGTGGAAACCCAAATAGGTAAAACCCACGATGAGATGAGACTCACAAGATAACTATCTGAACTCTTCTTAAGTTCGCCCTGTTAGGAGCCTAGCCTGTTAAAGCTTTACATAAAGTCCTGTTAAGAACCGATCTTGTTAGGAATCACCTGGTTAAGGGAGTGACTACAATTCCTTGTTAGAAGCAATACCCAGTAAGGAGTAACCTCGGTAGAGGATTTGAAAATCCAAGCTAAAGGATCACCTTGTTATAGGATTTGAATAACACCAAGCTTGTTAGAGCTTACCTAGTTAGGGGATTTTAATTCTACTGTAATTGTTAGAAAACAACAAGCATTTGCTGATTTGTCTAAATAGCACTACACTTGCCTGATGAGATCCATTTCATGCTCCTATCTGCCTTTACTCAAACTACAGATACATCATCTGGTTCGACAATCACACACTCAACTGATCTTTGCTAACTCTTTGCCAACTCATTAAACTAAATAGCTTCATCAACCTTATAAATAAATCAATCAAGTTGGTAACACAACAAAAAATTAATTCTCATAGAGATTACAAATAAATCAGTTCAAGTATGACCATTGGATTACATACAAATCTCTGCACATTGATCAAGAAAACCTTGATCGCTCCTTGATCACCGCTTCATCGAACTTAGTAATTCATCACGTGCTTTGCATTAGATGCAATATATTTTCTCATTCCCTAGAGAAAAACCGTTACAAAAAATCGCCAAAATCTCTTGAAATTGTCTTCATACAATAATCATACGTGTCATAATCATTACCGCTCATCATCAGATCATAACCAATATAACCAATTCACCAAACTTAATCGGTTAGGGTTTATCAAAAACAACAGGTAGGGTTTACCAGTTACATCAATAGATAAGGTTTACACCAGTTACCGGTTCACTCTACAAATTGTTCCTACTGGTTACAGTAACAATATTACAACAATATCAACAATATCATTACCAGATAATTGACATCAATGACAATATAACATATCATTAATGCAATCTTCATGCAAATGCCAACACAATGCAACATCCAGACATCATTTGTGAGGCGACATCATGGACCATATTGGCTATTCACTCTTTGAGTAGCCTTTTGGTTTCTCAAGCTGGGTCACTAGCTCAGCCTACTTTTGATGGTAGCGGTGCATCCGATGGCACTAAATCATCCTTCTCGGCTCCACATATTTGCATACCCCATAGTTGTGTCATGTGTGGGCACGTATGCTTGGGTCGAGTTGGACAACCTGTTGATCCTCCTACGCATAGTGCAAATTATGAGGTGCATGAGATGCATGATGCACCAGAGGTTATGACACGGACTGGAGGATACCCTGGAGAGTCCTCGCATGCTAGAGGCGAGGAGGCACCTTCATCATACATTGATGATGTAGTGGTAAGGTTTGTATTTTCACAGTTCATTCTATAATTTATATGAATATTTATAATCTAGATAATATTAAGTACTAATTTTTATTTACATGGTCTATTTAACAGTTGATGACCGAGGAGGAGTTGACACAGATCCAGGAGGGCACCTTGATGGCCATTTTATTTGGCCTTGATACCATTACGATACATATATTATTGCACCTAGTCATTTGTATTTTATTGTACATACATGTCGTTTGTATTTTATTGTACATACATTCTCATCAATTATATTGGTATTAATTAGATTATGTAGTAACTTGCATGTATATCTTATTTTACTCTTGTAAGGCACAAGCAACACAAGTGCAGGGCTATGTGATTTAGGATCTAGTAGTGCAGTTGGAGATAAGGGAAAGGTAATTGAATGCAAATTTGATTCAATGAATAGTTTAAATAACTTATAATGATTATACACGTCTAGACATAGATTGATAGTTTCATATACTTGTTGTGTATATGTACAAAGAATTCTTGGTTTCACATCCTTGTTGACTACACCCACTATACCTAAAGATGATGAAGAAGAAGAGATGCCTCGAGTACATGTGTGTTTATTTTATTTTGTGTTTAGTAGATATAATTCGTTATTATAAGTGATAATTATATGCTAACTTGTATCAATGTCATGTTTGTGAACATATGTAGGTTGTGTATGAAAATATTGAAAACATACCTCCTCTACTGAAGACATACATCAGGAGTACTGCAAAGCCGAAGAGAAAACATGGAGATGAGGTAAACAATAATAGTTAAATTATAGTTCATTTTTATGTTAACTTTTCGAATGTGAGTTATATAATATAACTAATCTTAATTGTGGTTTGTTTTTTCTTGTGCAGGATCCTTTAGAGCTGAGCAGTGCGGTGAAGAGGATCCATTTTGATGATCCATCAGTAGCTTAGGATTTTATAGATAGTTTTGGGATGCTTAAATGTCTATTTGGCATGTATATTTTGTATATGAACATACATTCACGTATATAGAAATACATTTTGTTTGAGTTGGCGTTTATGTCATATTTGTGTATGGACATACACTTGTAATCATTTGACATTTTCATATATACAGAAGTTGATATTTGATCATATAAATTGTTGCTCATGTGTGCATGGTGTTATCATGGAAAACTTTAATCTTCAATCCAATAATTAACAATTGTTAATAATGATTATTTAATGAACAATACAATTCATTTCATTTCATCGTAAGTGTTGTTTGTATAATGAACAATACAATACAATTCATTTAATGAACAATACAATACAATTCATTATTACCCTATGCATTCTCCTATTCCCCCCCCCCCCCACTCGGTTGAACGCTCGGGGTCATACCCTACTGGCATCGTCCCTTGAGCACCCTAAGTGCTAAAAATTGTCAAACTTTGACGGGATCTAACTTGGAATCCATGGCACCTATATATGATCTATTTGAACCTATGGGGAGACGAGAGGGGTCCCTACAAAAGCCTATCTCGGTTTTTCAAGTTTCCCTATGGTTTTATTAGGGCAGCATTTTTTTGATTGGCGAAAAAATCATCAGTCTCATTCAATCGAATGTTGTCACATGGCCAATTTCTTGTTCTGATCATCGTGATAACGAACCATCATTTCCAACATGTCTAGTTAGGAATTATTACCCTATGCATGCTCCTATTTCCCCCCCCCACTCGGTCAAATGCTTGGGGTCATACCCTACCAATGTCGTCCCTTGAGCACCCTCAGTGCTAAAAATTGTCAAACTTTGATGGGCCCTAACTCGGAATCCATGGCACCTACAAACAATCCATTTTAACCTACGGGGCCACGATAGGGGTCCCTATAAAATCCTAGCTTGGTTTTTCAAGTTTCCCTACGGTTTTATTAGGGCATCATTTTTTTGGTTGGCAAAAAAATCATCAGTCTCATTCAATCGAATGTTGTCGTGTGGCCAATTTATCATTCTTCTCATCGTGATGATGAATTGTCAGCTCCAACATGTCTAGTTAGGCATTATTACTCTATGTATGCTCCTATTTCCTCCCCCCCCCTCCCCACTCGGTCCAACACTCAGGGTCATACCCTACCGGTGTTTTCCCTTGAGCACCCTAAGTGCTAAAAATTGTCAAACTTTGATGGGCCCTAACTTGAAATCTGTCCATCGGCTTTGACATGTCCACTTAGGCATTATTACCCTATGCATGCTCCTATCCCCCCCCCCAACTCGGTCAAATGCTCGGGTCATACCCTACCGATGTCATCCCTTGAGCACCCTAAGTGCTAAAAATTATCAAACTTTGACGGGCCCTAACTCAGAATTTGTGGCACCTGCAAATGACCCATTTGAACCTATGGGGCCAAGAGAGGGGTCCTTATAAAAGCCTATCTCATTTTTTCAAGTTTCCCTACGGTTTTATTAGTGCAGCATTTTTTCAGTTGGCGAAAAAAATCGTGTCTCATTCAATCGAATGTTGTCACATGGCCAATTTCTTGTTTTGATCGTCGTGATAATGAACCATCATTTCTGCCATGTCTAGTTAAGAATTATTACCCTAATCATGCTCCTATTTCCCCCCCCCCCCTTCACTCGGTCAAACGCTCGGGGTCATACCCTACCGACGTCATCCCTTGAACACCCTCAGTGCTTAAATTGTCAAAATTTGATGGGCCCTAACTGGGAATTCGTGGCACTTGCAAACAATCCATTTGAACCTATGGGGCCACAAGAGGGGTCCCGATAAAAGCCTATCTCGGTTTTTCAAGTTTCCCTATGGTTTTATTAGGGTAGCATTTTTTCGGTTGGCAAAAACATCGTCAATCTCATTCAATCGAATGTTGTCGCGTGGTCAATTTCTCGTTCTTCTCATCATGATTATGAACCATCAGCTCTGACATGTCCAATTATGAATTATTATCCTATACATGCTCTTATTCCCCCCCGACTTAGTCGAATGCTCGGGGTCATACCCTACCGACGTCATCCCTTGAGCACCCTAAGTGCTAAAAATTATCAAACTTTGATGGGCCCTAACTCAGAATTTGTGGCACCTTCGAACAATTTGTTTGAACCTATGGGGCCACAAGAGGGGTTCCTACAAAATCCTATCTCGATTTTTCAAGTTTCCCTACGGTTTTATTAGGGCAACATTTTTCAGTTGGCAAAAAAATTGTCAGTCTCATTCAATCGAATGTTGTTGTGTGGCCAATTTCTCATTCTACTCATCGTGATAACGAACTTTCAGCTCCGACATGTCTAGTTAGGAATTATTACCCTATGGGTACTCCTATATTCCCCCCCACTCGATCGAACGCTCGGGGTCATACCCTACTGACGTCGTCCCTTGAGCACCCTAAGTGCTAAAAATTATCAAACTTTGACGAGCCCTAACTCAAAATTTGTGGAAGCTACAAATGACCCATTTGAACCTACGAGGCCATGAGAGGGGTCCCTAAAAAATTCTATATCCGTTTTTCATGTTTCCCTATGATTTTATTAGGGCAACATTTTTTCGGTTGGCGAAAAAATCATCAGTCTCATTCAATCGAATGTTGTCGCGTTGCCAATTTCTTGTTCTGCTCATCGTGATAATGAACTGTCAGCTCCGACATGTCTAGTTAGGTATTATTACCCTATGCATGCTCCTATTCCCCCCCCCCCCACTTGGTCAAACGGTCGGGGTCATACTCTACTGGCGTCGTCCCTTGAGCACCCTAAGTGCTAAAAATTGTCAAACTTTGATAGGTCCTAACTCAGAATCCGTGGAACTTGCAAACAATCCATTTGAACCTATGGGGCCATGAGAGGGGTCCCTACAAAAGCCTATCTCAGTTTTTCAAGTTTCCTTAGGATTTTATTAAGGCAACATTTTTTTGGTTGGTGAAAAACTCGTCAATCTCATTCAATGAAAAAATATAGATAAACAAGCATTACATTGTAGACACATAATGATCATCAATATTTCCATGTTTTTTATACACATAATTATCATTACACTTGCATTTGACATCCATGAAGGAATATGCAAACATGATTTTTCATCATTATCAATACAACTACACCAATGTACTCATGTACAGATACATTGTATATCATCAATATAACTAAACCAATTTGTTCAAGGACATTGTATATCATCATAACGAAGTTACATCAATTCACATCCATATACAAATACAACATCCCACTTCATCTACATCAGACATCCTCATGTCCTAAGAGAAACGCTTACGTACAACAATGCCTGCATATAAATGAAGACCAAAATAAGTTTATGCAGAATGAATGTGCTACAAGAAAAAAATTATAACACTTAATACAAATTATTTTGTCAAATTATAAATAGATCATTTGAAACATTTTTAAGGCGTACAAGATTATATAATTACAAAACTTACCAGTTTCTCTGCAAAGTCTACAAGCATAACTTTGAAGAAAGATGCATGTTGATTAAAGCCCTCTCACTGCATTTTTCAGCATGGTTGAAGACGATGGTAGATATTATCATTTCTAAATAGAAATACATTCACTTGACTTAGTGTTTACGCATAAAATTTAATCGTATTAATGCACATAGGAATATGTGCCATCACCAAGAGTAAACTAGTCAATGACGATTGATCTAGCATGAACTTGTATTTTTAAGAATTGTTAGTCTACACATAAAATGCATGGATTAACATAAGGCTTTATGATAATCACTTCAACTGAAATGCATGATAATAAATGAAAAGGTGGGATTATATACCATAAAAATACATCCCTTTGAATTATATCAAGAGAATCCACTATGTTGATGCAAAGATCATAATGCGATACTGTTGTATATCATCAAAAACGCCTGCATGAGCATAAAGGTTTTGCGATAATTATATCATCAAAAATTGTCAAATAGTGTTGTCTAATAACAAAAATTGTAAAGCTCATCAAATGCATGATAATAAGTCGTGTTGCAAAAATACGTCCCTTCTAATTATATCGAGTGTACCTGCTATGTGCATGCAAAAACCATGTTGCCAGAAAAAACGTTCATCAATAGACTTGCATTTTGAACACATCCTTAATATACACATAAAAAACTTGAACATTAAGGTTTAATGATCATTTTTTTAAATGAAATGCATGATAAAAAAAAATAAGGCACCATTAAAGACCTACTACTCAAGTATGCCTGAAGGGTCATCTCTTTGCTTAAGAGTATCCAGTATTGTTTCATGATCAGCATTAGTCACTATCCATAGGTCTTTGGTCTTTGGTTTTGCTTGATGCTTCAACAACTTGACATTTGTAGCTATAATAAGGTGTGAATACATTAGAATGGTTTTGTGTCTCTCATAGTCTTCAAATGTAGGTATGCCATTCTTTCTAATCATGTATGTTCACAACCAAGTTCCCACAACAACAACTGAACTTGTAGGATATGTGAACCCATCATCATCTATCACTAGTTGTGCTAGCTTCTGTTTTCCCTATACACATCGTGCCAACCAATATTCTGATCTCTCTTCATTCCCTTGTGGTGCAACAACTGCAAAAACATGTCCTAGTTGTACAAGATCTGATAGATGGTCATACTCAAGTGAACTTTCCATGTCATTGTTTGATAAGGATATTGTTTGAGATAAAGGAGTTAGATATTGGGGAACCCACGTATCAACCCACTCACTTGATTCACACTAATCCCAATCACACCGAACACAACTCTGACAAAAACAAGCCAATGCTCATGTCCAAATGGTCCATGTACTTGCATCTGAGCTAAGAAATGAATGCATCTTTGAAGAATCTTTAATTGTTTGACAATCCAATCTATATCCCACTATGCTCTCCTCAACCAACCAAAATGATCTGCTCACTACTAGATCAAGAGTACCTCCATGTGATGATGTTGAGCTATACCAATCAACAATAGAACGTGCATCAGAGAAATTTGCACCTAATATCCTCAATTTCTCCTTAACTAAAGCTCTCTTAAAACATGCACCTGCTCCATCATGCTCCCCCTTCCCATGCCTTGTCTCAAAAAAACACCAAATATGAGGTATACGCCTCTCTACATGCATTCTACTCAACCAATAAAACATACAGGCATTCTTGAATTGACCCGTACAGTTATATGACCATATGATATGTTGATCAATTGCAATATCTTTCTCATGCAAGAACTCAAAAAAATTCTCGAAAGAAAGTTGCACATACTCGAAGGAGTGTGATCTATCATCACTCATATAAAAATGATACTCCCTAATTATCTTCCTGTCCTCTTCTGTACTATCAGGAGCATGTCTATATGTAATGTGAACAAAAATAGCAATCTGGATTGAAATGTAGTACTGAGATTGTACCTTGTTCTGTGGTTGCAATGTATAGTTCTCTGCAAAATCAACCACCGATACAATACTGCCAATCAGGAAAGAATTCTTACACATCTTGAACTATTGATCCAACCACTTAGACCTATGGGCGTGTCTTGCATACTTGTAGAAAAGATTTTCCTTAAAATTGAAAATAAAATCAGCAACACTCACTTCTCTTGAGAATAATTCGCATCTAGAACCTTCACCTCCACTCTTCAAAGTATATTTCACTGTCTCATATATTTTTTTCTCAACATAATTCTTTCCAAACTCGTGATCACTGCCCTCATGAAAACATGAAACAAACTTTGACAACTCACCACATTGTGAGCACTTCTCATTCAAATAATCATTTCTATAGAAATAGTAGCCATCATCTCTAGGGCATAAAAATAGATCTTGCAAGTCTCTTGATGATCTCGGAAATAACATTGCACCACACTCCTGAAACATCTCATTAGTATGCATCATAGAATGAATATGGCATAAAAGTTCATGGTACATTGAAAACTCCACATGGTACTTGCAACAACAAGTATTACAAATCTTAAGAGGAACACAATAAAATGGCTTCAAAGATTCAAAGGCCCTTTTTGATATTTGCAAAGTTGGATGTACTTCACAAAACATTTTGTACAACATTGTTTGGCTTGATTCCAAGAAATGTTTGGGATGCGGTGTGCGGCCTCGATTGTCAATTCTTAATTTCAAAATGTCCTTTACATTAGGTGATACTCTAGAATTAGAGTGCCAAAACCGTTGAATCTCCTCCTTCAAATTGTCAGTCAACTTTCTATCAACACGTGGAATCCTCCCACCAAAATCCCATGTATCATGTTGAAGTGGATCGTCAAGTCTTTGTCTTCATGCAAGTGCTCTATCCAAATTTTTATGGTTTATGTTCAAATCAACACCTTTTTGTCTCATTTGACAAGCCTTCCTCAATTGATGGCTTACAAAGGAGGTTGTAATCACTCTTCGAGCGGCTCTCTTATCTCTTTCTTTGGTATTCTTTCCAATAGAATTGAGAGCATCAAATAGATTTTTGGCAATAATAGAATTTCTTTCCATCTTCTTGTTCATACGAATCTTTAATTTGTTTAGCAATGGTCTCATCTTTATCATCTTTAGAAATTGAACAAAGAGTTAGCATTGCTCGGTCAATGTCTTATTGCTAAAAATTTGGTCGAAAAGTTGTGTAGCCCACAACCGAATGGTTCTTGTTGACCTCTTGCCTTCAAGATTCACAATGATGTTCTCATCAATTTCAAGTAACCATTTTGGGGTTATTGAAGGCCTTGGATTTGGAATTTGTTTTTCATCCATGAGAGGGTCTTCATTTCTAAAGTAATTAGGTGTTACATATTGTTCACTTGGTTGAGAAATTCCACCTTCAATGTCAATGTTTTCCACATTTTCACCTCTAATGTCAAAATTTTCCACATGTTCACCTCCTATGTCAAATTTTCTACATTTTCACTTCGAGTGTCAAAAAATTTCATATTTACACCAAAATTATGGACACCTTCATTGTCAACTCCCAAATTTTCACTTTCCATTCTCACATCATGTTGAGCATTTTCATTATCACTTTTAAAATCTACACTTTAATTTTCAATAACTTGTTCAACATTTTCAAATTCAATTTCCTCTTCACTTGAAGTAACATTAGCAATATTTAACATACCTTGTCTTCTCCTCCTATGACCTTCTCTATCTCTTTCTCTATACACATCAATTTGGTTATTTGAAAGTTTTGTTTTGCGTTTAGACTTACGACGACTACTATTCCTCATTTACCTCCACAAAGATGCTCCTAAATGATTGACAATGTAAGATTTGACTTTAAGAATATCTCAAAAGCACAAATTTGTCTCAACTTGTCTAAAAACCCGTGATTATCAACAGAAAATAGAATGTGAAGAATGTGGGCCATTGGAATCCAGAAAATGGCTCACAAGGCTCTTTTTTATTTACAAAAATCGGATATCAGATATCCGATTTTAATGTGTAAATTTGTGGTCCCAAATTGTTTTCCCATTGCAGCCTTTTTTTACTGTTGCCACATTAATGGCAATGGTAGAAATTGGATATCTGATTATATTACTCATATTTTAGAGAGAGAGATTATGGGAGAGGGAGAGGGAGAGAGAGAGAGAGAGAGAGAGAGAGAGAGAGAGAGAGAGAGAGAGAGAGAGAGGGGGGGGGGGAGGGGGGAGGGGGGAGGGGGGAGAGAGAAAGATTAGGGGAGAGGGGGGAGAGAGGGAGAGAGAGAGAGAGAGAGAGAGAGATCAGGGGAGGGGGAGAGAGATATTAGGGGAGAGCGGGGAGGGGCAGGGGAAAGAGAAATATTAGGTATCCCATGACCCCTTAGGAAACTATATGACCCCTAAAGACACCATATGGTGTCATAAGGGCTCATATGACCCATAACGACATCGTATAGAGTCATAAAGGGTCATATTGTGTCCTAAGGGGTCATATGGTGTCTCAAAGGAGTCATATGAAACAATATGACCCCTTAGGACACAATATGACCATAATGATACATTTTGGTGTCTTAAGGGGTCATATGGTGTCCAAAAGGGTCGTAGGACACAATATGACCCCTTAGGACACCATAGGACCCATAACGACCCAATATAGTGTCATAAGGGGTCATATGTTGTCCTTAGGCATCATATGGTGCCCCATGACCCCTTATGACACAATATCACCCATTACAACACAATTTGGTGTCTTAAGGGGTCATATGTTGTCTTAAGTGGTCGTAGGACACAATATGACCCCTTAAGACACCATAGGACCCATAACAACCCAATATGGTGTCATAAGGGGTCTTATGTTGTCCTTAGGGGTCATATGGTGTCCCATGATCCCTTAGGACATCACATGACCCCTAACAACACCATATGGTGTCATATGACCCATAACGACAACATATAGAGTCGTAAAGGGTCATATTGTGTCCTAAGGGGTTATATGGTGTCTTAAAGGGGTCATATGACACAATATGACCCGTTAGGACACAATATGACCCATAATGACATAATTTGGTGTCTTAAGGGGTTATATGGTGTCCTAAGGGGTTGTAGGACACAATATGAACCCTTAGGACACCATAGGATCCATAACGACCCAATATGGTGTCATAAGGGGTCATATGGTGTCCTGTGACCCCTTAGGACACCATATGACCCCTAACGACACCATATGGTGTCATAAGGGGTCATATGACCCATAACGACACTGTATAGAGTTGTAAAGGGTCATATTATGTCCTAAGGGGTCTTATGATGTCTTAAAGGAGTCATATGACATAATATGACCTCTTAGGACACAATATGACCCATAACAACACAATTTGGTGTCTTAAGGGGTCATATGTTGTCCTAAGGGGTTGTAGGACACAATATGACCCCTTAGGACACCATAGGACCCATAACGACCCAATATGGTATCGTAAGGGGTCATATCTTGTCCTTAGGGGTCATATGGTGTCCCATGACCCCTTAGGACACAATATGACCCATAACGACACAATTTGGTGTCTTAAGGGGTCATATGGTGTCATAAGGGGTTGTATGACATAATATGACCCCTGAGGACACCATAGGATTGATAACGACTTAATATGGTGTCATAAGGGGTCATATATTGTCCTTAGGGGTCATATGGTGTCTCATGACCACTAACGACACCATATGGTGTCATAAGGGGTCATATGACCCATAATGACACCATATAGAGTTGTAAAGGGTCATGTCATATGACCCCTTTAAGACAACATATGACCCATAACGACATAATTTGATGTCTTAAGGGGTCATATGGTGTCCTAAGGGGTCGTAGGACACAATATGACCCCTTAGGAAACCATAGGTCCTATACCAATCGAATATGTTGTCATAAGGGGTCTTGTACATGTTGTAATTAGGGGTCATATGGTGTCCCATGACCCCTTAGGACACCATATGACCCCTAACAACACCATATGGTGTCATATGACCCATAACAACACTATATAGAGTCATAAAGGGTCATATTGTGTCCTAAGGGGTCATATGATGTCTTAAAGGGGTCATCTGACACAATATGGCTGCTTAGGACACAATATGACTCATAACGACACAATTTGGTGTCTTAAGGGGTCATATGGTTTCCTAAGGGGTCGTAGGTAACAATATGACCCCTTAGGACACTATAGGACCCATAATGACCCAATATGGTGTCGTAAGGGGTCATATATTTTCCTTAGGGGCCATATGGTGTCCCATGACCCCTTAGGACACAATATGACCCATAACGACACAATTTGGTGTCTTAAGGGGTCATAGGACATAATATGATCCCTTAGGACTCCATAAGACCCATAACAAGCCAATATTGTGTCATAAGGGGTCGTATGTTGTCCTTAGGGGTCATATGGTGTCCCATGACCCTTAGGACACCATATGACCCCTAACGACACCATATGGTGTCATAAGGGATCATATGACCCATAACGACACTGTAGAGAATTGTAAAGGGTCATCATGTGTCCTAAGGGGTCATATGTTGTCTTAAAGGGGTCATATGATACAATATGACCCCTTAGGAAAAAATATGACCCATAACGACACAATTTGGTGTCTTAAGGGGTCATATGGTGTCACAAGGGGTCATAGGACACAATATGACCCCTTAGGACACTATAGGACCCACAACAACCCAATATGTTGTCATAAGGGGTCCTATATATGTTGTCCTTAGGGGTTATGTGGCATCCCGTGACCTCTTAGGATACCATATGACCCCTAATGACACCATATGGTGTCATAAGGGGTCATATGACCCATAACAACCCCTAATGACACCATATGGTGTCATAAGGGGTCATATGACCCATAACGACACTATATAGAGTCATAAAGGGTCATATTGTGTCTTAAGGGGTCATATGGTATCTTAAAGAGGTCATATGACACAATATGACCCATAACAACACAATTTGGTGTCTTACCAGGTCATATGGTGTCTTAAGGGGTCATTAGACATAATATGACCCCTCAGGACACCATAGGACCCATAATGACCCAATATGGTGTCGTAAGCGGTCATATGTTGTCCTTAGGGGTCATATGGTGTCCCATGACCCCATAGGACACCATATGACCCCTAGCAACATCATATGGTGTCATAAGGGGTCATATGACCCATAACGACACTATATAGAGTTGTAAAGGGTCATATTATGTCCTAAGGGGTCATATGGTGTCTTAAAGGGGTCATATGACACAATATGACCCCTTGGGACACAATATGACCCATAACAACATAATTTGATGTCTTAAGGGGTCATATGGTGTCCTAAGGGGTCGTAGGACATAATATGACCCCTTTGGATACCATAGGATCCATAACGACCCAATATGGTGTCATAAGGGGTCATATGTTGTCCTTAGGAGTCATATGGTGTCTTATGACCCCATAGGACACCATATGACCCCTAATGACACCATATGGTGTCATAAGGCATCATATGACCCATAAAAACACCATATAGAGTCGTAAAGGGTCATATTGTGTCCGAAGGGGTCATATGGTGTCTTAAAGGGGTCATATGACACAATATGACCCCTTAGGACATAATATGACCCATAACAACACAATTTGGTGTTTTAAGGGGTCATATGGTATCATAAGGGGTTGTAGGATAGAATATGACCCCTTAGGACACCATAGGACCCATAACGACCCAATATGGTGTCATAAGGGGTCCTATGTTGTCCTTAAGGGTCATCTGATGGCCCATGACCCCTTATGACACCAGATGACCCCTAACGACACCATATGGTGTCATATGACCCATAATGACACCATATAGAGTTGTGAAGGGTCATATTGTGTCCTAAGCAGTCATATGATGTCTTTAAGTGGTCATATGACACAATATGACCCCTTTGGACACAATATGACCCATAACGACATAATTTGATGTCTTAAGGGGTCATATGGTGTCTTAAGGGGTCGTAGGACACAATATGACCCCTTAGGACACCATAGGATCAATAACGACCAAATATGGTGTCGTAAGGGGTCATATGTTGTCCTTAGGGGCCATATGGTGTCCCATGACCCCTTAGGACACAATATGACCCATAACAACACAATTTGGTGTCTTAAGGGGTCATACGGTGTCCTAAGGGGTCATTAGACACAATATGACCCATTAGGACATCATAGGACCCATAACGACCCAACATGGTGTCATAAGGGGTCATACGTTGTCCTTAGGGGTCATATGGTGTCCCATGACCCCTTAGGACACCATATGACCCTAACGACACCATATGGTGTCATAAAGCATGATATAACCCATAACGACACCGTATAGATTCGTAAAGGGTCATAATGTGTCGTAAGGGTTCATATGGTGTCTTAAAGGGGTTATATGACACAATATGACCCCTTAGGATGCAATATGACCCATAACGATGCAACTTAGTGTCTTAAGGAGTCATATGGTGTCCTAAGGGGTCGTAGGACACAATATGACCCCTTTGAACACCAAAGATCCCATAATGACCCAATATGGTGTCATAAGGGGTCCTATGTTGTCCTTAGGGGTCATATGGTGTCCCATTACCCCTTAGGACATCATATGACCCCTAACAACACCATATGGTATCATAAGGGGTCATATGACCCATGATGACCCCTAACGACACCATATGGTGTCATAAGGGGTCATATGACCCATAACAACACTATATAGAGTCATAATGGGTCATATTGTGTCTTAAGGGGTCATATGGTGTGTTAAAGGGGTCATATGACACAATATGACCCCTTAGGACACCATATGACTCATAACGACACAATTTGGTATCTTAAGGGGTCATATGGTGTCATAAGGGATCATTGGACACAATATGACCACTTAGGACACCATAGGACCCATAATGACCCAATATGTTGTCTTAAGCAGTGCTATACATGTTGTCCGTAGGGGTCATATGGTGTCCCATGACCCCTTAGGACACCATATGACCCCTAACGATACCATATGGTGTCATAAGGGGTTAGATGAACCATAATGACATCGTATAAAGTTGTAAAGGTTCATATTAGGTCCTAAGGGGTCATATGGTGTCTTAAAGGGGTCATATGACACAATATGACCCCTTAGGAGGTAATATGACCCATAACAACACAATCTGGCGTCTTAAGGGATAATATGGTGTCCTAAGGGTTCGTAGGATAAAATATGACCCCTTAGTTAACCATAGGACCCATAACGACCCAAAATGGTGTCATAAGGGGTCCTATGTTGTCCTTAGGGGTCATATGGTGTCCAATGACCCCTTAGGACACCATATGATCCCTAACAACACCATATGGTGTCATAAGGGGTTATATGACCTATAACGACCCCTAACAACATGATATGGTATCATAAGGGGTCATATGACCCATAACGATACCGTATAGAGTCATAAAGTGTCATATTGTGTCTTAAGGGGTCATATGGTATCTTAAAGGGGTCATATCACACAATATGACCCCTTAGGACACAATATGACCCATTACAACACAATTTGGTGTCTTAAGGGGTCATGTGGTGTCCTAAAGGATCGTAGGACACAATATGACCCCTTAGGACATAATAGGACCAATAAAAACCCAATATGGTGTCATAAGGGGTCATATGGTGTTCCATGACCCCTTAGGATACCATATGACCCCTAACGACACCATATGTTATCATAAGGGGTCATATGACCCATAACGACACCATATATTGTCATAAGGGGTCATATGACCCATAACGACACCTTATAGAGTCGTAAAGGGTCATATTGTGTTCTAAGGGGTCATATGGTGTCTTAAAGGGGTCATATGACACAATATGACCCCTTAGGACATAATATGACCCAAAATGACACAATTTGGCATCTTAAGGGGTCATATGGTGTCCTAAGGGGTCGTTGGACACAATATGACCCCTTAGGACACCGTAGGACCCATAACAACCCAATATGGTGTCATAAGGGGTCATGTGTTGTTCTTAGGGGTCATATGGTGTCCCATGACCCTTAGGACATGATATGACCCCTAACAATACAATATGGTATCATAAGGGGTCATATGACCCATAACGACATTGTATAGAGTCGTAAACGGTCATATTGTGTCCTAAGGGGTCATATGGTGTCTTAAAGGGGTCATATAAAATAATATGACCCCTTAGGACACAATATGACCCATAATGACATAATTTGGTGCCTTAAGGGGTCATATGGTGTCCTAAGGGGTTGTAGGACACAATATGATCCCTTAGGATACCATAGGACCCATAAAGACCCAATATGGTGTCATAAAGGGTCATATGTTGTCCTTAGGGGTCATATGGTGTCTCATGACCCCTAATGACACCATATGGTGTCATAAGGGGTAATATTACCCATAATGACACCGTATAGAGTCGTAAAAGGTCATATTGTGTTCTAAGGGGTCATATGATGTCTTAAAGGGGTCATATGACACAATATGACCCCTTAGGATACAATATGACCCATAACGACACAATTTGGTGTCTTAAGGGGTTATATGGTGTCCTAAGGGGTCGTAGGACACAATATGACACCTTAGAACATCATAGGACCCATAATCTCTCTCCCTATCCCCTAATCTCTCTATCTCTCTCCCTTCCCCCTCCCCATCTCTCTCTCTCTCTATCTCTCTCTCTATATCCTCCCTCTCTCTCTCTCCCTCTCTCTCTATCTCTCTCCTTCCCCCCCTCTCTCTCTCTCCCTCCCGTAATCTCTCTCTCTCTCTCTCTCTCTCTCTCTCTCTCCCCTAATCTATCTATCTATCTCTCCCTCTCCCCTAATCTCTCTATCTCTTTCTCCCTTCCCCCTCCCCATCTCTCTCTCTCTCTCTCTCTCTCTCTCTCTCTCTCTCTCTCTCTCTCTCTCCCCCTCTCCCTCTCCCTAATATACTAATTTATTTATAAATTAATATATTAAAATATTATATATTAATATATTAATAAACAATAGATTAATTATGTGAAAATTTAGTTAGTGAATTTACTTATTAAAATCAGATATCCGATTGTACCAGATATCCAATTTTTGTTGTACAAATTTCAAATTTGAAATTTTGGCTCAGGAATTCTTTGGGATTTGGCTTGGAAGTAACAAGCCTAGAAAGTCAACTAAAAAAATGTGTTTTTTAGTATTCCTTGATTTTCCAGACTTTACACTGGTGGTTGACGACTTTTTTTATAGCCAAAATTAATAAAACGAAAAGAGTTTTTTAAGAACGTTCTCAGATTTCCAAAAATATAAGGCTTGTCTAATTTCTACTTTAATAAATAATTATTATTTATTTTCTAATTGAATTCTGACAAAAGTCCTAATTGATAGACTGATTGAAAAACACTCATAACTTTCAAACAGTATACCATGTTTTGAATCCAAAACATGAATCACATCCTATGCTTCATCTACTATAGGGAAAAAATTTAAAAAATTAAATTTCATAAGGTTTTGACCAAGTTAAGGTGGTCAGACGTAGGAGTTTCTGAATTTCTGAAAAGTTGTAGTAAAAAATTCATAAATAATTATTTACTTTATAAAAAATTATAAAAAAATATATGGCACATCCGAACATGATTCTAATACTTATATTATAAATATTATAATTTTATTGTGATTAGGGTGGTAAGACATACGTCTACTTCTTATCTTTTTCCTCAAATTTTAGTACCATTGCATTTAAATTTGAAATTTTCATCAAATAGGACTTTTGTTTTTCAAAAAACAACTAGTAGCTTAGAAACTACACTCAATTTTCTATAGATTCTCTTTTTACATATTTTAAAAATAATGTAACAACTTATTCAAATTTTCATGTCAAGTTGCATAACTCTGATTTTCTGAAATTTCATTGCCACTTAAGGGCATGTTTTGGCACACCATGATCCTGCACATACCCGTAATGAATTCTATATGACTACAAGATACCCATTAATCCCTATAGTTTAAGAATGTTCATATTGAATATACTCTATAATATTTTGAATGGAAATGGCTTCCTATGTGTTTGAGTAAACAAAGGTAATTGTAAGATAAGTATGAAAGCCTAGCCCTTATGTCGATAAAATAAACCTTAGTCTTTCGAGTTAGTTATGAATTATACTAGGAAGAGTTCGATTCAAGACATCAACATCTTTAGGGGTAGTAACATAGTATGAATTGTTAAATTGGAACTTAGTTATAATTTCCTAACTATTCAAGAGTTATGAATTGAGTGGTGTGATGCATACAAATGAAACAAAGTAGATAAGATCTAATCCCACTCTTATACACACATTGGAATTAGGTCTTAACATACACTGAAAAATGTAGAATCTGATTGAACTAAACTTGAGAAATTTAACACAGAGTAGGGAGGGGAATCCAGATGTGCACATATGCTATAAATTTGGAGCTAACTGGGCAGGACCAGGGTGTTGGCACCTTGGTCCCTGATACTGTAGGAGGCTAAAACTGCTAGATTTGGGATTCTGAGACTCCAAAATGTTGAACTGCCAAAAAATGTAGGAAAACTTAGAGGACTAGGGAACCACAACCTAGTCTTAGGAGGAACAAGGCGTGATTCCCTATTCCTTGAAGATCGAGCTCAAATTCTGAGATTGGATCTGTATCTATGTGTTCTATCAGTTCCAAAGGTTGTGCGTGCGCCAGATTCTTGTACCTACACCTATAACTTGAAAAAGGGTGTCTATGTGGCTATACAATGTTTTGTCTTAGTCAACCCCCTTGTTTTGGAGGTTTCCGCCTCCACAAATAGCTGATCATATATTGAAAATGTGTTTGCAGGAATCTTGTACGTATGCAAGATCCTAAATGAACAAGAAAGTAGATCTAGAGTTCTACCCTACGCTTTGGAGAGCAAACCCTAAATGATTGTAAATATAAATGTAAATGCTTCAAATCACAAGTGCAATAATGGATCTAAAGCATGAATTTAAATTTTAAATGAATGTTATGAAGCTCATACAAAGACATGAAAATAATATGAAATCATACCAAACCCTAAGGGAGGGGTACAAGCCAATCGACAATCACTGATCTCCTATTATTCTCCAATGTCTCCAAAACTCCTAACTGATGTTGAAAATGATTTATGAAGGCTTGATAAATTCTTTATGAATTCTTGATTTTCTGATTGTAGACTCCACATAACCTGCACTTTCACTTCAAAAGAGCCTCCTCCAATTGCTAGAGAATCGGATCCTTCAAATGAGGGAAGGAAAGGCTATATATAGGAAACCCTAACTTTATTTTTCGAGTTTAGGCCAAGCTAGAATAAATATTTTTATACAAATCTCTGGATTTAAACATCAAAATACCACTAAAACATGTTCTTGAAATTTGGGGAGAAAACATTGGGACCAAGTAGCTAGCTACCTGGTTTGAACATATGGTCTGGCCAGCTTTTTGCCAAATTTTTGGGGAAGCAAGATATTGTGATTCTAAAGCAAATTCTAAAAGGATATGGAAATTTATGATGTCTAATGTAGACACTAAAAAATGGTCAACACCTGTGTCTCCTATTTTCAACATATCATGTGCATAGTCCTTAATTAAACCCCCTTTTACTAACAATTCTTCTAAGTCCTAAATAAATAAATTTAATAATTTATTTATTTGTCCCCTTTGTCCTTTAATTAAATAAATTCATTTTATTTAATTAACTAATTCATAAATATGAGCAATAAATTAATAAATCATTTTTATTAATTTATCATATCTATCTTAATCCAAAATAAGGATAATTATTTCATCTTTATTTCCTTGTTTTTCTTAATTTTTTATTCTTCCATTTTATCCTCTTATATGGAAATATTTTATAATTTATAATTATTAAATCTTCTCATAAAATCCTCCCAATTTTTGAATTTGGAAACTAATATCTTTCCTTGATTTTCAAATATCAATCTTTTTAGCAATATCTCATTAATCTTAATTTTTAAATTCAAATATGAGGTATGCATCTTCAAAAATCTGCTTTTTGTGAGAGGATATTTTATTTTATTCTTCTATTTATCTTTTCAAATGAAGATATTTAATAATTTAATTATTAAAATCTTCTTGATATTTTCAACTTGCTAATTTGGTATTTATGAGAAGACAATTAAAGATTTTATTATTTATTCTCATAATATCTTCCCATTTGCTTTCTTCTATCTTCATCTTTCCTCGAATGACAACTCTACTGTGCACTCAATCAGGTCCATCCATCTAACAAATTTTTTTTTTCAATCTTAGCCATCCAATCAATCTCAATTTTTCTATAAATTGAGCTCTTTTCTCATTGATTTTCAAGCACATTTCGAGTATCCTTATGGTGTCAATTTTAATTCATCTTGCTTGCAACACACTTGCTTTGTAGGTGAGATCAACAATAATTTGAAGGAGAAAGAAGAACAATGGAATAACATGGAAGGAGCATTTATTTGGTTTGCATTTCCTTTCAATGCTTTGTTTCTATGCTTTCATTGATTGTATTATGAGTTATTTTCATTGCATTTTAGAGTTTGTGGCTAGCTAATCTATTGCTTTGATGCTTGCACTCAATTCCTAACTACATTTTTTTCCATCCATGAATTCTTTTCCCCTTCCAAGCAATTTGGATGCCAAGCATAAAGGTCATAAGTCCAATAATCCACATATAGTCAAGGATCAACATGTCCAATCTAATCGACATGTCAAAACAAAGAACATCCGAAATCCCACAAAGACTCAATGAGAAAAAGAAAGAAAATTCAAAAGCTATATGGGTTCCAAAATCCCTTTGTGCAAGCAATGTATTCTAAGGAACTACAAAATAATGAAAAATCAAGAACCATGTGGATTCCTAAGTGGCTCCTTGGAGCACAACAGTCAAAAGAAGCATTGAAATTGGCATCCAAAATTCCTACTCCTCCATCCAAATATTTCAAATCTATTCCTCCATCACCCCCTTCATCCATTTTGGGTCCTTATGTCCCAAAATCCATGGTCTTTCCTCCATCAAAATCTCAAAATTTAAGATCCACTTTCCCTCCATCAGTTCACTACCCCTCAAGGTGTGTGACAATGCTGATCTTGCCAACATATCCATCTGCTCAAGCCCAATTATTCCAATACCCTATCCATTATCCAATGCATATTTTCCATCCTTCCATCCCTTTGGTCCAATACTTTGCATAAATTCTTGTTTTATTTTCATCTCATTTTCCATGTCATTATCCTATCAACGTCCTTGAGCATACTTTTAATAGACATGGTCCATTTTTTTCAAGGCTACTATCCAAATAAAAAGATTCTTGAGTCCTCCTTCCATCCCCTATCATGTGTCTATTTTGTGCTAAAAGTCAATAAAGGAAAAAATAAAATAAAAATGAAAAATTACAAAAAAATTGGAAAAAAAAGAATAAAAATATTTCATCCTCTAGTGAAAACCTAGCCAACAGGTGCCTTGGGAAAGTACTATAATGAAAACCTGGAAAACATGCATCATGTGTAATCCATGAACTGCTTTCATACCATACTTGGGGGCACATTTCATTTACACTATCATATCCTATCATCCTTCTTTATCTTATTGGCCTTCACTATCCTATCATCCTATCATGTCCTATCGTACCACTATCATACCCTCATGTCCATATTCCCTATTCCACCTTTGATCTTGAAAAGGCTGAGGATCTTCATGAATGTCATGCATCTTGTTCATAGCTTTCAGTCTATCACAACTTTTGGTTCAATTTCCTAGTTACATCTAGATATGCGAAATCAAGCCTTGAAGGTTGAAATAAGACATAATTAGGGTATTTGATGAAATGATTTAATTGGAAGAATAAAATAAAAGGGGGAACACTTAGGGTTAAGAGCCCAATTTTATGATGTGTAGAGAGATGAAATAATACCTTAAATTAAATTAAATTAATTAATTAAATGTTTAAGGAGGATTGAAATGCAAGATGCAAACACACTAGGGTGGGTGTTAACCTAAGCATGTAATTGTACCACCCAATTAAGGGTGATAATTTATGACGCTACATTTAGCCCCCACTTTAGCGGTCATATCACACTATGTGCATATGCAAGCTAAAGTATATAAAAGTAAACATTCATGAATAAGGATTTATGCATAAGGTATTGGACGAAGCTCCCAATGGTATCTGTAATACACTGTCAAGAACCGCACCCTACAAAACCACTTGTTAGATAAAATCACAAAATCACATAATGCTTACTAGGGAAGTGATGAAATTCATGGGTAGCTATATGCCCCCCCCTTTCAGCTTGCTAATTAGTGAAATGAAACAAGGTATCATGTTTACCACAATGAATTATGAAAAAAAGGTGATGACAAATGGTCATAATGAAGCTTGATACAAGATCAAAGAGCATCATGGAACATTTGGTAAGTAAGAGAACTGAACCCAATTCCAACACAACCAAGATTATGAGAATTGGATCTCTCTAAAAAAGATGACAGAATAAGTAGAAAAGAAATACAAAATTAGGGTTTAGAAAAGACTTACCTTTTAAATTTTGAAAAATGAGCAAGAGATCATTATTCAAAAACATCCACCTTTGAGAATAGAGGGGATCTTTGATAAAGATTACATATTTTAAAAGGAAGAGAAGGATCATGAAAGATGCATCATTTCAAATAGAGAATAGGTTCTAGATAAGGAAGACACATATTCTATCCAGGAAATGACATCAAATGAAAAATATCGCTCAATAAAGGAAAGGTGAATCTTTAGAAAAAGAGAGAAGATTGAAATATCACCCTTTCCCCCCAAGCATAGAGGAAAGGACATCAAAGAGAGATCATTTATAAAAGTAACATTCTTCTAAAAGAAGGAAAGAGATCCTCATCAAGGATATGCACATTCACAACATAGAAGGGTTCCTTATAAAAGATACAACTCAATGAAGAAAAGATTTTGATGCATGATTAAAGACTTCCCACACTAAGGAAGGGTTCCAATTAAGGATATGTACTAAAGATCCTCATTAGGGATACTTTTTGTAGTATGAGAGAGAGAGTTCCCAATAGGAATATACACCTCTACAATCGATAAGAAATCCTTATAGAAGGCAATACTTCAAAAAGGGGAAAGTTTTAACCTTAAGAAGGAGAGATGTTTGAAATCACTCCTGCCCCACACACATATAGACAAGAGATGGGACAAAAATGGACTATTATGTTGCTTCCAAAGTATGATTGCATGTGAAATTGTACTAGTGAAATTGTACTATCATGAATGACAATGAGCCCCCAGTAAATGAGTTACCAATGTCACATAATGATGAGCAACATAATAGCCACTAATGTTATTTGAAGATATGGTAGATTGGATGAAGAATTTGATTATGACATGTTAAATTCTCTACCATATGTGAGATTAAAAACATGTATAAGATGATAAATATTAAAAATTATTGATCAAGAGAGTAGTTTGTAGGAGAATAGTAGGCCACTAAGTCATATTCATCTTGCACACAAGAATCCTTAGGAGAGGGATAAGTATAATTCATTAGGGCCCTATTTCTAGAAGAGAGGATAGTAGAATGAATAGAGGATAAGGCCCCATGAGTGGGAATGGAAATCTATTGGGGAAAATTATAAAGAGGCTTGTCAATCACCCTAATTTCTTTATAAGTGGGATGAGTGTTGAGAAATGTAGAGGATGATCCACCTAAGGTGAAGTCATTATCACTACTAAATACAATATTCACATTGAGAGATGGTCTTTTAGATTCTTTGGTGGGATTTGCTGGATTATATCCAAGTCCAAATGAAGCTTCACGTATGTTATTTTCTAAAGGAACTTTGTTCCCTTGATCATTTGCACCACAACCATTGTCATTATATCCACTCTTAGCTAAAATGTGAAAACCTAGACAATAAAGGGATGCCATATCAAGAAGAGATGGTGGGGCCTCATAGGTCTCAATGTCATAATTAGATGAATATGAAGAAGATTGTGAATAATTTTTTGAAGTAGAAGCAACCACAAAATTGTTACTAAGTTCTTTAGACAAATTGGATTAGTTTTTAGGTTCATACTTATCTTTCTCCTTCTCAATTTTAGATCCTTTCTAAGAGACCCTATATTCTCCCACAAAAGTATGGTTAAAGTCTAGAGATCCCCAATCGTCATTTGAGAGTACTCCTTTAGGAGAAAAGATATCTTTGGGAGAGGATTTAGATTGAGTAGAATCCTTTTCAAGAGTCATGGAATCACTAGAGGGAACATGGGTGTTAAAATAAATAGGTATACTTGAAGATGTAGGAGTATTTTAATAAGGATTAGAAGTGGTTGAACAAGAAGATGAGGTTTGCAACAAAACTTGTAAATTGGTATCAACGCACAAAGTATAAATCTTATTGTTATAAATAAACTTGATGCTGTGATGCAGAGTAGAAGGGAAAACTTACATATTATAAAGCCAAGGTCTCCCTAATAGAAGATTGTAGGTCAAATTATTGGGTATGACATGAATAGGTGTAGGAAAAGTAATAGGTCTCACCTTAATAGGCAAGGTTATAGTACATAAATAAGATCTAGCAACATTATCAAAGCCACAGATAGTAAGAGAATCTGGTTTAATAAGAGATGTGTCCACATTGATCTTATAGAATAATTTAATGCTACAAACATTAAGGCTAGAGTTATTGTGAACAAGGGGCCTTATAGAATTACCATTGATTAGGACAAAAATCATAAGAGGACCATATTGATGTTGGATATCATGAGAAGGCAACTCATCATGCATGACGATTTCAGCTTTGGGTGTTGTCTTGGAGTCAATCAAAGAAGCCATATTATTAGGTGTTACTATGGGTGGGACATCTAAGCTCTTTAAATAATATTGTAACATTATGATGAGTGGATGAAGTTTTAATCAAATCCCAAAGACATATCTTTGCAGGAGTATCTTTGAGTTGTTTAATAAGGTCATACTCTTTACCAAGAGTTTGTGATATACAAGGTGTTGGTGGAGGAATAGGTTGAGAAGTAGGAAGTGAAGAAGGAATAACTGAAAGAGGTCTAGTTTACCTATTGTTCCATCTATTATATGTATGAGGAACCACATTTTAACTCTCTATGGTGATTTTTTTAGCATACTCATAAGGGCTCTTAGTAGGATAATGTCATTGCACAGTAATAGCTAGTTTGTTAGGGGTGCAAAAGGAATAATTACTATAACCACCTTGAACCACAAAGAGAGGCTTGTTTAGAGGTTGAGAATTTGGAGAAGGAATAGCACCTTGAACTGCGAAGAGAGGTTTATTAGGTATTTCATAACCATTCACATGTATCATATTGATTGAAGATGGTTTAGGAATATCAAACCCTTATGACCTAAGATCATTCTCTTGTTCCAAGGTGTCCTTATGAATTTTAGAAGAAGGATAAACACCATTCGTATGATAAATATTATTGAAATAAGTGGTGATATTCTCTTCTTGCACCAAAATGTTACCATGGATAGGATCAATTTTGGGGGATAGACTAGAATTAAGAATTAATGTTTCATCTCTAGAGAAAGTTATTGAAAGAGGGTATAGTGTTAGTAGGAAATATCATATTGTCCTCTATAACCAAAGGATCTACACGGGAGAGGGACATTTTAGGAGAAGGATAAACATTACTCTTCAAAGTTTCATCCTTGAGAGGAAGATCTTTGAAAGAGATATTAACAATCTCTTCTTGAACTAGGGTATCCTTATGAGTAGGACCAAGTTTGGGGAAGGGGAGAACATTTTGTATCAATATTTCATCCTCGGAGGGAAGTTTATTGAAATTAATAGAAGGTGAGGTTTTATTAAGGGATTTGTCAATCATATCACCCTCTTTTATCATGATGTCATCTTCTTTGACCAAGGTACTCTTAAAAGGGAGGTACATAGTAAAAGAGTAATCAACATCATTCTCCAAAGGTTTATCCCAAGAAGGGAGATCATTGAGAGAGATGTTAAAAATTCTTTTTGCACCATAATTTCCGCATTGTTAAGGCCAATTTTGGGAGAGGTAGCCACATTATTTATTAATGCTTCATCCTTAGAAGGGAGATTATTAATACATGTGTTGTTGAAATCATCCTCTTGCCTCAAAATATCTTCAATAGGATCTTTAGGGGAGAGAGAGAATTAAGGAAATGACTTATGATTTCATCTTCTTTCTCCAAGGTCTCTTTATGGGTAAGAAAAGATTTGGGAGAAGGACAAGAATCACTCATTAATGCATCATCTCTAGTGGGAATTTTATTTAAACAAAAAAAGAGTATGATATCACTAGGAAAAGTAGGGATGATACCATCTTCTTGCACCACATGGTCCTCGTGAGGGAAGTACTTTTTAGGAGAAAAATGAACATCATCCTTCAAAGATTCATACTTAGGAAGGATATCTTTAAATACCTATTGTTTCACTAATGTGCCCTCATTGGTAAGACCAAATTTGGGAGAAGATAAATAAATGTCCATCAACACTTTTTCTATAAGAGAATTATCATGTATGGAAGGGAAGGTAACATTAAGAAAGGTGATTATGATATCATCATCTTCCTCTAAGATAGTTTCATAGGAGAGGCACATTTTAGGAGAATTATCAACATCATTCTTCAAATCTTCATGCTTAGAACATGGGAGAGTTTTGAAGCAATTGTTAATAACTCTTCTTTGCACTAAAATATTCTCAAGAATAGGAGGATCTTTAAGAGAGGAGTAAATTGAAACAAGGGAGGCTAACCCATTACCACATCTATGAATGAAATGCAATATGCCAACAATTTTTCAAAATAGAGAACAATGTTCAATTTGAATGATGTTTTCACCAATACAAGCACTCTAAATTTATGTAATTTGATGATGGAGTATCGAGCCTAGTGGGCTATGATTTTGTTGATGACCTTTGAATAAAGAGTCTGCTTGATTTGTCTTAATTGTTATCTAAACCAATGAAAACGTTGGGGTTTTGAACACATCCTCATAGAACATACACTACTTGTCTAGCATAGGCAAAATTTGTTATCTCTTATGTGTTGTGTTTGTAAATTATTTCTCAGAAAGTCATCCATCAAAAACACGTGTTAAAAATCCAAAAACAACAGAAGCAAAAAAATCAGGGCAGATTAGCGCATAGGAGCAACTTCCTGGAGCGTAGCAACCATTCTGTAGTGCATTTCAACCAAATCTTAGCACTTTCATCAGACATATTAGCTCATAACCAGTATCATACTGGTAAAACTTTTAGTGGTGCTTTTCGGCATCATCCTAGTGCATTAAAACATCAACTTAGTGCATCCAAGACACATCATAGCGCTTTCAGCTCAAACAGTAGCACATAATCCAGACATATTTGCATGTAACTCATCCAACCAAGTTAGTTTCAAACATTCTAAGAAAGCGCGCAAGAAAGGCAGCTTAGCGCATAGAGAACCTTATGTGGTGCATCTAGAACATTTATTAGTGCATCTGG